>NC_086243.1:32146021-32461771 GCF_036321145.2 Pelmatolapia mariae | reverse complement strand
GTTTTGTTGTAGCCTTAAAGTTCTTATTGATTTAACCAGCAGAACTACATGTGAGAATGGAAACATTTTTACATTAGCTGGTCTTTAATGTGCCGGATTCCATAGTTCTTGTGTGAAATGTGTTGAAGTCCAGTATTCACTCTTTTTTTTAGCTCGTATATTGATCGGTAATATCTTGAGCTTTTACTGCTAAATGTCTCATTATGTTCAGCACTTTGTCTCCAGTAGAGGCCGTCCGTTGTTGGAAGAGAGGATGATAAAATGTGCTGTAATATTCTGTATCCCGAAGTTCTGCAATAACTGAAATACTGCATTATTTCACCTCATGTGTCATTGCTAAAGGTTACTGAAATATCTGGGAAATGCCCCGTTCGTGTGTGTTGCTGAAAATACTTTGTGGTTTGGTTGTTTGGAGAAAAGGCTGAGACAGCAGAGGGTTTGGCTGCTCTGCATTTTACATCCCAAAGCCAACTAGACTTAAAGTCAGATGGAGTAATACCTCACTGATGAATTTATAGCAGTTAAATAAAAGCGATTACCAACAGAGTCCAGCAGTGAGGACAGTTTTCTACTTCAGGCGCTAACATTCCTTCAGAATCTGATAGTTGTCTTCTGAAAGATTCGTCTGCCCAGACCTCCCTGCAGTGATGGATCATTATTTTGAGCACATCTCCCTTGGTGATCCTGCAGGCTGCAACTCCCTGCAGAGCAGTGATAATTGGAGGTCTGCCCTAAATTAACCTCTCTGTCTCTTGCTTTTCACAACTGGACCATCGTGTGGCCTTAAACAGTTGGCACTACTGACCGACTGTAGAAAGCTGCTTAGAAGAATGGCCTCTTTGTCGAAATGCTGAAGAGATTTGAGCCTGTGCTGTTGCATGGTTGAAACTCTAGATTTGTTCCTTCTGCATTTACTTTTCTATTTGGATTTCATTTTTATTACAAATAATTCCAGAAAACTAATTGGAGGTGAAAAAAGTTAATAAATATAGAATTTTAATACAGAAATGGTCAAAAATAGTATATGGTTAACAGGAGAACCTTTTAACGGATTAGTCCTAAAGGCACGGGCCGCTTTGGAGCCAATGGGTTGGATGAAATGTCCTTTCTTTGTGATACTGCTATCAAAGTTGTGACTTCTGCATGATGTTCAGACTCAAGTTTGTGGTCTAACCATGAAGGCCAAATCAATTTTAAGGAAAGATACTTTACCAAAGAACACGGATGAGAAATTGTGGCTTTCCAACAAGCAGAAGTCATGACATCACACGTTACATGTTTCAGCGCTCAAATGTCCGCTTAGTCTTTGTCTCTCTTCGCTATAATAGATAAGTGTGTCTCCGGCTTATTTGCATGCATAAATTCACATTCTGAACAACAAATCTCCATGAGAAGCCTTTGTGGTGGTTGAGGCCTGATGTCCTTAACTACAGTGTAAACATGCATCAGATCTCAACAAATTGAGTCTGTTTGGATTTTGGACAGTTAGTTCAACCAAATAATAATAATTAAAAAAACCATAATGAAATAAATGGATGGTGGATTGATCTGCGCACCAACCCTTTAAGGATTTGATTAGCTTGAGTTCTTCAGAATTAAATTTTAAATTTAGTGTTTGATCAGGCTTTTAAGGCTGTCTGATGATGGAAACCAACAATTTATACATTTATGCAAAGAGTGAACTTAATTTGCCCTCCAAACTGAATCACAAGCAAGATAGAAAGTTGGCTTTTATCTCAGTAATAGTTTTATGAAACACACAGAAGACTGAACATAAGGTGGAAGTAATACAAGTTTAGAAAACTTTGGTAATTAAATGACAGACTGAGATTTATAATGGTTTGAAAATGCAGTGGGGTATTTAACAGCTATCACTAGTTTTGACGAGAGGTTGCAGGACGAGAGTTTAGTCTCGAGAAGCTGTTCGGCCTTGTCCTCAGACACACATGATAAGAAGACATTTACTGATGGCTGCCCCTGTCCAGCTCCAGATTTCATGTAGTCTACAGGCTCAGGGTCAGGTTTATCACAACAAGCCTTGAATTATAAGCTGTGAGGAATTACAATACTTTTACATGAAACCTTCCAGTTAAATGCTGCCACCTGCAAAATAATAGCAGCTTAATGGAGGTGTATTTTCAGCTGGAGGTCTAAAACAAATATAAGGTTTTCATTTGTTTCTTTGTAGTTTTTCTTTTGATTCACAAAAAAACTAAAGATCCATCTTCTTCAATATTCTTGTGCACTTTCTCTTTATGCAAAATAAAAGGACCTGTTCTCAAAGGAAACAGGGATATCTGACCACTGCGACATTTCTTAAACCCTTCAAGAAATTCTCGTCTCGACGGCCATCTCAAAATGGCTCAAGGCATTTAAAAACATTTTTAAAGGAGGTATTTTGAAACATTATCTATATTGACCTTTCAATGGAGCATAGAGACTGCATGCACTGAATCAGCAGTCAGTTCTGATAAATGGCTTGCAGCTTTGTCCCTAAATAAAATGTAAACTGCTTTTCCCCCTGGGAGGTAGATTTCTACCATCATCTTAGCTCTTGTGGAATTCACTCATGGATTTTCAGTGTGCTGTGTCTCTCTCATAATCTGTGCCTCTGGTATTCCTACTTCTCTACCGCTTTCTGAAGTTTTATCTTGCATGCATTGTGTCCTGTCTTCAGTAGAATTCATAATCAGTGGGTTTTTGACACATTTAACCTTTAACATATGGAAATTCTACATCAAATATATTCTGTCTGTCTGTAACCACCAAACTTTGCATCCCATCCTTTCAGTAACATAAGATAAAAGTTGTCAGACAGAATATTATTCATTGTAAAAGCATACAGTTATTATGGTTTACTTTTGACATCCAAAATATCTGCAATTTGTAGAAAAAGAAGTTGTGTTAAGCTGGACACATCGATATTTCCTGTCATGGTTCAGTCATTTTTCTCAGCTGTTTTCTGTTATGCTTCATCATGACTGTGACATGAAACTATGCACCACAACAATGTTTGCTATGTGTTCTTGGAATTTCATGTTTTTTCTCATTCTAGTTTATCCCTGATGAATGCACGTGAATGCAATTTAATTCTAGAACTTTAATTATGTTGAGTTTCAAAGAAAAAGGGGGAAATGCCATCGACTTTGTTCGATACTTCTGGGTTTTCAGAAGTCTGAGCTTTTTAACATTTCTCAGAAGCTGCTGTCGTCTGGTGCTCTTGCCTTTATCTGTTCTTGTCTGGCTTATTCTGTCATAAAAGAGCCAAACCGAGTGAAATTCAAATCTAAAAATACACTTGTAAAACTTGTGGTAGAAAACTGGCAGCCCGATGTCCACATCTGGCCTTAAACCAGTGAAGAAATGACCTGTGACCAGATCAGACTTTAAGAGGAAGTTGACATGGACCAATTCTGCTGTAAAACAGCATCTCAGGAAACTGCTCTGCTGTAGGGATAAATGATTTCCTGTGATTTTTAACATGATTGCCTCTTAGGGGATATATTGCCCCTAAAGTTGGGGAAATAAAGTCTGAGTAAGATGAGGGTTGATTTTATTAATTCTACTTCAAAGATTTCCTGCAGTAGTTCTTTGATCCTCTGCTTTTAGAATGTCAATGTGGATTCATGTGATTATCATTTACGTAGTTTACATATGGACTTTTTCTATTTTCTGACCCAGGTGTACACCTACAAGCAGAATACGCTCACCAGGCAGAAAGTGCAACCCATGCACCGTAGCAGCATCAGAGGGGTGGAGGACATGGCGAGCCTCGAGGACCTTCACGATGGCGCCATCATGCACAACCTGTACCTGCGCTACAAACAGAAGTACATCTATGTAAGTTTCCTCCAAGCAATACTTGATGAGAACAACACAGTGACTGAAAGCATCTCGAGTGCAAATCTTTTTTTGTCCCTGGTAAAAATCCTACATATTAATATGAAGACTGACCATGAATTCAAGCTCAGCTGATCTGCACAACAGCTGATGGTTCCACTGATGCCCTTTAATGCATGTCTGACTTAATTAGTCTCACCTAGCATAATCTGTGCAGGGGGTCTGGCTGCTTCTGGGATTCCAAGAATTCAAAATGGAAGAGTGCGAAGGAGTTCTGTCCACATCCACATCAACATGCTAAGGAGCAGGGAGGTTTTAAGCTATTCCATCAAATAAAAATTACCACAGATGGAAATAATAATCTTCTTTTGAGTATGGTGGTCCTGGCTGAACTTCAACAGTTCATCAACATGTGGTTTACTTGCTAAATATTGCTGAATTTGCAGTTTCAATCCCTGGGATAACTCGGCAGAAGTAATATGAGGCAGGTTACAAAAAAACAAAAAACAAAATCTGAACCACTAGCATCAAAAACCCGAACCAATCTCAAGTCTATCTGCGCTATCAGTGCTTGCATTGACAGCTTGGTTTGTCAAGGTACATTACCTTCATTCATCAGCTCTGCAGCATTCTCCCATGAATATCTTGAGTTGCTCAAACATTGCACAACAGCAGGGATAACCATCTAGAAACGGGCAGGTGAAAGAGATGGTTGGGTCAGAGAGCTTTCCTCTGCTTTAAATCAGTGCCAGGAAATGGGGACGTGAGAGAGCTATTGTGTCTTTCTGGAGCTTCTTACTGGTCTGTACATGACTGTAGGATTAATTGACAGTGCAATCAAAGCATATCCCTACACGGATCTTTGGCTCCTCTGGGATATTCTGTCAGAAAAAGTTTGGCTTTCCGACTCAGATTTATTACAAACGGGACTCAGCGACTCAGTTTTCAGGTTTACACAGTGTGAAGCTGATTCAAAGGTTTGGTTATTTAACTTCCAAGAAACACATGTAGAGACCTAGCAGGGTATGGATGAGGGGTTTCCCAAACCGCAAACCTGCAGGACAGCTTCTTGACTTAGTTCCTAATGTTCACTGTAAATACAACTTAGATTAAACTGATATTTTTGGTGGATTATACATAGACTTTTTGCAAACACTTTTATGACTTAAAAACCTAATATATAGATTTCAGTTTTTCAGTCAGAGTTTTGGGGTTGATTCTGATTTTCTTCTTTCTATGTCGGCTGTAGCAGTTGGTGGATTTGCTCAAATTCACTAAAGTCAGCTTCTGGTTTTAGTCACTTCCTTAAAACTTATTTAGGAAAAAGCATTTCAAGAATAATAAATCATAGTAGTGGGTTATTTTAACCCTTTCACACATAGTGGTCACTACAGTGGACAGCTAGTCAAAGGCTGTTTTCTTGTATTTGTGTCAGTGTTGATGGTATACTTGCACATAAACCACTACACTGGACACTAATGTGTCCCTCCATACCCTGCCACCCACTGGCTGTTTAATGTTACTATAGATGTATGATGTGTGTCATTGTAATTATTGTTATTTAACCCCTTCATTAAGTATTTTTATTCGTCTCTAGGCATGAAAAGATGAATAAAAATACTTAAGCCAAAAATCCTGATTGAGGTTGTCATAATTCATGCATGACAGAGTTAAAGAATGGCCTAATTATAAATTGTTAAAAGTTAGAATTTAAAATAGCAGCATAAATATAACCATAAACAAATTGCTGTTACCTACTTAAAAGGGTCTGTTTTTACTTTTTAAAATGCTTTGTAAAACCACATGAACACCTGCCATTGTTCTCTGTGTAAGAGCACACATGTCCCATTTCCCAGCATAGACACACACCAGTGCCCTTAAAAAAGCTGTCTCACATTCCCTCAGACATTGGCTCATCCGTGCTGGCACCTAAGCCGCACCCTAACCGCTGCCCAAATGCAGTGCAAGCTTAGGGGAGGTTTTTATTTTCTTTTTTCTTTTTGAGCTTTGGCTAGTTTGTACAAGAAATCGCTGCTTTTTGTCCTTTAAAGATTTACACTGTGAGTTACTATCTTGTTAGAAGAAAAGTCTTCAGACCTGGCTAAGGTCTTTGGCACTTCGAAATGGTTTTTCACAGCTTCAAGTTGTATTTTTTCCCTTTTTCTTAGGAAAAGATTTGTGTCTCTGTCTATATAACATAGTGTATCACATCAGCCTTAACATTTTTAATCTGAACCCTTACCTCAAAAGTTGCTGCCTGCTGTTTTTTTTTTTTTTTTGCATTCAATTTAAGGGAGTTCATTTTATAATGCAGGGCTGGGGTTACACAGTTGGACAGTTTTAACCCTGTTAAACAGTCCAAACACTAAGTTAACTATTTTGCTTGGATCGTTTTATTCTCTCAGAAATGGCGGCCTTGTGACTCCTTTGCAGAGTATTTATGCAGGTGGTTGAATTCTTAAACATTACTGCACTGTGACCAAAGAGTTTCAGATGAATTTAGCCTTGTTATTTGGCCCGTGGTTAGTGTGGTTATTTGCATAAACTTTTACTGTTCCACTCTGTTTTTGAGAGGTTTAAAGTATTGTTGTGCTTGTTTCTGGTGTTTCCATGTTTGCGCTGTTGACCAGGCGATGAAAAGCACAGGTGACCAAACCAAACAAGGCGAAGGATTTTGAGTCCCTTTCAATCAGACGTTTGTTAGAAACTGGACGCCACGTAATGGTGGTCCTTGTTTGGCAGCCAAAAACAGAAAAGTGCCAAGTGAGAGGGAACACAGTTACAGTTAGGTTTATTTGGGCTTTAGAGGCTGGTGTTCCAGCCTGTTTGGCATGAGCCTGCAGGTGCTGGCTTAATCTCCCAAGTTGTGAGAAAGAATAGTTGAGATGCTAAAGGGACCAAAAGAAGGTGATTTTCTTGGTTAATCCAAGTTAATAAGTCTCATCGTGCTAGTTAGTGCTGGTATGAACAGTAGTAGCTGTAACCAGGAGTGTTGATGACAGGATGTTACCATAATGTTGATTACTCCTCCTTGAACACATGATATCTGCATTGTGTTATTGTCCTTACAACGTTTTAGGTGTATGCATTGTCCTGAATTGCACAGTGAGGTAGCAAACAAGCAGCTCTGTTGCTGCCCATCCTAGTTAAAGTAAAGAAACCTTTCAAACCCTTCTGCTCCGGTGAAACACAAAGGAATATGTGGGACAAAGGGCTCTCAACCATTACTGTCTCATTTTGTGCTTATGGTTTAAAGAACAAACCTGAGCCAGCACTTTCTCCAGCGAAACAAGCTGTCAACAAAGGCGGCATTGTGCTCTCTGTACGCAACAGTCGCGCTAACCTTTGACAAATGCCATCTTGTTACTTTAATCACATCTGAATGCTCCCGTATGGTCGAAATTATCCAATCAATTCATCACAGCCACCCAATCTCTGGCCTGACATTTTTTTTCTTTGGGCCAGAAGCTGGAAAGAGGGGAAAATTAGAGGGAATGTTTTAATGGAGAGGGTCATGGTTAACCAAAGGGAAGAGCTATAAACACAATACTGAAGTCAGAGAGCCAACAACAGTTTCTGCTGCATCAAGGATCAAATATGAAACTGGTCAAACCCCAGTTTAAAGGGTTCAGAGTGATTTAGAGGGGTCTGTTACTACCACCACTACTCATCCTCTTCTCCTTTGCTTTCCTCGGGCTTCTTCTTCTCTCTCTTTTTTTTCTTCAGGGACAGTTGTTATAATAAAATTTATTCATTGCAAAGGAGCCATATGTAGAGTTTATATTCCAGGAAAAGTACATGCAGTGAAAAACACGAGCAGAACAAGGTGATGCATAAATTCAGCATATGAATAAAGAGCCTTGGTGGATTTTCTCAGCGGCCCTGTAGCCAAAATATCTTTTTAAGCTCCATATTTTGAATTACATTTACAGGATAATGAAGCAGATTTCAAGGGTTGTTCTACTAGCTGTAAAGGGCTTTGGATAAAACTTAAACTTTGGTGGTGAAGCTTTAAAAACATTACAAAACTCTGTTTTGTTGTTAATCCAAACAGCACAATAAATCTGAAAGCATTCCAGCTGGACAAATCACACAAGTCCTTGTCAAACATCCATTAAAAAGCCAAGCTTGGATGTGGACACAGAGAACATGGAAAGAACACAATACAGCGGGGGAATTTGTGGTTTTGATAGATTTTTCATGAGTACAAACCTGCTGCAATCACATAATTAAATGGCCACAATGAATAAATCTCTGGCCTCAAAGAAAGTTGTATGGTGATGACGATGATGGGGTAGAGGTAGATTTTTCTATCTATCAATATGTTTCTTTATATTTACCTTTTAAGAAGTGCACACTCAAAACAAAGCAAGCAAAATCTCAATTATAGTTTATACTTTTTGGGGCCACATGCTGAATTTTGATGGTGTAAAAATCCAGAAGTGATTATTTTGAGCTCTTTCTGGTTGCTTTGACAGAAAAATATTTTTGTTTCAGCTAAACTGCATCAGAGCTGCTAGCAGCACCATTACATAGTCTAACAGGGAATTCGTCCCAGAGGCTACCAGACCTGTGTGTGTGTGTGTGTGTGTGTGTGTGTGTGTGTGTGTGTGTGTGTGTATACAGTGTTTAGTTGCTGTGATTGTAACCAGCTGTGCTGTCGACTGGTGGCCTCACTCGTCTCCTCTGCAGATTCCACTGCAAGCGTGCGCAGACACACACACACACACACACACACACACACGCGCACGCACGCACGCACATGCACACGCATACATTCTTTAACGCAAAAATCTCTGACTCGGTCTGTACCCCATGGTCCTTCTTTCAAACACACTGACATTCATTTTTCTATCACATGCTGTTCTTTTTTTCTCTGTCCCCCCATCCCATCAATAATTTTCTGTGACCTCCCGCTCATTTCTCTCTATACACACACACACACACACAATCTGCAGGGGGGTTCATCCAATCAGGAACTCTTTATTCCAACCAGGAATATTTTCGTGTCCCGTGTGCTATAAACATAAATAGGACGATGTCATGTGATGGCAGCAGATCCCCATACAATTTTTTTTTTCTGTTTACACACAGAAAACTCTGATTGTTGATTGATTGGAATGAGAAGTTTGCCCGAAAATAACAGACCAGGTACTGAAAGCATTTGAACAATTGCTGGTATATGTGCTCTTAGTGCCTGATCACATGGTCATAAAGGATATAAAGATGAAAGTTTGGACCTTCTTACATGAAAGCTTACATAATACTTTCATACACAGCTCTTCATCTTCTGGCCACAGGCTCCAGGGCTCGTTGGATCAGCAGCTACTTTTTCAATTATACAACAAAATGTTTTTTTTTATAAAACAAAAATAGAAATAGGTATAAGGAGATGAGACTATCCTCCCCCAGAAATCTTCTTTAAATAAGAATCAGAGCACTTTAACCTGAGCAAACGGCCCAAAGTTAAAGTGGCTGTAGTCTGCTTTTCTTCATTTTCTATCTTAAAGACACTATGATGTTATGGTGCTTATCCTGAACAGGGCCAAAAGTTTGGTTTAGTGTATGTACAAAAATTTAGACTTCAGACTGCTCTAAAATCCTGGTTTCCCAAAGTTGGGCTATATCATCTCAAACCAATCCACTTGGTGTTTAAAATCCTAAGTTTGTGAGGGGCAACCAATCAGAAGAAAGCTTGACGAGAGGGAGACTTTAAAGGGAGAAGAGCTAAAAGGGTTCATTTCAGTCTGTGGATGAACTGTGGGTCTGCACTGATGCTCAATGTAAGATGCACACATTACCAAAATTGGTTAGAGGGTTGGAGACGCTGTCTGTTCTGGAGGGGACGATCTGCAGAAAGGGCATTGAAGAACGTTCCTGCAGACCCGAGGAATCCTTGATCATATGAGAATCTGAGAAATCTAAAATATGTTTGGCTGTTAGAGTCCCTTCTTTTGGTTTTGAAAAACAGTTTAGTTTGACATGCAGACAAAAACAGTCCTTGCAGTGCATGTGAAGAGTTAAGAGAACTAAATATAATGGATCTAATAAAAGAGACAACTGAGTTTCAAGCAACATTCAGCTCAGATGTCTTAGTGGTGACACTGAGGCTAAGGTACAGCATGTTTTTTTTCTTTAACATCTTGGGTTATAATAGAACCAGTGTTTTCTGCCCTAACCGTAACCCCAACCCCGCCTACAGAACAATTAACTGTAACCACAGGGGTGGGAGTAAGTGGCCGTTGTAATCAATCAGAATCGAGATGACAGCAGATGGATTATCAGGTAGAGCGACACAAAAATGCTTCTTCATAGTTCAGAGAGGATACCTGAGAAACAGCTACTAAATCACTCTTCTTCCTCGTAATAGGTTTGATCACAGTCTCTGCCGGCTCAGGCAGATTCAGCACAGAGCAAAATCCGTCTCATCGCTCGCTCTGGTTATTTTAACAAGTCTGCATGTCTGCTGCCGGCCCACTGACAGACTGCAACAGGCAGCTGCTGCTCCACTTTCACAAGCTCTTGACTCATAACTGTGAGGATAAACAGGGGAAGAAGAGGTCCAGAATGTGTAGAAAGTCTGTACTGACAATGAGATCGACTGCTCAAAACCAGATTACACATGGACAAACTTAGAACAGGACAACTTCTAATTGTTTCATTTGATTATCTGAAGTACTTGCAAACAAAGAAGCTATGGGTGGAATGTGGCTTTACAGCAGTAGAAAGGCTGGTTTGGTGTTTTGAAATCCCACTTTGGGGTCATGTCTTAATATCTGAAAAAATCCGGATGATGCAAGCTCAGAGAAGGGAGGAATCTAAAATGACTGTTTATGTGGAATTTTACTTTCAGATCAATAGTTTAGCTGGGTTGGATTATGTTTCACTCGTTTTCCCTCTGTACATATCTGGTAGGTTTGGGATTAAGCTACACACACAAATTCCTTCGGAGACTCTGAAATACAAACCCAGTTTAGTCCTTTTTACATTTTTAGAGATTTCAGCCAAAGCTGAAGAGTTGTGATTACTGTCAGATGTGAGGAAACTTCCAGCATTATACATGCATACATGTCTATGAATAACATGTGCTGATCTCACTTCCTTTAAATCCTGATTTTGGTTTATTTATTATTTTTTTAAATGTTAGCAAAGACAACAACATTAGTGAATGTGGTTTTTTTGCTCCATTTTTGTCATTTTTTTGGTTTGCTAGTTACTTTGTGGCTAAAGTTCGTCCACCCATCTGTTATTTGTTGAGTTATCTTGAAGAGCAAGAAACAGATTTGTCTGGAATCTGGTATACAGATTACTCCTGGCTTGGTTGATTAGATCTTTCTTTTAGGTTCATATCTATGACTTATCGTTTTAGCTTCATTAAGATGTGGTTTTGGACAAACAATCTCGAGTCTAACCACTACTCCTGCGGTGTGATTTAAACTTACATAGCCCATTTATGCTAAATTAGGTAAAGTGTTTAATTTCTAGTTAGAAAGTTTAAACAGCAGTGCACTGACACGATTGATTCATGAACATTAATGAGACTGATAAACACTTATATGTCGAGTTAGAACTTGGTGGTGTGACTTTGTGTCTTTGAGCAATCACAGGACCTCCGTACAAAAACAACCAGGCCACAAGGTGGACTACAAAGCAGCTTGCAGCTGTGCAGCAAACTAAAGCGACTTAAGGAGTGAACTTTTTTTTTTTTTTATAATATTTGCTAATTGAATGTGAAGAATCTGCTGAATCAGCAGATGTCGGTTAATGTGGGCTGGATTTAGCTTAGCTTATCTGAAACTCATTTGAAACTTGTTATTAGTAACAATAAATCTTTTATAATTCATACAGCTACAAAGATGATGCTAAATGGGGACTGTACACCAAAAACACACAGTTTCAGAAGCAAACCAATAAGGTAACTTTTACTGGTTAAAGTTAAGGTTTCTGGCACCGGTTAAGCTCACTGTACCCTTTCAAATAAAGCCGTAAAAAGGCAAAAAAAGAGGAAAGTTGAGGTTTCTTATTTTTTCAACTAGAAAATTAAAACAACTGTTGTTCTCAATGCATCTAATGGCGTTTGTGCTTTAGAGACATGCAGAAGTTGTTCTTTGCCATTATACACATGTTCAGTTTCATTAGCAACAACCCCAACCACAAATGAAAAAATGCATGCTTGACACTTCAAACTGTTTTCCTTCCAAAAATGCCGCGCAGGCCACATAAAAGTTGACTAACATGAAGGAGGGAATGTGAAGAGGCAATAACTCTGCAACTGAAATTAAGGATAAGCGTCTCACAGTGCAACTTGCTATTCAAATAGGAATGCAGCATGAAATGATGTGCTGGTTAACATGAAGACAAAACAGACTCAGAGCGTATAGATGGAAGTAAAATGCTTGGGATTCCAAAATCCAGTTGAGTTGTGGTAGCAGAAGCTTTTTTTGTATGATGTATCCTCCAGCTGTTACCATGACCGTGCCAAAGAGGACGTAGCATGGAGACAAATAACGGAGTAATGACAGCCGTGTTGGCTCTGATTATCATTATACAGCAGACATGCATCCAACTTCCTGTTGGTTTATTAGATCCATGTCAGCACAGCAATGAACTTTCAAGCTCCTTAAAGTGAGGTTAAGGTTATGGATGTACTAAACACAAAACACCACTACAGTATGTGATGTATAATATCACGTTTCTACAGTGATATTTTTTTTTTCATTTGTAAGAAAACTTTTTATTCAGCATTATAGCTGAAGCAAAACCTGCACGTTTCACAAGGTGTTGACAGTTTTGTGTTCCCAGGAACTTGGAAAAACCGCATCGTTTAGGCATCTCCTTTCTTTCACGCATGTCCATCAGCAGCAACATTAAACCTAAACAGCGGATCAAGATGCCTTTAAATGCCAAGTATAACAAATGCAAAGGAATTTGTGTCTTGTGACACAGTAATTCTGCAGAATATTCCCTCCTCGCTCCCCTCTCTCGTACATTTCCTGCCGTCAGTAAGGCAGGTTTGCTGATGCTTTTTCTTCTGATCCTGCAGGGTTTTTTTCCCCATCTGGACTTCATTTCCTTCTCTGTGAATTTATCTGGCTCTGTCTCAGAGGGATCTTTTTTTTTTTTTTTTTTTCTTTTTTTTTTTGGAAGGTTCTGACGCCCTGCATGCCTTTCTCTGCTCTACAGTTACACCATCATCAGCCACTGACGCCTTTCTATAAACATAAAGGCGCTCCAGCGTCTATTACTGCTATCTGTCAGAGGGGAAAAGATTAAGCAGAGGTCAGTTTGAGAAGATATCTGCATTTGTCAGCTGTTTTTAGTTCTTGAATAGAAGGAACACGATGTCAAAATGTAACGTGATACTTTTATCCGTAATCCTATTTTGATTATCGGGGACTCTGCACAGATTTGTTGGTTGTAGAACGTTTATAGTTATACTCTTTGAAAAAGAACAATATGTTCATCTACAATTCAAATACAAACTGGATGATGTACGAAGATTCGTGGTAAAAAATCAACCAACATTGCGATCAATATGCAAAATGTTTATGTAAAAGTAATCCGAACCTTATCTGTGAGAGAAAAATTAGGAGCAGTGCTGCTGAGCTATGCAGCTATAGCTGTGAACTGTCTGCTAGTCATAGAACTGGACTTCTCAAACATGTCTGTGCCTTTTGTAGCCTTTTTAATTACATTATTTTACAAATTAATGTCACCTGCTTTAAGGTAAAACCCATCCAAGCAGTCTGGTTCGTTAATCCATTAATTAGCACTGATTAGCAGGTATGTGATCTGTGCAGAGACCCATTCAGCTAATGTAGCTTGCTAGTGTTAGCTTATCATCTCTACACTGAGTCTGCAAAAAGAGTAGAGAAAACAAAATGTTAATCTTATAAAGTTTTTTACTGGGGCTGCTGCTGCTACTTTCTTTGGGATTTGGGGAAAGCAGTGTTTCAGAACAGAAGCAGCTGATTTAATCATATTTTTTAAAGAAGCCATTATTTCTCTGGAACACGCTGAATAAAGAGCAGATTAAGATGTATTATTGTTTGTGTAACTGAAAAATTTTTCATTGGAATCCACTGTAATGCAATACATTTGAGAGAAGTCAAGTCAGTTTTATTTATATAGGCCAATATTCCAAAAAGCCGATTTTCCCCTGGGCTTTTCTTGTGCGCGCGCGCGCGCACACACACACACACACACACACACACACACACACACACACACACACACACACACACACACACACACACACACACACACACACACACACAGTACAAGAAATGGAAGAAACCTCCAAAAGAGCAACAGAAGAGGAATTCCTGACATGCAATAAATGTATGAATATCTGGACAGAGCACAGTTTTTACAAACATGGATCTCGTTTCTTTACATACCTGTGGAGCTTTCATCTTATTTTTCTTGGGTGTCACTTTAAAGCTCATTTCTGCTGCCATGTGTGGGCAGTGGAATAAGCAGACGCAGATGACATTTATCTTGTTTCAATATTCACTGTGCTCTTAGCTTTTATTGGGTCTCTGCCAACTCATTAAAACGTTTGGCTTTCTTTATTGAAAATGTTTCACTTTGACTGCATGTTGTTGAGTACAGAGCAGTTTTTGAACTGTAGGCTTAACTGGAAACTTTTTCCTGCTGCTCCAATGAGGCTGATGACAGAAATGAAAATGAACCTGACCAGAGAAAGAGCCAGAACATGCTTAAATACTACATTATACTTTTCTTTTTACCCAGTATTAACATAAAACATAGATTGTTGGAGATTTAATAATGAGTGCTGCCCAAATACAAATGTTTCATTTACAAATGATGCATGCTCGACCATCCAGGTAAGGAAATCCCAAAAAGTTGATTGTGTTCATGTGGACGTCGCGTTTTCAGTCGGAGAAATGTTTCGTCACTCATCCAGGTGACTTCTTCAGACTGAACAGAATCAACTTTTTGGGGCAGCCATCACGGTGTTAAAAAACTGTGCTTCCACTGCTATGAGTCCCACAGGTTAAGCACTTCAAACAAACACTGTAAAAAGTGGCTATCGCATTACTCGGGTCACCTCAGTGGAATGACTGCAAGTATTCGACACCACACATGCAGGATGAGGGGCCGCAGTTAATCACATCAGCCAGCAGGGCGGGCTTCTGATGAGAGTCACAGCTGGGGTGCTGCCAGGGAGACTGTTACCACGACGGACCAACAGGGGGATGTAATTGGGTCCAAATGTTTGTAATTCATCGAGTTAAGGACAGGCACAAATTTTTTCCTAAGGCTGTTTTATTATTTATTTTTTCTCTAACTTGAGGCAGCACTAACTGTTTTATGTGAACTTTGCCCTTTAGACTCGTGCTTAAATATTACTTTCCTTGTCATGTTTTTTTTTTTTTTGTTTTTTTTAAAGAAAGGGGTTGAAGGTTTTTTGTTTTTTGTTTTTTTTAAAGAAAGGGGTTGAAGGTTTTTTGCTTTTTGGTTTTTTTTTTGTCCACTGGTCGGTTTTACAGACTATCAGATGTCATTTTACTCGACAGATTAAGGTTTCTGAACCAAACAGAAATGCAGAAAAGGCCATCATAAAGTTTTAGTTTGAAAAGTCATGTTTTTAAAGCCTGGGGTTTTATTATCATGGCTTTTAGAAACTAGACACTACAAGTGAGGGACCTGTAGCCATATATGCTAAAGGTCACACCATGTGAATCACAAGACAGCACTACCCTGAGGTATACGGTGCTCTATTGCCCTAGATGGTGACCGTAATTTGGAAAAAAAATCAGGCTGTGCTTAATAAGACTTGTAACAAGAGATTGAGACGTGAAAATATTCAGGTAAATGTCTACTGGACTGTTACAGCATCTGTGCTTCCTGCTTTCTGCTGCTTTTTGTACTTATAAAGAATCACTCCTCGTGACTCCTGTAAGTTGCGAGGAGCTTAGAAAGGATGCAAGTTTAAGGCACGTCCTGGAGTTTTTTCTTAAGTTTGGCAATTTTTACTTGCATCTATAGCCACAAATGATATTTTTTGTAACATGTTATTTGACTTGAAGGTAACGTAACGGATGTCTTTCTTAGGATCAAAAGATCTTAATAAATTCTCTAAAACGTGACAATTTCCTATGAAGGTGTGTAAATACTGATACATATTATGGACAAAGGTTATGGGACAGATAAGAGGATTATTCATTTTCCTTTCTGGGGCAAATACAGACACTAAGATCATCATAAAAACTGCTGACAAATATAAAAAATATTTTCCCCGTGCACCTTTAAACCGTGTCAGAGTGGACAGCAGGGCAAAACTGACAAAAGATACACGGAAATATTGAGCTCATTGTAGCTGGTGCCATGTTCACCTTACTGTAAAGTGTATTGTATACAAGTAAGACTTACGATGTGTTGGACTGTTCCAGCTGTCAGAAGGTGCAAAAGTTCGAATCACAGAGTGTCTCTCCCTCTACTTTCTCCACATACTGTGAATATAAAAATCCCAAACAATAAATGACACTACATAAGCATCTGCAAAGAGGTTTACAGGATGGTCTGATCGATGCATGTGAGCCTCAGAGCCAGAGATTAGATTAACCGTAAACTGTTTACACTGCAGGCGGAAGAGAGACTTCTCTGCTTTTATGTGTAGAAACTGATTCCTTCACCTGAGCAGAGCGCTGCCACATTGTAATAACACTCAGACCTTTATGATCCACTCTATATTATTATGACATACCATCCCTGTACTGTGCTGATTTGCACAGGCAGGATAGCCCAGACCCGGCATTTGTCATGTAAATGTCATCTCAACGGCCATTCAAATGTTTTTGCATCCGGGCCAAATGTAGGTCAGTGAGTCAGTAGGATCTTTGAATAGAAAGATTAATAGGAGGAGCTTAATGAGCAGTGCAGGTGATAAAGATGTTTGTATAGGAAGAGGAGGAGTACAGTGAGTGTGGACTCCAAGCAGACCCTCCTCATCACCTTGTTCTTGTGTTATCAGTTATTGTGAAGCAGTGTTTAAGAACATCTAGCCTCTGTTGTCTTTTTTAGTTCAAGGTTATTCATGTAGCATCAAATCACAACAAAAGTTCTTTTGAGATAATTTGTACTGTAAGGAAAAAAGCCCGATAGTGTTTGAAAGAGACCCCCAACAAACAGATGATTGCTTAGGCAACAGCAGGAAGGAAAAACTCCCTTTTAACAGGAAGGAACTTGGCAGAATCATATTTGTACTTTTTTCCACATGGTCAGCTTAATTTCTTGCTGTGAATCGACAAGCCCATTGCCTTTGCTTGTGTTGCATGGGTGTAATCAGACATTATAGGGGCTTTGTAGAGTTAGGAGTAGAATTAGAGATCAAATGGTCTTTCTCACATACACGTCAGTCTGGTAATGTCTAAAACAGTTCAGTGCTGCAATGCATGTGTGACGAGAGCTTCAGGGAGTGTTAGGTATTAATTTCAGTTGATGTGTTTTTTCAAGGAGTACGAATCTGATCTGTTTAGGAGACATGAATATAAAAATTCCCTTCGATTAGTCATGTTTATACATGTCAAATGCTACATGTATGAACATGACACAGAATTGAGGTAGGTGGTTAAAAGTGGATGAATGAGCTGGTGGATGGATGGATTTAAACACGCTATCAAATACATCTGCTAATTCTGCTGTTGGCACTGCAGGTGTGTTCTTTCAGATACCTGTAAAGCTTCACGTAAGGACGTTACCAGACACCAAACACTGTACACTATATGGACAATCAGAATTTTAACAGATTTTTTTTTAAACTATTGGTACATGGTTGTCTAACCTGGTGCCAGAAGACACTCCCACAGGTTTAACTCTTTTCTCAGATCTGTTGGGAGTGGTGATCCCATTCAAATGAATGAAAAAGCTGAAGAGTTTCACAGACTCCTGAAGTCTGTATGATCGTAACCTAATGCCACTGTATCTACAGCACTGCTCCTACCACCATCAGCTCACTTACTGTGGTACAAGCATGTTAGCTGATGCTTTTTAAAACACTTAATGACTGAACTACATCTTTTAGCTCTAACCAATGGTTTGGTGTTTTCTCATATTTGTTATCAACTGTTGGTTGAGGTTGGTCATGACTTGGTCTTTGGAAAATTAAAAAACTGGAAGAGAGAAGCTGTTTTCTTCATTCCTGAGAAACCCTCTGTAAATATTTCCTTTCAGCTTGGATGCTCAGAGTCTTTAGTGTCCGACTGCAGCAGACTGCTCATCAGAAACTGTATTTCCAGTGTGATGTTATTGTTGGTATTCTTTCCACGCTCTATACATCGCTATGCCTATTAACCTAATTATGGCTATTATGGTTGTAATTTGAGTTCCACTCCACTTCTGAGCTCTGAGCACGGTTTCACCTCAGGCTGGTTATAAACAGACATTTTTTTCTGCTTGTCCAGAGCCAATAGTGTTTTGAGGCTTTTTTTCCCTGATCGACCCCTTTATTGAGGAAAAAGGGCCTTATGTTTGTAATATGTATGTGCTTCTATGTCTTCTTGGTGCTCTTCTCTAATCTGATAAAGAGTTTGACTAACTGTATTAAAGGAAATAAAAAAATAAATACAGCAAGAAAACAGGCTTTAATAAATCAAGCTGAAGGAACAGAGCAAATGTCAGACTGGTATGAAGACCGTGACTGACAGAAAACCGACGGTCCTGTTTGTTTTCACATGCTGTTGTCTGTCAGTGGGAACCAGGCGAGATTAACAGGATAGAAGACAGTCGAGCCGTGTAACTGCAGAGGACATAGATGCTCTGTGGATCAAAATGTCCCACTCTCTTTCTCCTAAATGCATTTCTTTTCCTCCTCCAGGCAACAGACTCTCAGAAGCTAATGTGTGTGTTATGGGAACGCTGTGCACTGCTGTAATGAGATTTTCACTTTACATCCAAGCTGCGCCGGCAGAAATGTTGTCGTTAATTTTGATAGTGTGATCAAAAATGTTATCTTTGTCCGTATTTGCAGAGATTAGAGGGAAAAGTGTGAGGTTTATTATTACTGTACCTTTTAAGTAGAAAATGAGTGGGGATTTCCCCTGTGAAACTTGCCACAAAGAAATATGAGCAGCGAGGGAGCTGCTAACTACTGCTTTCACCTCACTGCAGATTGTCTGTGTGGTTGTTTCTGTGCTCTTTTCTCGGCAAAAGTGGTTGTTGAGTCACAGCAGGTAATTTACCTGCAAACCTTGTGCCTGTTAGAAAATGTGTTATTTTTATTGTTGACCAAACTTTTACTTTCTCAGATGAGCCGATTCGACATTTGTAGGCCAGATAAGCAGTCGGTTCATTAAAACACTGATTCACAGATTAACCTGGTGTTAAGGATCAGCTTCACTATTGTTAATAGATGTTTAAAGCCATATTTGAGAAGTCTTAAATTTAAAAAAAATGCTCTAGAAATCCCTTTTGGTTTCCACAACCTCGCAGCATCAAGCAGCAGACAGAGACAGTGAGGGTAAAGCTGGTATATTTCATAGAGCACTTAGCAAACTTAACTTAAGGAATTTCCTTCAGGAATTCAGAGACATAAAAATGAAATAAATAAAGAGAGGTGAGGTTTAAAAGATCACCACATTATATGTAGCGATTGTGTTTAGCTCGATATTTATGTGGCCATAAATTGTTTGGATTGTTTTTTTTCTTCCTGGTTTAAAAACCACATTTTGCATCAGAATGCGAGCATGTACTGATTGATGATCGCTGACTGATTGTGAAACCAATATTTTTATGATGACTGCTGCTGAAATTGTACAGTGGCATGTCCTGATGAGTTAACATGTGTCAGGATCATACACTGTATATAAAAGATGGACGCAGCGACTGTGATGTCACACACTTGTTTGTGAAGTCCCGTTTGGAAGCGATAAGTTAACCAAATTTGGTTGTTGCTGCCTGGGATTTTTGAAACTCGAGCAGTCATATCTGAATTAGAGCGTGGAGTGCTCAGTTACAAGCCACAGGCTAGATTACTTGTCAGGTAATTCCACTAAAACGGGTAACATCAACACCACAGACAAGATCAAGCAGTCCATTTCAGTGACTCTTATTAGCTGAGGTGAAGCAGCTAGCACCCACAGTTAGCACCTCTCAGTCAAAGTTGACTATAAGTAGTACCAGGCTGGAAACGTGTGTGCTTGTGTTGTAAATTTAGGCATTTTAAAAGTATTTGCACATGTTTCTTAGGGGTTTTCTCACAAAAGAAGCTTGTTTGGGGTAAACCAACAATGGTAGCATTTCCAAAGTGAATGACCTTTATTGTTCCAGTATTTTTGTTTTAGTGGAAAGACCAATTAAGGATTTAGTTTTCTTGTATGCGGGATGAAAAGCTTCTCTCTGTGTTTACTAGACCTTTTAGAATATACAGGTTTTGACAGTGTTACTATTTTTATGCTGAAGTGGATGTGAAAAATCGGCTTAATGCCTCTCTAACCTTTGCAAATGCTCAGACCTTCACGGTTGACGATGAGCATTTCTGACAGCATTACCTCTTTTCCTGCCCAGTCCGAGTAACTGTGAGAATCCAGTTAATTCTGCTGTAACCGTTGCAACTTTTCAAACCGAGGCCAGCAATAGGAATATCCAGATGTTTTCTCACAGATGCACGCTGATGTGCTGCCTTTTTTTTTCTTCCAAAGCCTGCCTAGTTATCCGTCAGTCACCACCACAGCACTGAAGCTTCAGCCAAGATTTCTTCTGGCTTCACGAGCTTCTATTTCAGCAGCTTGGTTTGTTTTGCTTTGAACTTTGAAATCTGAAACTAATTTGGAAAATCTTGAGTCTGCTTGTCAGCAGTGAAAATAAAAGCAAAAGGTCAAATGTGCTGAGTGCCGTGCTGCTGGGCTTTTTGACAGCCTGAGTGGAAGCTGTAAAAGAGACTGTGTTCATCACTAAGGTCACATGTTTGGCTGCTTGATGTTTGCTGCTGTCCACCTTCCTGGGAACTTAATAAGGGTTTTACGACTCTGTGTTTCTGTCTGAGAAATTGGATTAAAGTGCAGCCTTTGGCCTCTCTGTGCTTCCACCTGAGCAGTGACGGGCAGCAGAGATGATTTGCTCCAATCTTTGTTCAGTAGATGGCGAGTAACGACATGCAGGTCAAGAGAGTTATCATTAGAGAAGAATGGATGCTGTGCAAATGTTCATACTTTGAAATGGCAGTGAGGGGAGAAAAAAAAGCTTCCTCTACAGCACCAATAGCTGGTATCGAATATAATTACCCAGGTTCACTACTTCATGGCTCCTCATGGTGGCGCTTGTTAGTCAAATGAAGATAAAATGAGCAGAACTTTGCTAAATAGCAACACAGAAGATGAAACGGTTGGGGAACAGTGAAGAGAAGGACAATATGGGCTTATTAATTGAACTGACGCATTAAAAATGTCTGTATTTTAATAAGTAAATTCGGAGTATGAAGTATCGCAGAATCATTGAATCTTGTTATCGTGTAATGCATCATGATAGTATTGTTTCATGTTTCTCTTTGGTTCACACCTCTGCTTAAACCATTCAGGTGAAATTTGATTTATTTGCTTTCTGTCTGCGTAATTATTGATAATTTACCTCGTCTTCTTTGATCCACAGACGTACATCGGTTCCATCCTGGCAGCAGTCAACCCTTACCAGCCTCTCCCTGGCCTGTATGACCGACCCGCTGTGGAGATGTACAGTCAGCACCACCTCGGTGAAATCTCCCCGCACATCTTTGCCATCGCCAATGAGTGCTACCGCTCGCTGTGGAAGAGGCTGCAGAACCAGTGTGTCCTGATCAGGTGTGTGATCTATTTTTGTGAATGTATTTTGATTGATTGTTTTTGAATCTCCAGAAGTTTTAATGGATTTACAAAAACACAGCAAGGAGTTGAAACAAACTCATGTAAAGTCTTGTGGCTACTAGAGGGCAGAGTGTGAAAAGTTGGAATATTTTAAATATTTCGTTATTGTTTTACAACTTTTGCAGACTTGATGGTTCACATTTAGAATATCAGCACCATTTTTGCCTGAAGTTTTATCAAGCATCCTTATTGGTCCTTTGAATAACCCCCCACAGTGTACCAAACTCCTTCATCTGGTTTCAAGTCTCCTCAGCGCTTTGGCTGCACCTCTGAGGATTTCTCTCTCTCTCACACACACTCACACACACACACACACACACACACACACACACACACACACACACACACACACACACACACACACACACACACACTCTTTCTATCGCCATCCTCTGTCTTCTCCTTTCCGTCCCAACATCCTTCCTCTTTGATTTCAGTTGGACAGCTTTCACGACGACTGTGGTTCCATTGTTCTATCGGACACACACAGACGTTCTCTTCCTACTAAGTTAAAAAGGACCTATTTTTGTATCTCAGATATGATAATATTTGGCTGCAAATTTAGTGAAGGACGGATACAGGAGTTGTGTCTGAGTTTGAGTGCATGGGAATTGTTGTTAGTGGTCATCAAGGTATCCTGAATACGTGGGCATTCAACTTCCTGTAGGAACATTGTATTGTTGGCAGCAAAGTAGTTGTAAAGACGAGCAAATAAATTAAGAGCACAAAAAGGGTGGTACACTGTGTGTTAGACACGTGGTTATTTGAGTAGGACACATTATTGCTTTGATATGAGATTATTGAACCAGAATGGCTCTATCAGCTTTTCCTGTGACAGTTTGCTCATTAGCTGTCGTAGTTAAGAGTTGAGAGCTTAAAATTCTAGTTTCACATTTCTGTTTCTTCCGTTATGAAATGCGTGTCATGTTTTCATCTACAAGACAGAGCATATTAAAATGTGTTGAGAGTTTGGAAACTGAAATCCCCATATTTCTGAAGACTGTTTAGAGCTAGTATCTGAAGCAGAAAAAAAATAAACATGGTGCTGGAGAGGTGTCGTGTTTGGAGAGTCTCAGTCTGCTGCTTCAGGCAAAAGTGCTGCAGTTTTCTTAGGATTAGCCGGCATTAGTTTACAGCCTTGTTTAGTTCGCTTAATTGGCGTTGGGGATAACGAGGCACACATGTTTCCTTTAAACTTGAACTGGTTTAAGTTTGTGGGGAAAGCAGAAAGTTAAGTAGCTGGGATTTTGTTGTTTGCATTAAACATTAATGAAACATTAATTAACGATTATGTTTAATTCCCTCTGTGTTGCTGATGGTTTAAGTTGCACCTCTATAGTCATCACCATTGAGGGCCTGACCATCTACCACACAAAACATCTCTATGATCCACATCACTCACATGATTTATCAACCAAAATGTCAAGTGGAAATTTTCACCATGACTCATTTTCACAGCCTTTTTTCTTTTCCAAAAGCTGCCACTGTTGCGCCCAAACTTAGAAATGTTGGTGTGCTGGGAGGAGATCTCACAAGAAATTGAAATATTGGCAGATGCAGCCTGCAGATTCTGTCCGCTCTGAATGTCTTCCCATAAAAATCATCCCCAAATTTAGCTTGTAATGCTACACAAGAATCTCTTAAAATGTGGGTTGGCTCTTAAAAGAGGAGGAAGAGCCGGTTCAGTGCCGGCGTCTGCATTGCACTGGTGCTGGTGTCCCATCACCTGGATCATGAGGTAGCATTTCATCTGGCGCTCTCTTCAGCTCCACCATGGAGACACTAGTTATTATGCTGCAGTTGGTTTATCAGTCATTCTATAAATTTAATTTCTATGTCCCAGTAACATAAAGGTTATAATTAAGCTTAATAACTGCCAAGAGACATGAAAAAGATGGTTGCTCCATATAAAAACAGATTTTGGCTTACTTTGCTGCAGCACATGTAAACACATCATTTGATCTGTCCCAGTAACCTTGTTTCTGTACATGCATTCAAGTTTTTTTTTTTTATTAAAAACCAATGATGACCATTTTTAATCCTAACTTACAAAATGAATGAGAATACTTCCCTGTGTTTGTGCACAGCATGCAGTCTCATCTCACGTGTTCTGTCTGTCGTCTTCTGGTCTCATGATGTATTTGGGATACAGAAATTCTTTTGTCTGGCAGGATATTGGTTAGTGGGAAGAACATGCGCCATGGTGCACAGAGCGAGGCGTAAACACAAACGTTGTAGTGGCATGACAGAAAGTCCTGAGCCACACAATGCTGTCACTTTGTTAACGAGTCGTATCGCTGCTGTGGATCTGCTTTGTGTTTGTCTTCATCACCTTTCGCTTTTCAAGAAAAATCATTTGTTGTTTCTTGTATATTGGACAAAACTGTGGAACATTTTTAACAAAGGGGAACAGAGCTTGTGAAACTTTTTAAATTCACCACAGAATGTGAAAAGTTGAAAGAAAAATAAAGCCTACAGTTCAGTTGTGTAATTTTTTCCATGACAGCAACAGCAGCACGTGAAGTCATCCAGGCCAGAGAGGACAGACCGCAGACCACAGCCGTGACCTTTAGCTGTTGTCTCAGCTAAAACACAACCTGATGGTTTTCTGTCTGTTAAAATAGAGTAAATGACACACTGAGCTTTCCAAGGTACACTCTGCACTGCTTGATTATCCTCTTCTAACTCCGATTGGTTTCGTATTCTGAATATTTTGAGGTTCGATGTTGCAGCTTTTTATGCGCTCCATTGTCTTAAGAATTCAGCTGGTTACAATGTTGCGAAATAGGAAATGAGGGTGATTACAGTGAAAGAGCTTGACCTCAAACACTGTCGTCTGACAGCCTGACCACTATATGCTTAACGTTATACTTACCAATATACTTAAGTTTACATACAGAATTTACTATTACTCTTAAATAACTTGTTTTAAACTACAGTACCACCAGAGTTTCTTTCTTTTTTTCTTTTGGACCCCTCAGGCAGGGAAGTTTAAGACTTTCACTTCTAAGCACTGGGTTTGTTTTCTGTGAGTGTTTTACTGCCTCTGAGCTGCTAATTAGCTGCTAATTGTTACCCTGAAGGTAGACTTTTAAACTTTGCAAAGGAAAAAAACGCTTAGGTTAAGGGTTATAGACTGGGCAGCGCTTTGTGAAAAACACATATAGATATATATTTTTCCGCTGTGAAACTGTAAAAATCAAACAGGACTCTGAATGCAAGACGATCTTTGAATTAAAACAAAATTCAAAAGCTAGAAAAATGTTCTTGGAGTATCTGCAGAACCCACGTAAACACAGAGAGAACATGAAAACACAGAAAAGCCCTAGACTGCTTTCAAACCCTGGACTGTGAGGCGACAGTGCTAACCACCTCACCACTGTGCCGCCCCCACCTCTAAACCCCATCTGCCAATGCATCTATACCTCAGAATTTGTCTACTTTTATACTTTCACATCTGAGTTCATGAAGTGGTAGCGCTCCCCCCACTCTGAGTGATGGATGTGTGAGGCTGTGAATAATTGCAGGTAGGGGAAGAGAACGTCCCCCTTTCTTTTTTTTTTTCTTTTTTTTTTTTAACCACCTTGTGTTTTTCCTGAGGGCCGCTGCCGGCTGTGTGGGCCAGAGGATCAGAACTGAGGCTGTTTTAGTCATGCTCTGTGGTGGTCACTGAAAACACATGATGCCCTCTCTGTAACCAAACAAAAATAATACTGAGTCATTCAACATCATATATCAAACGATATCATTTAATTAGTCAACACAGGATCCAATAACTGCAGTTATTAATGAGTGGCAGTCATGGCAGTGAAGAAAGACCTGAGTGTTTAAATACTCGCCTGTATCTCATATGTGATCTCCCACTAAAGCAGTTTATTTCTAACTTTCTAACCACGTCCGATTGGCTTCAGTGTGTTGAACTGGGTCAAATTAAATGTGAACTGAATTACTGACTTTACTGTACTTGCATTTAAAAAGATAATTTAAATGCATTTCAGTGGCAAAGAGTGAGACAACCAATACTTGAAACCAGATCACTGACGCAGTCGTTGCCCTCCATGACAGAGCCAACTGCAGACTTTTTACAGGCAGGTTTTCAGGCTCATAAAGGTCGTATTTTTGATATCCTGAAGTTAGACTTTGGGTGGAGGATCATTTTAACACAGAGTTGAAGTCCTGCCCAGCTGCCTCAGTACGTGGCATGGTTCACAATGATCTCTGACACCCACACACATTTCTCCTGCAGGTCCCCCAAAATCACCAAAGCGGTCTCGGTGCAGACCCTCATAAAACATGTAACATGCCAGCACCTCCACCCATACACAGAAAGGATCGCTTCACGGTGTGTGTGTGTGTGTGAGAGAGAGAGGGAGGAAGAAGAGCTATAAATCGCAAGCTGGCACTTTCAGGCGAGGCAGGAAGCTTCTCTCACTGGATTTAGGGATTGTGGGTAATCAGATCCAGTCAGGGGGAGGCGAATGAAACAGAAGCCGGTGTAAAATAAGTGGAAGAGGAGAAGGAGGAGGAGGAAGAGGCCAGCTCTAACACAAGGCCATCTGCTCATTAATGCTCATAAATGCCACTCTGCATTTTCAATTATGCGGGTACCTGCCTACATCGAGCCACATTGTTTTAATGGAAGCCTCCCTTTGAGCTGGTGCTGCAGATTTCAGCAAAAATGCCCTCCCAACCGCCAGCAAAGAAAATCCTGGAAAACCTCCAAACACTCGCTGTGCACAGAAGATGCCACCATGGCAGGTTTAAGTTTGGATAATAAAGCAATAAACCAGAGATGCAGACCTCTAATTCACATTTTATTAGCTAATTCTCTCCATTTCTTATGAACCCACTTTCATTGTTGGCTCAGTAGCATTCTTACATCTTTAGTGTTGCAGAATAAGCCATGCCTTAGTCAGAGAATTGTATTAAAAGCAACCACGCCCTAAATCTAAATATATATGTCTATATCTAAATCTAAATGGAACACGAACAGGTGATTTCTATAAATTCAATCCTTGTACAGGACCCAGTTTTTGGGGTTGCATGTATGGAGGTTACTGCCGGGACAGGACTTGACTGACCTTCAGTAAACACTGACCTTGACCCTATCCGGCTCTACTGGGATGAACTTGGAATGCAGACTGTGAAACACCTTATCACACAGTAGAAGTGATGGACCTCATTAATGCTATGGATGAGACCAAGCCTTTGCAGGCAGGTTCCAACATGTGAATGAAAGATTAAAGGCAGAAGAGTGGAGGCTGTTAGAGCAGCTCATTAATACTCATGTTATTGGTTCAACATTTACAAATGGTTATATTATGCAGACAGCCAGGGTGTTTGAACACTGTAATAATCGACTGTCAGAACAAGTTTGTCATTTAAGAACAAAACAAAAGCCAGCACACTCATGCCTGAAATTTCAATACAATCAAACTTTCATTTGCAAAAAACTTTGGCTTGTTGGGCTCGAATTTTTAAATTGCAAAGCTGTTGAGGTGTTTTTCTGCCCAGCCTACAGGTTCCCTCCCCCAGCAGTTTGTTTCTGACCTCCTGACCCATAGGTGGGTGCCGGGTCAAACCCAATAGTCTCCAGCCTTGTTAATTACTCAGGCATCTGGGGTCACAAAAGCCCTGCAGCAAAGCCTTATGAAAACATACCTGAGAGGGTTTCTCTTGGGATTTAGCAGGATTTCTCTGTTTCGCCTGCTTTGAGTGTCTGGCACATAATTTGTGACCAAAGGAAGGAATGGATCATAGCAAAGGAAGAGAGCCTGGTGGAGAGGAAACATAACTAACTGTGCAGATTTAGGTGTAACATGAGACGAGCAGTTTTATAAATGTGAAATTTTATGGTGTTTGCGTTTTATCAGTGTTTACATGTAGAAATAAGCATCAGTGCCTTTTCATGAGTTTCACGTTAAATAATGACGCATCCCTGGTAACTTAAAATACTCATGAGATCCTGTTAAAGATGCTCTAAAAGCTGGGGAAGGTTTTAATCATTCTTCACCATCTGTGGGGGACATCCAGACAGGACTGGTGACCTGATCCTGGATAAGATAAGATAACCTTTATTAGTCCCACACGTGGGAAATTTGTTTTGTCACAGCAGGAAGTGGACAGTGCAAAAGTTATGAAGCAAAAGTTAGAATAAAATAAAATAAGAATAAATACAGTACACAACTGTACAGAATAGAATAAAATAAAATACTATATACAGTAGAATAAAATAGAATAAAATATACAGTAAGATAAAAATAGAATACAAATGCTATATACAACTGAGTAAAAAATACAACGATGCCAGAAAAGATTATTGCACATTAGTGTTATTGCACATTTGTGGATGTGTGTGTTTGATCAGTTAAAGTCTTTGTTGTGGAGTCTGACAGCAGTGGGGAGGAAAGACCTGCGAATGGATGCTGTGGAGGAGGTTGGTGTCACATGAATGTAAAGGCTGTTGCAAACACTGGTAGGGTAAGAGGCGGTGCTGTTATAGGGGGCTTTAGTGCCTAAAGAAAAACACCTTGAACTCAGTCTGTTGTTGGATAAGTAAGCAGCAGAGACTCGATCAGCACAGATGTCTGGGCTCAGATTGAAAACTCCAGCTGTGGGTATTTTGACATTAGTCTGATGCTGGGCTGGAAGAAAAAGATCTACTCCCTTATACAGGGTTAGATTTTTAGCACGAGTCACACTTCAGTCTAAGCTCAGGCTTTGCTGCACTTGGGCTCCACTTCACTCTGATAACTTCCTGAGTTAAGCCCCGCTCCCACTGCACCATCTGCAGACGTCTGGTCAGCCTATCATCACGTCTCTCATCTAATCTCAAACTGTTCACACACAAGAAAGCACTCAGCACAACAGCACAGTGTAAATATGCAAAAGTTTGTGTTCATACATAGACTGTGTAGTGCAGGAAATGGCTTTGTCTTCATATACTTTCTATTAATACAGTGTTCTCACAGCTTTTTCCCCGTCACACATCACCCGCAGCCTCTTTTATCAACTTAAGCAACTTTTGGTCTGAGATTTTGTTTGGATGTCGTGAGTTGTTAGGATCCAGTGTGATCAGTGTTATTGGATGCTGCCATTTATAAATTACCCACAATTTTATGTAATGAATGATGCATTCGTTTTTAATTGGCCTTCCGATTATCAACTCCAAATGGTAATCATGTGTTTTTTGAGTTGCTAACAAGTATTTCTTTCTTGAAAAATGCAATTTACTGCTGTAATTAGACTTATGTACAATAACCTGTATACCTTTATCACTCACACGTCTACACTTCTTATCATTTTATAGTGTGCAATGTTGGCTGTAATCTAAAACAGGAGGCTTTGTGTCATGAAGATGAAGGAGGTCCTCACCTGTTTATAAATCTGTGTATTAAGGAAGAACAGAGACTCACTAAAGACAATAAAACAAAATATTTCCCTCTAAGTGTTTTTTCAAGCTTTAATATTTCTGGCTGCACATTATTTCTTATTTTAATTCTCAATTTTTACATGTTTAAAGTGACAAAAAATGTTAAGTGCAGTTAATTCAGCATTGTCTTAAGAATTCATAGTGTTATTTACTAAAATATGCTAGTAGGTCAGTTAATATTTACTTTACTGTCAACATATTGGTTAAATGAATGCAAATGTTCCAGATCCTCTGGACACCCCTAACTTACACAGCAGATTAGAAACAACAATAAAATAATAAATATAGAGTGTGAGACCATCTGAACGTCCCATGATGCAATGTGATCTAGTTATTTACTGTAAAAGGGTTAATAGGCATATACAGGGTGAGATATAATCAAGAATCTGTTGAATTCACAGAAGTCTGTAAGTGTGTAGGACATGACGTGCAGAGGTGCCCGTCAAACCGTACAAGGTGCATTCCACACCAGCTCGACAAGTAATTTCATCTTAATCTTCTTTTATGAAAACAGCTACTATCGGTCGATGAGAACATTTCACCTTTTTGTCCCAGTGAAAAGAGCCAGTGCATTTCCCAGATTAAATTACTTGTGTAGACAGATTTTTTTTCTCTTCTCTCTTTGCGTGTCGCTCCTCATCTCGGTTTCTCTTCCCTGCTTAGAAACTCTTTCACTCTCTAGCAGAAACTGAGGCTCTTTGCCTCAGTACAAAGAGTCTGAGTGAGGTCCAGAGCTGTGGAGGCAGTTCGTCCAACACAATCAGTCGCCTGGCTGCAGACTCCCTCCTTCCTGCCTGTGGGGGGGCTTTTGCCTTGGGTGGCAACAACACCGGGGGAGCCAGGGATTAGTACAAAAGCAGGGTGCTGTATAGCTCCCTGTGTGTGTGTGTGTGTGTGTGTGTGTGTGTGTGTGTGTGTGTGTGTGTGTGTGTGTGTGTACCTGTTTAGGCATCTTTGTGGGGACCTAAAATTGGACTGTTACTATACTTGTGGGGACCAACAGTCACTTGTGAGAACACACATGCCGGTCCTCACGAGTTTGAAGGCATGTTTGAGACTCAAAATGTGGTTTTATGTGTCAGGGTTACAATTAGGTTATGGTTAGGTTGAGGCTAACAGTTAGGGTAACCAGCTAGGAAAGCATTATGTCAATTAGATGTCCTCACTAAGATATCAAAGTGTGTGTGTGTGTGTTCTCGTTTGGGTGAAATGGCTCTCTGCCAGAAGTCTTTTAGGTGACTTGCGTTTAACAGGCCTTTTCTGATTTGCCCATTTGTGTAGAAGAAGTTATTCGAATGAGTCACATGTGAAAGCCTTTAAAGTTTGACCCGCTGTTGGTGAGACGCACTGCTGAGATCTGCTGTTTGAATCACTAAAACTTCATTTTCCACCTTTTTTAACTGCAGTCTCTTCTGTCATAACATCGACACTCATGCGCTGCCTGTTCATGTCAGAAGTTATTGCAAGTCACCCAGAGAGTTTATGTTATCTCCAGTCCTGTTCTGTGTCCATCAGGAATGTCACACTGACTTTAAGGATGTGGCCTCTCCTGCTACAAGTTCAACTTTATTTATAAAACTCGGCAAAAGCAAGCAGTGTTTCCCAAAGTACTGTCCAAGAGACAATGACAAGGCTGTCATTGCCACGGAGCTCTGCTTTTTAAGATGGCCCACAAATAGGTTCTCTCACTACTTTGTTGAGGCAGTTTCACATAAATAAGGTTTAAACATTATTTCTGGTTGTACATTTCATCAACTAAAACGCTGTAACCCAAACCATAAACTTTTCCTAACCAACACAGACTTTTTAAATGCCAACAATAAAAGTAAAATTGAAAGCATTAAGGTCCAAAAAGTGAAGTCAGTGCAGAAGTGCCTTCAGGCTGGAGGTTGCTATGAAGTTTATGCTCTAAATAATTTCAATTTAAAATACTTTAAATTTATAGATCCAAAATATGCATTAAATGCATGTGTAATGGGATTTTATCCCTAAGCTGATAATCACTCATAATATTTGTAATAGAAAGTTAAATATCTGAATAATGTTTTGCAGTCTTTAGATGTAAATGAGATGGTATCTTTCCACTTTCCCACATACAAAGTCATCTTCAGACATGTCAAATAAAAAAGAAGTTCAGCAAGATGGCTGTCAGATCACTCGGTGTAGTTGTCGGGTAACAAAGAACATTTGTGTGTTATCAGATTAGCTGTCAGTGGTAGGCGAGGTGATGTAAAGAGCATGAATGTTTTTCATGGTGCTGTGACTGTGTGGTATGTACATCAGGCCTCTGAACCACCATAACGCCTCGAGAGGACGATCTGTTGTAATGCAGTCTGTCCATATGTTTCCCACTGCCTCTCTTCAAGTGGAATTTCCTCAATTTGCTGCCAGCGTCATTATATAAAGCATGCATCCAATTCATTTCCAAGGTGTTGTAATATTTCTGTAATATCTGCTTGGATTGTGGGCTGAGCAGAGGACTTTAATCGACCTTTAAGTCTAAGTCTTTCCCTCTTCGGTAATGTGCAGATTCTGAGAGGATTATTTTAAATGAAGGAAAGAAAGTCGGTTACAGATGATCATAATGTGAAAATTTTTTTTTTGATATATCAGTTATTTAGTTAACAAAGTTAAAGCAGATGTTTTCACTTTGAAGTATTCAACAGTGTCCAAGTTTTATACCAAAAAAAGAAAAAAAAAAGTTTAAATTCCCAATTCTTTGTGCCAAAACTGGCTCCGTCCCCCAAGAGCTGTTTCTGATTGACCTTTTCCTAGTCAGCTAACAAGTTTAATGGGCAGTTTTAATGCACATAAGATCCAAGTTACAACATCCTTGTACTGAACTCTCAGCCTGACTTAGCTTCGATGAGCTAGAAAAACAATAAAAAATAAAAAATAAATGAAAAAGAAGAACGTTACTGTAGCTTAACTAAGGCTAAAAAAAAATCCATAAATGTTTTTAGTCTCATTCTTAGTTTCTTTCAGACTTTTTTCTCCTCCCTGCATACAAACCAGAACACAGAAACACGTCTGTTCAGTGGTAAAGGAGCTACCACTCACCAGCAGGAAAAACCACATGTCAAACATTGTGATCTCTCTAAGGGGAGTCACCCAGCCATTATCCAAATGAAGAGTTTTCTTCCTAAATAAAGTCCCATCTACTGTCACCAAATGTTTGCAGATGTGAGAGAAACTCTCATTTAAAAAAAAAAATGATGTTTTGAGGTGTCATAAACAGGATTTCATAACAAAGGCGAGCGAGCGTGCTGTGGTGCTTCCTCCTCGAGGGTTAAGTCACATAAGAATTTCGGCCCGCAGACATTTAATTAAGGCTCCCACCCAACAAAAACACATTGAAGATATGTTGAAGATAATGGTTTTCACATTATTTTCACTCAAATCTAGAAGCAATCTTGTAACTCAGAGGTCATCTTGGAAATGCCTCTGGGCATCTATCTACTGCCTAAATGAATAGAGAGGAAGCCAGAGCTTTCATTTCCATGTTCAGTGGGACACAAACACTGCACGAGTCACCAGTCAAATCAGATCTTTTTTTTTTTTAAAGGCAGCTTAAAAAGTTTGATTAATTTTTCTTTGAATAAAGTTTAGAAGTTTCACCACATTCTGATTTAATTATTCAGCCCAGAATACCAACACGACCGACATCTCCGGCTCATCCCACCAAACTAAGTAAAATGATAAGTATTCTCGCCTTTATCTTTATATTGATTTAAAAGTACAGATGCCAGCAACCCATAGACTGTATATAAAAGATGGATGTAGCCACGGTGCCATCCCACTTTGGTTTGACTCACAGTTTTGAAGTCTCTAACTGAGCTTTTCACCATTTTAGCTTCTCTGACATTCAGATATCACAAAGGGACACTTCTTACTTATAAAGTGGCAGTTTTCAGTCAAAAGATTGGCCAGCTGCTTTATTATCCCCATGGATACTGATGGGAGCAATTCATCATCCAAATTATCCTGATATTGCATTCATAAACTCATCAGTGTTTACTGAGGTCACAGTAAAGAACTGAGGGTCATTTTTCCATAGACTTCTATGCATTTACTTCTTTTTGCATCCAGAGGTGTCGCCCCCTGTTTGTCATTTTTAAAAGTGCAGGTTTAGGTCAATTCTACATTTATTTCACAGACTTGCAAGCTACATCCGTCTTTTACCTACCAGTACCATATTTATAAATTGAGCTATTTGTATATATCAGAACTATTTTGTTATATTTTGTAAGTTGGAGCAACTATAACTACATAATTTCCTCAGGGATTAATAAAATATTCTGATGGTGATTCTGACTTGCATGGATTTCTTTTCAGTCTACTTAGCACGCTCTGATGTTTCCTGACAGTATCACTGGTACGCTTCCTTCAAACTGATTTTCTCCCAGGCTTCCAGAAAAGGTCAGAGGAGCTGTTACTGCTGTAGTTGTCTTACTTATGACCACTAAGTGTAACTTCTTACAGGTCTTTAGTGTGTCTATTGAATAATGTATCATTGGGGGGGGGTGGTAGTAATCTAACAGTCGGGGGTTGCTCTCGGTGTCTGCATTTTCAGGGTTGATTATTAACGTGACTCGCCTGAACCTCACACTGTTTGGCTGTGGGTTGCCAGGTTCATGTTAAATGTCACTGTGATGTACGTGAGGGTATCCTGCTGTGTTTGACAAGAAAGTTGTGTTACCGATTACAGCAGTAGAGGTGCAGCTGGACATTATGTTGGGTGATTTTACTTTCTGTCCATTTCTGTTAGTTGTGTTGTGTTTAATGTACCTCAGGCATCTGATAAACTGTCTTCTATATTACAATGTTCCTACAGGCCCAGAATCCGTGTGTGTGTGTGTGTGTGTGTGTGTGTGTGTGTGTGTGTGTGTGTGTGTGTGTGTGTGTGTGTGTGTGTGTGTGTGTAAACCAAGTCTGTAGTGGGATGAAAGTGATTGTGGTTCAGGCAGATGAAGCTTGTCAGGTTGGTTTGACTTGCAAAAATCATAGTCATCACCACAGCGCATGGAGAGTGGCTGTTTTAGCGTTGGCTCTGAGTGCTGTGGAGTTTGCTGCCCCATATACACACAACCACTGCCTGTAAAATAAAGTGGGGTTATTATAAAGGACTGTAGCTGTTGAATGACTATCCATGACTAAATGATGCTTTTTCTCTATTTATAGAATAAAACTTAATCATTGTTGCAATGGTCATTCAATTGTGTGCTTCATTGTGGCTGCTGTATTCTTACAGGGCATGAGCTTGCTGCATTTCAGACAGTTTTGTCGACCCTCGGTGCTCACCGATCAGTGAAAATAGATTTCCCTGATCTGGTCACCTGAAGCACACAGTTCTGTCTTTGAGCAGAGAAGTCAAACCCACCTGCTGTTCTGTTTGAAGCTCGGTGTTAATCATCTAAAGCTGCTCTAGTAGAGTGTATGAATAAAAATGTGGGGCTAGAAAAAGCAAAAGGAGTCATTCTTAACTATTAGTTACTCATTTTTGCTGTTTTGTTTCCCACATGAATCAGGTTTTTCATCACGTCATGCTTCATGCCTCCAGTGGCTTTATATTCTGTTTATTCACTTCTTATTTTTATGATATTGACTTTCACGTGTGATTTGATTCATTGACCAGTTTCAATACATGAGCCAGGGATCCTAAGTCAGTTAGCAGTGCCCAGTGCGCCATCTAGTGGTTGGGTTTTGAATATTTCCCCTGAACATCTCGATGCCATGAGCTGTGTGTGGAACGCTAATATTAAATTTAACATATAACCAAAACTATAAGTGTGATTTAAAACCTGCTGAAGGAATCCATTAAATGAATCTTCTTATGACAGCACTGCTTAATTTCTGAGGCATCTTCATGATTGTGTTTATTTTTCTTTCCTTTCCCTCAGTGGAGAGAGCGGCGCTGGTAAAACAGAAAGCACCAAACTGATCCTGAAGTTCCTGTCAGCTATGAGCCAACACTCGCTGGAAGTATCATCCCGAGACAAGACATCACATGTGGAGGAGGCACTGCTGAAGAGCAGGTAAATTACACCTATCATTACAAATGAACTCCATAATGCTATGGGGTAATGGCTCAATTGCTTTCCTGGTTAATGATCACGTCCTTTCTTCACTCTAAAGTCCCATCATGGAGGCCTTTGGGAACGCCAAGACTGTGTACAACAACAACTCCAGCCGATTTGGGAAGTTCGTCCAGCTGCATTTCAGCCAGAAAGGCAACATCCAGGGAGGCAAAATTGTCGACTGTATCCTTTAAAACCAACTTGATGTTAAGTGGCCTACGCTTCCTTTCCCTGCTCATTTCCTACGCAGGCTTAGCATAAAAGGAGGCCATGCTGTAAGGGGTTAGCAAAATTGCTGTCAAGGGTAAAAATACAGCAAGCAAGAGAGAGCCACAGCTTCCTGTTCATTTATTAGCACAAATCCTTCATTAGGAGCACGAGGATTGTAACATGGATTACAAAGAGTATGTAAATTAGTCATAATAACCACTTTTTAGAATTTAGAATAAAACTGATTTGACTGTTTTTTGATGCTGTTATTCCTTCATCTTTATTTATGTGTTTATGTGTTCACATGTGTTTTGAAAGTTTATTTAAAGGTCCAGCTACAATTCATGCAATGTTTAACTAGCTGGTAAACACAGAATTGATACAATTTTTAATACATTTTAATGCTGGTCTTTGCTTAAGTTGTCCTATTTGAACATTTCTGCAGAATTCTGTTAGCAGTTTTGTGCATGCAGGCTTTTTTTTGACTGTTTTGTGCCTTGACACTTGACACTTTTGTGGCTGCAGACCTCTTAGAAAAGGTGAGTGTTCTTCTTTCTTCCTCCCACCAAATCTGTGATTAGGGTTGAATCAGGAGTGCTGGAGACTGCTGGTTTTCACTTCACTTTGTGAAATATGTTTGTAAAGAAGGGAGGTGCAAGCAGCTCCATGGAGTTTTTTGTTATCTTGTTGTAAAAGCACACCATCTTTGGGTTCAGCTTTAGAAGTTTAAACTAACTAAGGCTGCTGTTCTGTGTGTTTGGTAAAATCTGAAAATTAGCATTAGTTTTGATGTGAAGATGTATATGAACTCTCCTCTTCCTCTGCAGAACCGAGTGGTCAGGCAGAACCCAGGGGAGAGAAACTACCACATTTTCTACGCCATATTAGCAGGAACCAACAACCAGCACAGAGGTGAATGACGGGAAAAAACACCATCATTTAATTTAATAAGCATTTAAGTAGGAAGGTTAACACAGATGAAGTTATGAGTCAGTGCAAACAGACTTCAGGCACAGAAAGAGCAAAAAGCTAACGTGGTTCAAATGTGTCATAGATGTTGTAATTTGTGTGTTTCTGTGTGTCTGCAGAGGCGTTCGGGTTGACCCATCCTGAGAGCTATCACTACCTGAGACAGTCCAGCTGCCAGGATGACAAGACAATCAACGACAAGGGCACGTTTCAGGATGTTCTGGTGCGCGTGATTATGTTGCATTTACTGATTTAAGGCTAAAAGGTAACAGTTATTTGCACTTTACTGTATGTGCTGTGTTCCAAAACATTTGGTTTTTGGTCAAATTTAAAATGTGGCAACAATGTAGAATGCACAGACTGCACATACTTTTCCATTTCCCTCATAGTTTGACATAAATTACATTTTTGTATGGTACTCATGATTCATAATCATAAGTCAGAGTAAGAAACTTTTGATCCTGGTGACTGAAAGCTGAAATTACTGCTGCCAAACCAAAGCATCAGACTTATGGCTTTAAATCAGTCCAAACTTCAAAGAACGCCCTAAAGTCTTTTCAGCTTCTCAGGACGGATTGTGTCTAACAGCAACTTCCACCCAAAAGAAACAAAATCAGCTGGTGAGAATTTCAACATGAGGTCACCAGAGGCGACCTGAGGTTTTCATCCATTCTTTTCTCCTTGTGTGTTTGTGGTTCCCAGAACGCCATGCGAACGATGCAATTTACAGAGGAGAACATCAACGAGATCCTGCGCCTCCTGGCTGGGATCCTCCACACGGGAAACATTGAGTTCGTGACGGCCGGAGGGGCTCAGATTTCCTCCAAATCAGGTAGAGTTTACCCTTCCCCTCCACACATTTTTCTTCATATGGTTACAATGAACTTTAGCGAGCTAATTTATTGTCCTACAAACACATAAGTCTGGCACTGTTGTCAACAAAGTAGTTCTCATGATTAAACTTAACCACGTCTGAAACAAAGAACTTTTTTTTACTCACAAACAAAATGTTTAAAGTGTTTGTTTGGGAAGATTAGAACTAAATACTTCCACAGCTTGTCATTAGTTTGGTTTCACTTTCCTTGAAAACTTTTCATTCAGAGTAAAATATTCAGACTTCAGGGCACAAACACACCGAGGATCTAAGCCATAATTAACATTGTCTCAGCATGTTAAAACTTTAATTTCTGACTGTTTTAAACTTTCATCTGCTTTCACTGTGACTTCACTTTTGGGTTGATTAAAGGCTAATGCATTTCAAGGTCAAAAGCCAAATGGAAAGGATGCTGACGACAGTGATCATGGTGTGAATGGGGACCAGTTAAATAAACATGATGTGTAAAGTCTGGTTTCCTACACTTAAAATGACATTTTACGTCCAAAGTTGTTAACGGTGTGTTTCATTTGTTGGCAGCACTCAGCTGGACATCTGAACTCTTGGGGCTGAACTCGGATCAGGTTGCCGAGGTCCTGACGCACCGGTCCATGATCCTCAGGGGCGAGGAGATCTCCACACCACTAACTGTGGAACAGGTCAGTTGTACTTTAAACATCCCAGATCAAAGCCATCCCACCAAATAAAAATGGCTACAGATAAAAATAACAGCCATGTTTTGATTATAATGGTCCTTCCTTGTTTAAATGTAGGCCTCTAATGCATGTGAGGCCAAATAAAACTGAATCTCAACACCTTGCCACAGCCATGAGTACACTGATACAAAACAGAATTAGCAGTAAAGGTGATAAATATGAGACAGAAGGAAAAACGTAACGCGTACCCCATGACTCAAGGAAAATGACTGGTCTAAAAAACACTGTTAACATCATTAATTAACCATTAACACTATTTGTTAAGAAGAAGTTTAGTTAGAATGTTCGTTCAGTATAAACTGGCTTTGCTGTTCTTGGTGACAAATGCAGTAGGACCAGTTCTTATTGGTTGAAAGAGTACTTCATCAGCTTAATAATATTCATGGAATCAGGTGGATGACTTACAAAATCTACATATTATAAACACTAGATAAATATGTGCAACAGAGATAAAAAAAGAAAATATCCTGACTTTCACGTCTTAAGTAGTCATACTATCTACTGCATCCATCCCATAATGCATCTCCACATGAAGTATTGCTGGGTTATTCATTTAAACCTTCAACCTCACAGAGAACAATTCTTCACTAATTTTAGCCTGAAGCAGGTTCCGGCTGTTTAAAGTGAAGGCAAAACAAAACAAAACACACCCAAAACCCAAACAGTGTTTCCGGCTATTCTCTGCTGTTATTGCTTTGTGATGACTGAGGCCTTTGGGGGGGCTGAACTTATTTCCTCAGTTTATCAGTCTGTAGGGGGCTGGGTTTGAGTCAAAAGCAGGTTGTTTGTGCCTTTTTTCACTAATTCATTAATGGAGGTAAAATAAATTAAAATAAACGTTACTGGGACCTGAGAGTTTTGTTGCTCTTATGTTTCTCTGAATATGTTAACATGGAGGATTAGGACTGTGTATCCTACTGGTTATGGTTACCTCCACAGTTTAACTGTCTGTCTTACATTTTTCTTTACATCTAAAAAACTTTTTTTCTCTGTACCCAGTTTCTGGTCTGTACTGCTAATGACAGAATCTAAAAATGATCGCTTCAATCAACTAAACAGGAAACCAAGAAAATATTTAGTATAATGGATTATTCTTACTTTTCATGAAGATACATTTCTGTCACTTAACATATTGATTAATTGACGAGTTGTGGCAGTGTTTATAGTAAAAATATTAAGTGAATTAATAAGAAATTAGAATAAGAGTTAAAGTCAGAAAATGAGGATGATGTTAATTTTCCAGGTAGTTTCAGTTTATTCATTCATGACCTTCTAATAAGTTTCAAGCCACTAATTAAAGACTTGAGCTGAACACCAACAGTGTTTGTCCTGCTCCTCTGCAGGCGGTGGACTCTCGAGACTCCATGGCCATGGCACTTTATTCTCAGTGTTTCAACTGGATCATTCGCAAACTCAACACCCGCATCAAGGGCAAAGAAGACTTCAAGTCAGTCAGCATCCTGGACATCTTTGGATTTGAGAACTTTGAGGTATGTTTAGTAAAATTCCCCCTTAAATTTGTCAATATAATGACCAAGTAATATGTGGTCTAAAGGGTTAACTCAGGAAAGACCCACCGCTGAGCAGTCTGTGAGTCCACTATGACATGAGAATGTAATATTCCCTCTGGGACAAATAAAGTTTATTAACTGTAACTGAGTTCAATTAAATTTCAATCGCGTGCTAAAGCACATTCGAATAAACTCAGCAGTAAAACGATATTTCCCCTCCCCAAGAATTTTAATCATACTTTGCTTTTAATCAAGAAATCGGTAAATAACCCTCAGGGATTCCTCGTTTTCCAGTTCATTAAGTCTTCGTCTTTGTTTTCTATGTCTGATAACCGCCTGATTTTCCCACAGGTCAACCGCTTTGAGCAGTTCAACATCAACTATGCAAATGAGAAGCTTCAGGAATATTTTAACAAGCACATTTTCTCCCTGGAGCAACTTGAATACAATAAGTAGGTGGAGGTTGTTTGTTCGTGATGCATCGATTTGTTTTGCACCAAAAGTCTGTGATCTAGTGTTACTTTGCTGTTTGTTAATACTGCTTTCAAAAGAAGACAACTGTAAAGTTTTCAGGCCGTCCAGGTCAACTCTTTGATAGTTATGTTACGTTTTAATACATTAATTAATATTAATGTATCACATTAATATTTTAGACTTTATTTTAACATTATCCAATTAAACAAAAGATCGACACATATTACAGAACAGATTTTGAGACTAGAAAAGTAGAAGATACTCCTAAAGATTTTATTTAGTTAGTGTTACAACAGGAGGTGCATGCAAGGAAGTCTTAAATGAAAATTGGTGAAAAGAAAAGAATCCACATATTATTAATGTAGTTTTTGCTAATTTCTTTAAGTGGCTCGTGGTGCTGTGAAACGGTGCCACTTTCAGCCAAGTATTTGTTACTATTATAAAGCCACAAAAAATGCTTACCACAGAAACATGTTTTAGCCTACATCTCCGCAGAGCTTTGTTTATTCTGGTCTATCTCAGAATATATTAGAAGTTTGTTCAAGTTGATGCAATGTCATTCAAACAGATGGGAGATATATATGCAATAAAGCATTTTTTTTTCTGATTGTGAAGCTAACTTTATGTTTTTCTGCTAAGCTAGGAGAGCAAACAAAACTAAATGTGTTACACAAAGAAAGTTTAAAAATTAAAATTAAAAAGGGAATATGTAGGATTAATTTAGCTAGCAGTTACAAATGCTGAAGGTATTTTTATTCGATATAGCTGGTTGAGATGGTAATAGATATATTATAGCATTTTTTTTGGTTGGTGATGACTCTTTATTAGTTGCTAGCTACTGTTTTTCAAAAAATGTTTTGAATATCAGGAAATTGTGAAGTCATGTTATGTGTGAAATAAGATTAAAGTTTATAGGCCTTTAATATGACATAAGCTTGTTCTTAACGCTGGGTTAAACAGTGCTTTGCATCAGCTAAGCTATCACAGAAAATCTTTGCAGTTTGTATGCTGCCAAATAATTTACATATACTGAACAAAACATTTCATATCCACTCATTTTAAAGAAAAGTAGGTTGATGGGATCAATAGGTTGAGGGAAATCAGCATAATCTCCCAGCACCTCCATTTATCCATGGTTTGTATCTGTTCATGTTTGTCTTGAGGGTTTGTTTTACTGGGAGTAACCCAGAGTAGCACAGTGAACTAAAGAAAAAAATCTTGTCTTATGAACTAAAAAACTAAGTTTGATCTCCACCAATCTGTGCTTTGTGCTATTATGTGAAGCATCTCTATGAGAAGAAGTCAGGGATGAAAACATGCTGGTGCAGGTGACACTGGCAGAGGCCCAATGAAAGACTAGAATGACTCATTAAACCAGATGTACTTTCATCCCTGCCTTTAAATGTGTCCATTATTAATTCGCTCTACTAAATCCTTTTATTTGTTTTCCTGCTGCTTCTTGCAGAGAAGGCCTGGTTTGGGTTGACATCGACTGGATGGATAATGGAGAATGTTTGGATTTGATTGAGAAGGTATGCAGATGATTCAAAATTTGTGAGGTGGCAGTCGAATACTGTTGTGTCAGTGATTAAAAGAAGTATTTCTACGATCTCTTGCAAACAAATATTTCCAAAAAGTGCAGTTGCAGGTAGTATTAGTTATTGATTTGACCTCATTGAGACAGTGGTTATATTGCTTGCGTGGTGGTTATATTATTAATTTAGTGGTAGACTGATACTATTTTACAAAAGCAAGAAAAAAAGCAGTGATGAGATCAGAGTAGACAAGACTTGAACAAGAAGAGCAGTGTAGAGTGTAGAGACATTTAAGATGATGATGATATAAATCATGGTGATGACTGCTGATGGTAATTAAATCTGTTTCCATAGAAACTGGGTCTTCTGGCACTGATGAATGAGGAGAGTCACTTCCCCAAAGCCACAGACGACACCTTGCTGGAGAAACTCCACAGCCAGCACTCAGTATGTCGCGCTTTACTTTGATTCACTTTGGCAGCTGGAGCTTCTTCTTTTAACTGTTGGAAAAGAGTTCAGTCCCATCGTGTATCTACTTCCCTCTTCTTCTTTTTTTTTACATTGCTTTAAAAATATAAGGTCTATAAAAGTGGCCCCAACTATCCTTAGAGTCTTAAAAACTTTGCTGTTTTCATTTTCACTTGTGAGGGATCTTAGTTTTTTAAATGCATGCTTTAATACTGCTAATACCTAGTTAGCACTACAGTTAATTAATAAACGCAGACTCCTTTATGTTGGGGTGAAACCCAATTTTAAATATTCGTCAGACTTCTGCGATAATGTTCAAATGAATTTCGATCACTGCCTCAAATTTCACACAACTTCACATCTACTTTCTCCGTTTCCATCTGATAAATAACTGGTAAAGTGGGAACTTCCCAGTGTGTCACGTTGCATGCTGTGGTGCAGCTTCACGTCTAATGTTTCAGCTTCTGTTGCTGAGAGGATATCGATCGCTTCGAGCAAATAGCGCTGCTCATTTCTTGGCGTTTGGCTGTGGAGCAAGCAGCTTGATTTGATTTGACTTAACATTGATGTCATTGCAAGTAGTAAAGAGGAGTAATACTTTGAGTGAGTGGGAGCTCTTTTTTTAATGTTGCTAAATATTTTCTTGGCTGTGCTTTTAGTGCAGCTTTACAGCCTTGTTATAGAGGATTCAGAGCCAGTAAATGACTCTTAGATATATTAAAACCAGATAGAAGAGTGTTAAGTGGAGACTCAAAAAGCAACGGTGGGACTTGATTTGTAATTTTTAGCATTAGGAACAAATATTTCCCTCAGTTTTATGCAGGTATGACCTCAGATACCATAAAGCATGTTTTCTCCTACAGAAAAACCCTTTCTATGTGAAGCCACGTGTTGCTGTGCACTACTTTGGAGTCAAACACTATGCAGGAGAGGTGAGACCATAATATCTGTTTCTGTTTATTGTTTTTATTGTTGTGTTTTTGTGGTTTTAATGGAGCAGCAGATTGATTTAAAGTGAAGCCCCAAAGCAAATCATGTGTCCAGGTGCTATTCGGCTTTTTATTTGCTCCAGTGAAAGCCTCTCTCTGACGCACCGTTGTGGCTTGGCACAGGTGGTGTATGACGTGAGGGGGATGCTGGAGAAGAACAGAGACACCTTCAGAGACGACATCCTGAACATGCTGAGGGAGAGCAGGTAGGCGTGTGGCCCTGCTTTGCATTTTTGCATTTCTATTGTTGGATCACACATTTATTTATTAAAATAAGGTTGGAATTAAATTATCTTTCAAAAGGAAATGGGCTCATATTTGTTTAAGTTTTCACAAAAATTTAGACTCAAAAGCATTTTCCCAACCTTTCTACAGCTAAGCTCAATAATAGTTTAAGCTGCAAAGCCCCTCTAAGTGGCCTCTCTTGTTTCCTTCAGTTAATTTTTTTTTTTCACACCAATAATCAAAAACTGAAAACTAGAAATTGGACAAAAATTGGATTTTTCAAATTGATTGATCAGAACTGACTTTTATTTAACCTTCACTTTGTTGTCACCTAAATAAGAGGGGCTGGCACTGTAAGTATTAACTAGGGTGACCAGATCCCAGCCAGCTAAATGTGGGGCAAACACTGTTTGTGAGGGAGAAAGTGAGACATGTCAACAATGCAGAGAGTTTATTTCAGTGTTATATCAGCTTCTGACTGATTTTAGGGTTTCAGTTTGGATGTATTTAGAGATTAAATGACATTTCTGAGCCACATCTGACACGTTTAGCAGATATACTGTAACATATTTCCCCCCGTGTGAAATTGAAAAATGACTCTAGCAAAAAAGGCAAAAACTTTATTTCTCAGAATAAACAGTTGCTTCATTTCCCATCATATTCAACAAAATCTGTAAAGCTAGAGACTTTTTGTGATTTGTTTTTTTCCCTGATGTGTATGGCATTAGACAGGCTGACCTTCTAGAATAAAAACCCTTCCTTTCATATATACTGGGAAAAAGCTAAACTTTAGAAAAGCACTTGTTCTGCAGAACCACTTAAAATGTGGGACGGAGGCGAAGCTATAAAAATGCTGTTCAGTCCCACATAAAGATGGTCATCAATAGTATTAAATTTGACTTTTACGTAACAACACTGCTGTCAGTTTATTTCATTTTTGCATTTGCACTGCGAATTTCACATCACACTAATTCCAAGTATTTGCTTCTATTTGTCAGGTTGGACTTTGTCTACGATCTGTTTGAACACGTCCTGAGCCGAAACAAACAGGACACTCTGAAGAGCAGCATCAAGCACAGACGGCCCACAGTCAGCACCCAGTTTAAGGTAAGTCGCAAATAAACAGTGTGTTTACTTTAAAGTCTTCCTGAATCGTTCTCTAGCAGTGCTGAATGCTGCAGCTGGCGGTTCAGACACAACAAAGTTTGCCAATTGATCTGTTTTTGGGAAAGTTGCACAGGTGTGTAGAAATCACCAAAAGCTATTTATTAGCAGCAGTGGGAGTTTTGCTACAGTGGCACAATTTTTAGTAAGAGGCAGTAAAAGAAAGAGTGATAATAGGAAGAACTGCATTAGGAGCAACAGCAGAAACATTGCTTAACTAATACCTATTAAATAATGTGCAGTTGTTGTGGTAGCAGCAGCGACTACTTTGGAAGCAATAGAGAGTGCTTGAGTAAAGTAGTTTTTCCAGATAAAGCAAAAACGTGACTTGGAGAATTAATGTTTGCGATAGTAATTAAAAGATGGAATATGGAGATGTAATTAAAAGAAGGAGACGCTATGATGTCACCATTGTATAGCAAAGTTGTCTCTAAGTCTCTTAAAGTGATGCTGTCATGATGTTTTGTGATCTGACTGAGAAACAGACACTGCATGCTCATATGGTAGCATATACTGCTTCATCATGAGCTTTACTCTGAGTGGGCCCATCAGTAACAAAATGGACATTGTGCTGTAGTGAGTAAGACTTCAAACTACAGATTGAGATAACAGACTCATCAGGAAATCACTTAATGGTGTAATAAATCAATTTAAAAGTAGGGTCATTTTTGCATAGAATTCTATACAAAGATTTATTTTTGCAGCCAAAGAGTCTCCCCCTGCTGGCCATTAGAAAGAATGCATGTTTGAGGTACTTTCTCATAGGCTTCTCTTTGCAGACCAGGAAATTGCATTTCATTTTCATATACAGTCTGTGGTTATTACAGCATCAGTAGTTGTTATAATAAAAGTTTGAGCTGACATAGTAACAGAAACAGTGGTTGTAGAAGCAATGTTGTACAAGATGTAATAGATTAGATTAGATTAGATAAAACTTTATTAATCCCTCAGGTGGGTTCCTCTGGGAAATTCGGTTTCCAATAGCACAGCACCGACAGAAGTTACAGAATGTGAGCAGAATATTATATATGTACACATATATAAATACAGAGACATATATAAATAAAATATACAAAAGGGGTAAATAGAATAAATAGGAATAAGAATACAAGGGAATTGCACATTTCAAGTATTGAAGTCTATTGCACCGTTGGCTATTAACAAAAAGTATTGCACAGTGAAGTGAAGAGGCACTACAGCTTAGTTGTTCCCCCTCCTTTGTCCTCCTGTTTCCCCTCCCTTTCCACTCCAGAGAGGAGTTAAACAGTCTGATGGCGTGTGGGACAAAGGAGTTTTTAAGTCTGTTGGTTCTTGTCTTTGGGAGAAGCAACCTGTCACTGAACAGACTCCTCTGGTTGTTTATGGCCGTGTGCAGAGGATGCCCAGCATTGTTCATAATGTCCAGCAATTTTTTTAGTGTCCTTTTCTCTGCCACTGTCACCAGAGTGTCCAGCTTCATGCCGACCACAGAGCCAGCCTTCCTGATCGGTTTTTCCAGCCTGGATGAGTCCTTCTTTGCTGTGCTGCTCCCCCAGCACACCACAGCATAATAATACTATAAGGATTGAATGAAATGTATAGAGAGTCGTTATCTCTGTAGTAGTCGGTAGTTTCTGCACATGTTCACACACCTTTAGTACTGAATGTGTTGTAAATGTTTGTAAAGATTACAAGTTAAAAAAAAAAAAGGTCAAAGTGCCATAAATTTCATCATCAGACGGCGAATGCAGTTCTTCGTCCTGTATTCGTGTACCCTGCTTGTAGTGGAGCTCACTCAGTAAGGATACCAATTGTGCCTGCATCCTCAATGGTGGAACAGGAACAGCTCTGTCTATAGTGCCTGACCCTCTCTGTGTGCTCAACTGCAAGAGAGAATAATGCTCACCTAAGCAGTTGCAGTAGTATCTATGGTGGATACAGGTCATAAAGAATTAGCAGTTGTTGCAGTAAAAAGTAGTAGCTGTAGTAGACGGCTGTAATAGTGGCAGTAACTAAAGTGTTTACACCCATTTATTTTCTTACAGGACTCTTTGCACTCCTTGATGGCCACGCTCAGCACTTCCAACCCATATTTTATCCGATGCATCAAACCAAATACACACAAGGTGAGTGCTCACGAACACACACAGCTTTGCCTCGAGCACACATTAGCACATCTAGATGTTGGGCCGTGGGGAAGTCTGTGTGGGATTGTCATTTAATAATCAAACAATCCTCCCCCACCAACGAACCGCAGACAGGAATGAACAGTGTATGGCCCTTCTGGTGACCTTTCACCTCCAGTTGCTTAGCAACAGGCAGGAGAAGTGGAGAATGCAGGGTTAATGTACACAAATGATATACTGGGACTAAGTATCTCTGCCAACTAAGGATCAACCAAATCTACTGCATATAGTATTTAATAATGTTAAATGAGTGATTTCAGTTGTTCATATGAACATATGAATATTTTCAAATTCTTTGCATGGTAGCATTGACTTTCGGTTTCTTTGATTTAAGGATTGGAGGAAATACAAAACAACGCAATAGAAAATACAATAGCCCATGTGGGCAAAAACAAATAGGGTTGACAAAAATAGATTCAGCATCAGTATGGCATGTGATACCATTAGGGACCCTGAGGTGCCCTATTCCAGATAATGTTAGCCTACAGGAACGGTTTGCAGACCATGAATCCAAACTCTCCATTATGCTCTGAGCTGACCATCACCAGGTTGATGCACCTTACCTAAGTTACAGCTTGCTGGCTAACAACCAAGAAGCCATCTTGGATGTAAAAAATGTGAATATGAATTCATATAAAAGTCTGTTTTCATTTCCCAGCTTGAAGCATATTTTTCTGTGATCTTATGTTTATTTTATTACAACAGATTTTTTGGTGATTTTCCATCATCTGACTTCCACTAAAATTGTACGTCCTTATAAAAGCCAATTAGCCAAAATAATCAAGGCTAGCTTAGAGTCTGAATAGAAACATATGTAGCTAAAATAACTTCTAAAACACTTTTTTTTCAAACATATTTTACTCATTTGGTTTTGTAAATGGATCAAAGAGCTGAAGAAGAAACAGGGAACTATTTGGTTTGTGTAGAACTACTTAACCTGTTTTCCAGCAGCTGTCTCGATAGATTTTATTTTACATTGTCAGCTTTTTTTTTTTTTTTTTTGTGTGTGCTCAGTGAGAGTTAATTATGAGCCACAACAAAGGTATAATGTAGTTTTATACAGTTTTGGTTCAGAGCTTGTAACTACATAGTTCTAAAACAGTGTAGTTATGTAATATGAAATGATCAGCTTGCTTTAAAATACGAATCAGTCAAAATGAACCAGTATAGTCGTAGATACTTGTTTAGTGCAGCAGAGAAGCCCTCAGCTTTTCAGAAACAGAGCTGAGCTGAAGCTGGAACCTGAAAATGGAGCATGACATTGGATTGTCGTTTTGTTTGCTTGGTTGTCAGTTTTCTCACACATACTCTCAGCAGCTGCCTCTTTTATTCCGTCTTTTTGCGGTGTATTTATTTCTAGCTCATACCTGCTGCATGTTTATCTGCAGGCTGTGGTTTATAGAAAATGGTTTAAAATTGGCCAAATTTCCCAGGGTGCTCGTGTATTGACGGGTATCATCAATATCTGTCTGGATGCCTCGCTGCCTCGTTAACGTCACTGCAAATGTTGAATGTGTCAAGCTGAATTTGAAATACTCTCATTGATTGTTGATGCCAGTGATCATATGCTGCCCGAGAATTTCCCTCTGCTAATCGACTGTCTGGCAGACGTTAATTGTTATGTTAATTAACTTTATTTTCTCTAACCACAAGGTCACCAGTGATGCTCAGAGGTCATAAGCATTTTAAACTGTTTTTAGTTCATTTATGAGGAAAGTGTAACATTTTACAATATTATATATTATGTGTTAAATTTAATTTAATAGGAATTCTTTATACTACCAGTGCTCTTATTCACAGATATCTCTGAAAATTGCTTTGACTATTAGTCTAAAAAAAAACAAAAACGTCCTTAAATATAAGAAAGTCTCTGCTTCTCAGCCACACTTTTTCTTTCATCATTATCTTACAATGGCTTTTAAAAGAAAATGGGAAAAAAATAGAAGTAGAATAAAGTCTGATAGTAAGACTTTCACAGAGTTGAAAGGTCAGGAAGCCATTAAAAGATGGTCGAGGTATGATTGGATTTTTACTGAAAAAGAAGAAAAGACTTTCAGGGAAGTTGAAAATCTGTGGGAAGTCGTAGGTGGTGTAATTCATCGATCCAGGCATCAACACACACACATGAGATTTATGGCACAGCTGTGGTATTTAAAGTGACACTATTCGCTTTATGTTTCTGAGCCTTTATTTCTCTGCTGGGAAGCTGTGACGAAGTCGGACGTGGATACTCGGAGGTTTGTGACGCAGATGTGGTGCATCTGCACCGTCACCGTGAACAGTTCTGTGTATGAAAGTGCCTCTGTCGTTTCTGGAAGTCGTCTGATTCACACACACAGTGGGCGCTTCTGTTTCTGTGTGTGTGTGTTTCTGTGTGTGTTGTGTGTGCAAAGAGTTTTTGTCTGTTCTTTGTGCATCAGCAGTACATTTGAGATGGTTGCTGCCATGAGAGTTAAGATGCATTTTTTATTTTTTCCTTGGAAAACTGTAGTGAGTGTAACTAGAATAAAAGCTATAATCTATAAACTAAATAAAATGTTTTATTTTTTATTTACAGTTTAAATATTTTAAACTTTATTTAATGTAATCTGAGACATTTGAGATTTTTAAACCAGGAAGTAAAAAGCTAATCACACCCCTTCATTCAATAGTTTGTAAAACCACCTGAAGCAGCGTTATGACTTTTATCAGTCTCTCACATCACTGTGGAGTAATTTTGGCCCACTCTTCTTCTGTGCTTTCATTCATGCACAGCTCATGTTGCACAACAGTATTTCACTCAGGTTGAAGTCTGTGCTGTGACTGATCTCTCTATGAGAGTTTGTGCTGATACGTAGTGTTTGGTTTTCACCAAACGTGCCACTGTGCATAATGGAAGGGCGAACAGCTTCACCTTGGTCTTATCTGTCTGAAGGAAATTGTTCCAAAGGTTTTATGGTATGTTCAGATCTATCTTTGCACACTAAGCTTGCAGAGTCTGACCTTGGGATGAATTTGCTCAGAAGATCATGGAAACTAATGGAAGCAGTAACGTTGTACTTTTTTGACTGTATATTGAGAGACATTATATTTGTTATAGAAGACAGCAGGCCAAAATTGTAGCATAGAGTGAAAAACCCACCAATTTAAGACCATACTGTTAAACAAATGAACAAATCACAGATCGCTTTGTTGCTTATACCAAAAAAACACACTACACGATGTTCTCATGAAAAGCTTTTAAGGTTATATTATACACAAAGATGCAGCGGTAAGAAGCACAGACGGAGTATCTTGACTGTCTGCTGGGAGTCCAGCTGGACAGCCGGCGTGTTTTTATGAGGCGAAACACGAGCGTCTGGACTCCTCTTCTGATCGAATGTTAAACAAGGCTGGGTGATGACTCCTGAGTGGAGCTTAATGTAGTGGGGACACGAGTTGGAGAGAGGATCAGCCGCTCCCCAGGGGGATACAGGGGTCAGAGCACCACGGCACGTGGCCCCTAAAAAGCCCTCGAGAGGCGTCCCTGTCATCTGCCGTTTGACTCAGAGCAGGTGTCAGAGGGCGGTGGGGGAGAGGTGGAGGGATGCAGTGAGTGTGTTCATATGAGCAGCAGTAGAAGTCTCAAACATCTGAAAGTGAAAACCTCATTCTACAAAAAAAACAATTAAATAATAAATTGCTCTTGCTCAAAGACGTTCCCTCCCTATTTCAACATTTAGGACTTTCAGGAAGATTTTCAGGAACTTCCTATAAGTCTAGCTGTAAACTAAGAGCTTTTTTGGCTGCAGTGATGTAATGGTTTGTTGAATAGACCTGCATGGTCAATGGGACTCCTGCAGATGGAGAGTGGAGTCTGTGGAAATATCAATATATGGACTGAATGCATAATGGAAGGGACCGTTGGCTCTGAATACAACGAGGAGAGATATCAGCATATAAAATGCATTTGCATATGCTGGACATTTTCAAATAGACATACTCTTAAGGTTCTTTAACACTTGATGCTCTGTGTGTTTGAGTCCAACGGCCAGTATGTTAAATGGAAACACTGGCACTGTGCCACCACAGACTGTGGTCCAGATCAGGCGCAGCACGCAGATGTACAAGTTATCTATAGTAAAATGAGGAAGTGTGACCCCAATGAAGATATTGTGTCAACATTACTTCCCTTTTTCAAACAGAAATTGTAACATTTGCATCTCTGCATGAACCGTTTGAAGACTTTGTCAGTGTTGCCGTTTCTGGTGAACTAACAGACTAGCAACTATGAAAACTCAATTTAATTGGATGACTTTGCCCCAGTCTTAGTGCAACTAGCGTAAGCAATGCAAAGCAACAGATCTTCAAATCAATTTGCAGCAAAACACAACATCACCCTGTTCAAAGTGTTGAAGCCTGAAACGTGGACACAGAAGAGTAATTTTATTTAAAAGTGCAATGCACCCATTATCTTTGGTGGGTGGGGTCCTTTATCTTTCTATTTTGTGACATCCTCACTGCCTATTAGATGACAGTCAGAAGGATTTCTGTTGGATAAAAGGATCGTGTTCAAATTCCTGCTTTCACAGACATATTCCATTTTTCGTCTGTGAGCCGCATCACCTCAAATTCATAAAAAGCTGTCACCCTCATCATCCTCACTCATCAAATGCAGTCGACCGTCACCACAGCATCCCCGCCCCTCTCTGCAGCCAGCTTTATAGTATCTGTGTGTCTGCACTCTCTGTGACAGTGACAGTAATAACAGTTGAAGCTGATCACAATCTATTGATTTTAGTTCTTGTTTTCATCAAGCCGGACCTGTATTGACTGCACATCGTGTGTTTCTTTGTCCCTCTGACAAATTTCATTCCACACACTCCTGTATGTATACGTGTATATTGAACATCTTTGTAATTACTGGTAGTAATCAGTTTAAACCACAGTCTGTGGCCTTTAATGTTTCCGTTCTGTAGAAAAATGGGTGTCCCAAAAAAAAAAGGTGTTAATCCTCTGTATTTTCATAAAGACATGCACTGGATGAACACACCGCCGCTCTGATGTTTCCTGTTTGTCATCTCATTAATTGGGCTTGAAGGCTTAAAGACCCCAAGTTCACAGAAAAGCCTGCAAGTCTTTGCGTTGTGAGTATGTGATGATTATTATAATTAATGTTTGAGGGCAAAGCAGTAATATGGTTTGGTTTGGTTAATGAAGGGATAATGAAGAGAAAAAAGCTTGTCTTTTTGGTACGTTTCCATTTATGCCAGAGGAAAAAATTGTTACTCCTAGATTTGGAGTTATAGAATGTGTGCAGGCCTCTAATGAGCTTTACTTAAGTGGCAACTTCTTGGTCTGAAAAATTAAGGTAATTAAACAACTGAACCATTCCAGTTTAAAAGAAATGAATAAACACTTGAAGGAACATTTATCATGCTTTGTTACAAAGTTACAGTGTGGATTGTGTGACGAGAAGAGCAGAAATTAGAAACACAACATGATTTGATGTGAAGTTTATCATAATTGAAATACTGCAGTGCCTTTGGGCCCTCTGTCGTACCAAGGATCCAGTCTGAGGCAGCATCTCAGCGCTGAGCGGACACAAAAGTCGCCACCATGTTTGAAAGTAAACAGCCTGCTCTCTCTCCCTCACTCTCTCCCCTTCACACACACACACACACACACACACACACACACACACACACACACACACACACACACACACACACACACACACACTCCGTCAGGCCCGACAAGTGGCCCGCACAAATTAGCCTCAGCAGGAGATGCATCACCATGGCAACCATGGCCCTCCCTCTCTCCACTCACACAGAAAAAAAGGGGGGAGTGGAGTTGTGGGGATTGAAAGCCTTTGTTAGAGTCTGTGTTGGCAGAGTGTGCATGTGTGTGTCTGAGGAGAGAGACGGGGAGACGGACAGCAGCTTTGGGAAGTTTTCTGTCATTTGCCTTTAATCTGAAAAACCCTGAAAGATTGTGGCGTGGAGGAGCTACGATGCAAGGTGAGACCCTGATGCAGACTTTGAATGGGAAGTGGTGCGTTCAAGTACTTGCTTGTTGCATGGGGATTAAATGTCAAGCGGTGGGTTTTAGTGCTGTGGTATGAGGGGCGATGCATTGGTGTGTGTGTGGCTACATGACAGATGCACAAAGCAGGTCTCAGGCTTTTCAGTCAGATTTCATTTCCACTTTTTGCAGACAAATATATTATATTATCCAGAGACACATGGGTTCAATGTTTGAAATCAATTCTTGTATTTTAATGTCTAAACTTGCTTTTAGTGCTTCAACTACAGACTTAAGCAATCTAATCAGGCAGTGGGGTGCAGGAGCAATTAGAATCAATCTATACATTTCTGAAGTTTGGGTAAAAACGTGTGAATCTGTTTAGGCTGATCTGTGTTCTTCTGTAGTCCAAGTATCTGTGAGCATATTAGTTATGACTCTGTCCAGAAAAAGATGCAAGCATGCATTTCTTAATTCATTTAAATACCAGAATTATTCCCATCAGTGTCGTTATTCCTCTGTAACTTCATAAAGCCGTGCACTGGAGGAACACATCGCCCTTCTGATGTTTTCTGTTTGTCGTCTCATTAATTGGACTTGAAGGCTGTTAGTCCCTGAGTGATGCACAGTGCATTTTGAGGAGAAGCAACACTGGAGAGGTAAGAGGGAAGAGTGAAAGCCTTTGCTTTTTGAGTGCGTGATGATTGTTAGAATCAATGTTCAAGGGCAAAACAATGGTAAGATTTGATTTGGTTAATGGCAGAATAATGAAGAGGAAAACGACTATGTGTGTTTGCTAAGAATGCACTTGTAGCGTGACTCTGACTAGTTGACTCTTTAGTTTGCCTTTTCTACACAATTGACATTTTTTAAAGACACTAAGGTGGGACGTCACTTTATAGATGTGTTTTCTCTTGTGTGGTGTTACTTAATGTGTCAAGTCGTATGATTTAGTGCATGATTTTTAATCCTTTGCTTACTTACAATATTTTACATGTGAGCATTTGCTGCTTTTGTTTTAATTATATCATTGGAGACTGAGTCCTTTTGGATTTTAGACCAAACAAATGATCTCACCATGAGATTTTGGCCTTCCTTTAAACACTGCTTTCAGACAATGCATTGACCGGGCACTCACCCAGTGAACTAATTGATGGATTAACTGATAATTGAAATGTCTTCTGCATCAGGCTACACTTTTTTTTACTGGTTTATTGATGGTTTCTCTTTTTTTGAAGTATATCAGGGCTCTTATATAGCTCAGACCTATTTGCTGGATCTCAGGTTCAGGGTTTATTAAAACTGATACTCACATGAGAGAGGGTTAAGAAGTTTTGTTCAAAAATCAGCACAGATATTTTCCTGTTTTTATTTATCAAGAGGATTTGCCAAAGATGAGCCACTAGTGGAAAAGTTGTTTTATTAGTTTCATTTCAGTTGCATTACCTTTTTTTTGTGCCGTTGATATTAACAAGAAATCCAAACCCACAACAATCCTTCTTGAAAGTGGGTTTAACTCTAAGTCCAGCAGGGTCAGGGATTTAGGCTGGATTTATGTCCACCTGTAAGTGAAAACATTGTTCCGGGGATTCCCCGAAAACTCTTTGGAGGAGCCCCCACTGAGCAGTGAGTGATAATCCACAGTCAGACCTGGATGCTCACAGGAAAAGAGCCTTCTGACAAAGAGAGGTTTTGGGGCACTTGACGCCTTCAGTCCTCTCAGTAGAGCAGGAATGTTGATCCTTGCAAAGATGGAAAGGCTTCAAATACATTTGGATTGCTTGCTTTAAATCCACTGTACATTGAATGCTTTTGGATTATGGACTTTATATTGGACAAAATAAGCTGTTAGAAGGCTTTGGTTTAGATTTTGTGAAATTTGCTGAATTAATCAGAAGAATCTGGACTTTGAAGTGCAGACTACAGCAAATACTGTAGCAGCAGTTACAGTCTTTCTCTCTCTCTGTCCTATTTTTATACTTTCTGAGTAATGATGTTCATCATTCAATTACTGCTGCCTGTGGCCAATGAACTCCAGCTTTATATTAGAGTAACACAGTTAAACATGTATTACAGCAATACTTTAAGAGGTTCTTCCTTTTTTTCATAAATATTCTAGAAACCCAAGATTTTGTCAAAATGAGAGTTTAATTTATTACCTAAAAACAAACTTGGATTAACAACAAACCTTTTCTCACTCTGGGTCCCATCAGGTATCCACCTGACTTACACCCTGGCCTCACCAAACATTTACGATTTATAATTTCAGCTCAATGGAACCATTGCAGACACTGTACCTGTGTACCTGCACGCACCCAAGTACTAAAAGTCAACAGAACCTGGGTTACCTCAGGAAAACAAATGGAAACCAGAAGCTTCCAACATCATATTCTGCATGTTCATTTCAATTCAATTCAATTCAATTCAATTTTATTTATATAGCGCCAAATCACAACAAAAGTCGCCTCAAGGCGCTTTATATTGTACAGTAGATAGCACAATAATAAATACAGAGAAAAACCCAACAATCATACGACCCCCTATGAGCAAGCACTTTGGCGACAGTGGGAAGGAAAAACTCCCTTTTAACAGGAAGAAACCTCCGGCAGAACCAGGCTCAACCAGGCTCATTTGTGTCTGTTTATAGAGATTAACCTTTTAAACACTAAACTTTAACTATGAGCCAGTAGGTAATGATTCCTTTGTTCTATCAAAGTAAACGTCAGATCTCATACTGTCATTAATTAAATATTTTTTAAAAAAGAAACAATTGTAGTTCATGAAGGTGAGAAAGGACATTTTCACATCTCAGGCTTCAGCACAGCTGCAAATTGTTTTGATTTTGTTTTCATGTTTCTGCTGTGCGTTCTGTTTCAGCTTCAAATATCCATATCTTAGCCTCATAGTGGTTTTGTGACTTTTACTGCACTTATCCTGAGGACTATTAAAAAATGATGGAGCAGTCGCTGGTTATGATGAAATGCAGCTCTGCAGCTCTCTGGACATTCTCACTGGGATTGAAGGATGGACAGCTCATCCTGAGTTTGGTTGTTTTTCCTTGTTTGCTTTTTTAACCCCCGCCAGTTCCCAACCCCCTCGGGAGCCGACTACCACGCCTCCATTTGTCCTGCTGAATGCTCTGAGTTTGGAGTCTTTTAGCTGGAAAGTTAGGCTGAGAAAGTTACTGAATCTACCCTTCAGGCTTTTGTTGTCGTGCACCTGTGGAGGCTTGGGATGCTCAGCCTTCCCCTGATAGCTGATTTATGTCACTTTTGTTGTTCTGGGCTGATGGTTTGTTAAATTCTTGGTGACTCTCCCCAAAACATGTATCCTTATAACTTGGCAACCTTCTCATGTTTAAAAAATTTGATGTTTAGTGAATGATTTTTTTTTATATCCAAGCTAAATTAGGTACGTTTCTCCTTTGTTAAATCTAAAGCATAAAAGCCAGCCTCAGACTGGGATGAGACCAGCCTCATATACAAGGGATGGATGGCCACATGTGTTTGGCCATGTATTAAATTTGATTTAGTAATAAAAACAATTGGCTCCTGGCTTCAGAGAGGGAAAAATGGGAGAATTTTCCAAACAATTATACCAAACATAATTTGTTTATGTGAAAATGTCCAGACACTAGCCCTATTTTGTGAGACCTAAAGGCTATATTCATGTGTCAAATGCTTTCACATGATTTTGTGTAATACCAAAAGCCATTGTTCTGTGTGAGACCCTGGTGTATTTTCCTCTGTAGGGATATAATTTCACTTGATCTATTATCTCCTCTCCTTTCCAGCTGATTGCTTACATTCAGCACTAAAATTACTGACTACAAAGGAAAAAATGAATCTTTCTAAAACAGAAAATGTGATGAATAAAGTAGGAAAGTCTCTCTCTGACCTTCTTTCTGATTGGTGAAAAAAAAGAAAGAAAAAATGCCAGTGGAAACATATTGAAACTTCTTAAAAATAAAAGAGAACAGACAGTTTGAAGCTGGCCAGACAGCCGAAGAAGAACAAGACAGAGGAGCATCCAGACAAAGCTGTATTTGACATCCCAGAAGCAGCCAAAAGCTGAGCAAAAAGAGGAAACGATAGTGGGGCCAAAGAAAGCCAGGAGGCAGAGGGCAGCTTCCTGACACCGCTTGGCTTTGTACCTCCACAGCCTGGCCGTATGCAAATGCAAATTATGCTAATAAGGTGCACTCTGCAACCAGTGGCAGTAAAAAGGGCGCCATTCAATCATTCAGTCAAGATCTGGTGGTGAATTGGCCTGCCTTCATCTCAACTGCTCAAATGGACTATCAGCGGGCTATCAGGGGAGACGGTCGCTGAATAAAGGGGGCATTACGATCGAGTATGAAAGCACCCTCTTATTTGGAGTCCCCCTCTACGCCCACCGAGGTTACAGGGTGAGAGGGCTCCCGGGAAAATGGCTTTCTCTGAATGCACTTCTGTAAGTAATAATGGTATCTCAGAGCCAAGTGTGTTTTTGGAGAGGGGAGGGATTGGTTTGTTGCTGGCTGCTGCTGTCATACGCATTTCTTTGTCTCTGAATTCAGACTTTTGAATGACTGGTGTGCAGTTGGATGCGTGTACATGAGAGTTTAAAGGGACTGAAGTTTCATGAGGCTTAGCTGCAGACGTCATATGATATGGGTGGATTGTTTCAGTTATCCAGGATTCATTCTTGGTGATTTTTAGCTTCTTTCATTGCCTAGTTTTGCTTCTTTTTCTGTTCTCACATCAACTGAGTTTGTATCAGTAGACTGCTGTTTCAAACAAATGAGCTGTGATAAGATCGCTGTACACAATCTAACAACATGCAGCATCTGAAGAGCCAGATAACCAAAGTCAAAGGAGCTGCATTTGTGACGCAAAGTGAAACGTGACTCCAGTGGAATGATAATGTTGCCATGTCTGTGATATAAGAAGGTGCTTTTCACAGGGGACAAATCTTCCAGAAATCAAATGTATGTATTTTTTCTAACCTGCAGTTCAGTTTATCCATATAGATAGTTTGAATTTTGAAGGCATGGACTTAAAAATGTCTGCCTTTTCTGAACATCATGAAATTTTGGTCAATTTTATCTGCTAGCAAATAACTTAGATGTGAGTAACACACACCCACCCCTTCATGGTACAGTACAGTACTGGTAAAGTATGTTATAGTCATACTATAAAAACAGTAGTTGGAAATTACAGCATGAATAAAAGTTAGAGTAACCGTGTGCAATGAACCTTTCACCCTTTGAAATGGTTGCTCTGAATTTGGGGACCAAGTCTGCAACTACTTGCAGTCATTTTATGCCTTCTAAGTGACTTTAGTGCATTAAAATGGTGATAAAACATCAATAAGATGGAGTTCATCTGCTATCAGTTTGCCATTGAATGGAGTGAAGGTAGAAATGCATGTGTTAGTGATAATATGGCCATTACCTTTGATAAATTAGTGAAAATCTGAAATTGTTTGCATCTATATACACAGAAATTCCAGTTTCAGACCAGCCTGAAACTCATAGATCTGAAACAAAAATAGTTAGGTGGTTAATGCAGGACTGCAGTTTAACTACAAAATGACGTAGATGCTTGGCAACCTTGCTTTTATATAGGAGTATAACCAGAATACAGCCATTGGGCAAACAGCTGAGTCAAGACCCAAACTGCAAGGAGATGCACTCATCTACACAGACTGATTGTAACATGTTAGTAATCTGTCTACATTTAGAAGTTTGAAGGCAGTTATTTGCAAACACTGGATAATCTGAGAGTAATTTTAGTCAGACTGTGAGTGGTTGGAGACAGGTTGCCTCTCACCAGAGGACCTGGACAATTGCCTTCCTAATCACAAGGGAGTTGACGTCATAGTTTTACTCTAGTATGACGACCCTGTAAAACCCAGAACAAGACTTGTATAAACGTCTGAGCCAAAAGAATGGGGGGGAAAAAAGCATGTCCAGAAACAATTATGCCTGTGTGTAGAGCAAGGACGTTATCTCTGATATGTCAAATATCCAAATTTTAGAAAGCCACTATGTTTCTTTAAGTTGAGCTAAAGCATTTTTCGGTGTGCAGTTTGTGTTGCAGTCTATTGTGTAGAATTCATATAGCTATCTGTAAGTGTGCACTTGCCTTACTTACCTACAGCTAGCCAAACACATTATACTAAGGTAACACTTTAGAACTGAGTTTTAGCCAGCTTTAGCAAGCTTATGTGCATCGGCTGTTTTGCCATCTGGTTGGCATGGTGTTCAAATGTGATGTGTTGCTACTCTTTCTGAACGTTTTTTGCCAGCCACACTCACAAAGCAATGACCAACTCAGTGAAACACAACAAAATACATCAAAATCATACGATGCTGCAAACACACACAGAAAATAAGTCAGAAAGCAAAATCAATCAAAACTGCTGTGAAAAACATTATCCCCCATTATATCCCCGTCATCGAGCACCATGCTGAGTGGTAAGGTCGCAATGTGAAAGGCGATTCACATTGTTAGTATTGTTGTAACAGTGTTATGAAAGCAGCATTGAGTGATTTGTAGGGGAACATCAATAGATGTGTGCTGTGTTGTTAAAGTGTTCTGTCGTCAAAGAATGAAAATCGTTAGCTGTTGCTGCAGGACGCAGACGGATGCTCAATCTGTTGCTGGTTGTTTGTGCTTGATTTTCGAGACAATATTAGTTTTACTTGAACACAGAGACATTCATCTGAATATGTTTTCCGTTTTTCTTCAAAGATGCCTGATCATTTTGACCAGACGGTGGTTCTGAACCAGCTCAGGTATTCCGGCATGTTGGAAACAGTCAAGATTCGACGCACGGGCTTCCCTGTCCGGAGAACTATTCAGGACTTCTGCTCGAGGTTTGTACCCACTACGCTGTGCAATCATACATAAGCCCGCACTGCTCTACTGAAAATTTCAGACCCCAAAACAGGTGCAGGGTCATTTCAGTTCTTCAAATACAAACATTAAAGAACAAAGCAATCATTAAAAATCATGCAAAAACCCTTCACCCCTGCTTTTACTTCTTCAGGTACAAGGTGCTGATGCGTGGTTTGTTGAATTCAGAAGACCCCAGAGGGTGCTGCGTCCAGCTGCTCTGCCAATATGACAGCAGCAGTGCAGAGTGGCAGCTGGGCAAGACCAAGGTGAGCAACACATTGCATTTGCTGTTGTGCTCATTAGTGCAGAGCATTCAGAAAGAGTGTAACCCAGGTTTTTCCCTGTTGCCACACTTTATAGATATTCATTAAATACATCACATCTGGGCAATTTTAGTTGTACAGGATAAGACTTGGTTGCTCGGTTAAAGTTAGAAATAGGTTTTGGTTAGCTTTAGCAAACATGCCAGTCTCTCTCCCCCTGCACACGGAGTGGAGCAGGCAGCAGTTATTTTAGAGGAAACGCTGGTAGCAGAGAGCACTTTAAACTCAGGACTGCACTTATTCAGGGTCCTGGTGGATTGGATAAACAGTGATACATGAAGAAGAACAGATTTCTCACATTTTCAGGAATATAGGGTTAAGTCATCATTGTTTCTTTTTTTAAGTTTTTTCTTCTTAAACTCCTGATAATTATGTCTCATTTGAGATCTCTGCATTTGTTTGGATCATTAAATAGAAGTCTCCAGGGAGGCTTTTGGCTCCTTATAGCCAAGAGTTGATCCAGATTCAGTCCAGATTATATTGTTGTCCAATAAGGTCCTTTTGAACACAAGTTTTGCTTAACCATAAAGCTTGCTGTTTAATGGTTTAGTTTAAACTTGGTCTTAAAAGATGAAAGTGTTTCTGAAAACGATACAGTTCCAAACTTCATTTATGTTTAAGGCTCTCCAATACAAATATAATTGGTTTTCACTCAGTCTTTACTTACAGGTTTGCATTCCCTTTCTGTCAGTAGTGAATTATATGCCTTCTGCTCAGTTCTCTGTGGCGTAATTGACTTTTTCCTGTCTGAGCTCCTGAATGTATCTGGCTCCATACCGGTTGTTCTGTATTCTCTTTGCTAACTTGGAATATGATTGGATGCAGACTGAACATCACCGGTGGGGGATGCCAATCCATTTTGGCTGCTCTGTGCTCCCCTCAAGGCTTAATTTGACTTCATACACCGTAGAAACTCAGCTCTATGAAACCATTGCAGACTGTGTGTGTGTGTGTGTGTGTGTGTGTGTGTGTGTGTGTGTGTGTGTGTGTGTGTGAGATTGAGGTCCAGAGCACCTGAAGCATAGAATCCAACAATTATTGGATCCAGTCTTCAGTCTAATGCTCCCTGCTTCCACTACACCGGATCAGGAAGAATATACCTACTGCCAGGGTGTGTGTGTGTGTGTGTGTGTCTGTGTTTTGAGGGGAAATGACAGATGGGGGATACAGATCGCTAATCACAGCATGACCGTGTGATGCTGCAGGAGGTGACAGCAGTGAAGGATAAGTGTGGTCGTGGGTGGACAGACGAACGGATGAGTGGTCATTAGTATGTGTATCAGTGTCCATCCAGGACCAACGATGGCACAGGAAACTGAATTGTGAATACCCCGTGAGAGCGGTGAGGTGGAACAAGTGTGTCTTTGGTTGAATATTTAATGGATCCCTCCACTACATGTAGCCCATTTAAAAACCTATTTTCATGTTAATGACAGTTTTCAACACTCTATTCATTATTTTCAAGTAAAATTAGCTATTTAGCTAAAAATAAAATAAAATACTCACTGAGGATAACAAATGTTATTACAGTCACAGGAATAACAATACACTTAAAATTGTTAAGTGGACCGGTGCTTCTATGGAGCCTTTCTATGACTACAGGTGTCAGTACACCCATATATATTTAATCTGCTTTCATTTGCATCAGAGCAGATGAGATGGATTCACGATACATATATAGCACAAAAGAGCTGCTGGGTTGATGAACTTCTGTGGTCTTTTCCACCTTTCCACGTGTAGCAGTCCACCTCCTGGTATCTCGTCCACACAATTTGAGACTGTGCTGATGCAGCAAACCTTCTTATGACAGCACATATAGATGAGCCGTCCTGGAGGAGCTGGATTACCCGTTCAACCTGAGTGGGCTGCAGATACCGTCTCGCTTTACCAGCAGTGACAAGGACACAAAAAACAAAAATAGAGAGAATCAGTCAGGAGGGATGAGCACAGTGGTGTGTAGCCATCGCCTGTCAAGCCAGTCGCTTTGTGGGGTTTTCTTGTTGTTGCCTCTCCAGTGCACCTGTTATCATTTTCATTTGCATCAAAGCAGATGAAATGGATTCATAATGGTTTATGCTTCAGAACAACAACATTTAGATTACCCAAAAGATTATTGGAGATTATTTAGTCATCAAAAATATCCATTATATTACAATATATGTACAATCTACTATAAATAGCAGTGGTTGCTTTATTTCATATACTTTTTACTAACATATTTGTAACAGATTTTAAAAGACTGAGAGAAACATGTTTTGTTTTTTTGTTTCTCTTTTCTTTTGGGTGTCTGCCACCTTTTACCAGATTTACACAGCTGTTCGTGACTCATCGCATACTTATTGGTTGGAAGACCTTTTTTGAAATCTCCTATAAAACATTCAGCCTGAATGGCCTCTGTAGACCTTCTAACCCTGAGACCATACTCTCCACTGAACCACGGAGCCGTCCCTGCTGCTGTGACTGCCTGTAAACTGTTAAATCAATTCCATCTCCCTCAGAGGGATTTGTCCACTTTGTCCCGCTGCCTCTCGCAGTGAGATTTACATCGAGGAGGCCTGCAGCTCTTTTCATTCAGCACATGTCCAGACTATTGTCTTAGACTTATGTCTTGCTTTTTTACCGCCTTAAACTTAATTTCCTGGAAAAGATGTGGCTCTGCTTTCTTCTCCTGCTGCTTAGTTTTCTCCACGGGCCTGACCTGGGACGGTAAGCAGTGCTCCCCAAAGGCCCCAGCAGCAAGAATCAAAATGCGGCAAGGCTTAGCGAGGCCTTTGTTGCACTAATTAGCATAGTAATGATTAAAAAGGATTAGTCGCCCATTTTATTGGGATGCAAATGTGTGCACTTGTACACGAGGCTGCGCGTTCTGAGCATGTGCGGCTCATGTTGGAGGTTGTTTAATAAAAGGAGGGTGTGTCTTTTGTGTGGTCTGTATATTTGCGTGTTTTTCACTTGGAGCTTGTGTGGCATCATTTCTGTGTGGGCTTAGTTGTTTTATGTGAACATAGATCAGCGTGTGCACTGTAGAGATTCACAAAGAGCTGCTTTCTGCAGCTTATATGTGTGAATTTTGTATGAATGCCTGGATAGCAGCACTTCACAGGAAAATTTTAGATTTCTTTCTTTAGATTAAGTGTATATATTATTTTATATAAACACAGTGGAAAAACACATTCATGTTACATTGAATCTACTATGAAAGAAATAAGGGTAAACTAGATTTTAGTATTTAGTCCTACAGATTGGAAGTGACTTTAGTGACTTTCTCATTCAACAACTTAACTCTAACCCTTACCACCCAGATTCAGGCTCTGACTCTGAAGTATAAAATGTGACAGCTGATTTAGACTTCTCTGGTGAATCTTTGGATAGCCCATAAAGTAATCTACAATAGTTGACGACACCATAACCAACATTCGTGCTTTGGCATGGTGATTTATGTGTTAATTACCCCTTAGTTGTGTTCCGGTATTTTATATGCGGTGCAGACGATGATAGAAACAAATGAACTGCTGCGACTTTTTCCCTCCAGTTTTGCCACTTTTTTTTCTTTGTTCTTTTTTTTGCTTTTGTTTTTGTGTTGAAGGCAAACATTTTTGTCCATCCAGTTATTCCACTTCTCTGTGCATTTCCTCACAACCAGTTTTCCTCTAGGAGTCTGATGACATATGCAAGTCCTTATATTCAGGCGATTACTTTTATTCTCTTGCTGATGAATTCAAAAATTGTTCCAAAACAGTAGCCAGAAATGGATATAAGGAAGTCGACAGTACTGAGTATAGTTGCAGGCTGTACTGACACAACATGTAGTTACATTTCTAGGGATGTGCACATAAAGTTATGGCATAAGGTTTCAGAGGGGATCACAGTTGTACCTACCTCCTGTTTGGTCAGGTTTATCCCTCAGCTTATGATTGTTAATGCTCACCAGTGTTATAAAATGAGAGGATAAGGTTGCGATGTGTTCAGAAGTTGCTCTTTCTGCCATGTAGCACTCAGCAGGAGATTTAACTTTAGGGACTTCCACTTCTTCTTCTTTCAGCTGCTCCCTTATTAGCAAGGGTTCCAACAACAGTCCGCATCTTTGAGCTGGGATATTTTCATAGATATGCGTCTTTTATGTGTTCTATTAATATATAAATGTATTACTTAAAATACTCTCATTTAGGCAAGAGTGCCACCTGGGAAGAGAGTGCAAGAGACAACATGTCCACAAGCATGCTGTTAATGATGAAGCCCATTTTTCTGTTATTTTTAGCTGAGTAAATGTACTTGTTGGTACTCTTATTTTGCTATGAATATTTTTTGCATATCACATGAATATTAATCTGGTTCCAATCTGCTTCGATACTTAAAATTTTGTCTCTGGGGCTTTTCCAGCCTGAAAACTGAATTCCTGGAGAGACACCAGTGGTTTGTGTGCTTGTCTTTGTATTGCATGTGCACGTGTTCGGCATGTAATGGATGTTTCCCTGTTAATTAACCTGCTCATAAGTGACATCCACATCACCCTGACAAGTTTACATTTCCCCCCAAAAATCTCATTAGTGCCTCACTGCTGAGGATCCAACACTGTCACTCAGCCAACACACACACACCATATCAACAGGCAGTGTGTACTCCTGTACCCCCGTAGCACTGTGATATTTCCCCACCGTCACAGTCGCCTGAGACCGCGTCCCATATCTCATTTTCCTCCCTCCCTAATCGGATTAACCCCCGGCGGCCCTCGCTGGGCCCAGTTTCTCCATCAATGGACGACAGCTTGGTTCCTGGAGCAGGCAGCTGCACTAAGTGCCCGTAAGATCGGTCTTTTCATGGAGAGATGTAGCTGAAATCACTCGCTGCAGTAATCTGCAGTCTCTAGTAGCAGGAACAAAGGGAGAGGAGGATCTGGGTTTGATTTATGTCGGCCGCTTTGTTTGGCTCTGTTGTTCTTCTGTGAGCGACTGTCTGTTAAATGGTAATGTTATAGAAAAAGAAACGGCCTGCCTCTTTTTAATTCTGTTCACTTGTAAATCTTTTATTCATAATGTGTGGGTAATACAGTGTAAGTAATGGACAAACTATGTTAAGCTGCTGGGACTTGAACATTTTGTGGCTATTAGAGATGGGGCATTTTAATGTGACTTTTGCAAATGTACACCTTCATATTCTCACAAATATGCATTTTTTCCCTCTGAATATTAGCACTTCCTTGAACTATTTTACCCCAAAATTGTTTTGGTGTTGCACACTGTAAATATGACACGTTTAAACTCTGCTGTGTATTATGCAAACATGTCATGAGATGTTCTTTAACTCTTGAAGGTCAACGTGAACATGATTCTACCTGAAAAGTAAAACAAAATTAGAAGAGAAAGAAATGAGGAGCAGTTACATTATTGATTTTTCCCTTACTTCCCTTCAGTAACAATAATAAAATAACACTTTTTTTCTCTTTATCCTATCTATCAGGTCTTCCTTCGGGAGTCTCTGGAGCATCGCCTGGAGAAGCAGAGGGAGGTGGAGGTGCTGAAAGCAGCCATGATCATTCAGGCCTATGTCACAGGCTACATGGCCAGGTACAAAAAATGAATAAAAACATCATAAACCTCAATAGGATCAGTTTTAATCTTCATTGAAACCAAAATGCTCAATAACCCGGTCCTTGTCCTCCAAACAGGAAGCAGTACAAGAAGCTGCTGCGGTGTATTGTGGTCATCCAGAAGAACTACCGGGCTTTCTACTGGAGGAGGAAGTTCTTGCTCCTCCGCTGGGCAGCGCTCACCTTCCAGAAGTGTCTGCGAGGGCAGCTGGCTCGTCGGACCTACAGCCGGATGCTGGAGGAGAGGAGGAAGAAGGAGGAGGAGGAGCGCCGCAGGTGGATGGAGGAGATGGAGAGGTGGGCTACTCAGTTTATTCACTGTGTAGTACTGTAGCTACAGCCAAATCAAAGATTATTGTGCAAAAAGAAAGTAGGTTTTTGCAAATGACTGTTTTTTTTCTGTTTGTTTTTTTAAATTTTAAAAAAAGAAAAGAAATCTGGACTGAAAAATGTGTTTGAAAAATGTGTGCCCACTGTGGAAAATGTTCTTCTGGCACTGGTTTATTTCAGTCAGTTAGTGAGGAATTAACACAAGTCCATCATCTGGGCTGTATTCAGGACTTTCAAATATGATCATGAGTACAAATCAACTGCTTCCATTATTTCTAATGACATAAAAATACTACACATATATAATAAAAAAAATTCCTAATGCCAGTGTATAATACTGGAGGAGAAACTGAGCATAGCTTTAGTTCTGGCAGACAACTAATTCCTTCTCAGCTGCAGTCATCAGATGAGTGGATCTCATCAGCAGCTAATTTACAAAGCTTATGTAGGACATGCTATTTAAGTAGCTTAGCTTGGCTACAGCTGCTGTGCATCTGCAAGCTGCTTTGCAACCACCTGAGCTCCTCTTTTAGAGACTACCTCACTGAATGAAACTCACATTTGTTTTCACTGATGGTCATGCTGCTGCTCCCCATCTTATGCTCACTACATATGCATGTGTAAGGACAACTATGTAAATTGCTACAGATGTACGCAGTGCTCTTATGACGGTAGTCATTCTGACCATTCATGGGCGGGAGATGTCATCAGGCTTAAAAAACAGCATGTAATTTGTCTGTAAGAATAGAATGTAAATCCCTCAAATCCCACAATCAAGACTGAGTCATGACCTCCATATCCTCAGTGGTGCCTTTGACCTTGAAGGGGCCACAGCTCAGTTTATACTGCAGATTGATTGCTTTATAATCACTGCTGCTGTCACAATTTAGTAGTGAACCATTGAGTTTGTATAAACATCCTTATTGGAATATATCTGTAGCTTGCATTATGTTTTCCAAAAAAGGTTTCACAGTGTGGTGCAACATTTGTATTTTTGTTGTTTCGATAGATGGTAAACTGCATACTGAATGGGTTTCTGATATTTTAATCTCACAGTGAGACAGGAAATGCAGTTACATCGTATCTCCTACTGTGTGTTCGTTCAGCTGATGTCTGTGTGCTTGTGCCCTGCAGGGAGAGACAGAGGCTGGAGGCCGAGAGACTCACCAGAGAGGTATGATAAAACTGATTTAAGTGGAAAACGGTGTATAACTTTTATTGGCTGTTTCCCAAGCAGCCCACTCTCTACAGGCATATCTGATCGGTAAAGAACACAGAGAACACAATTATGTTTTCTATTATGTTACACAGGCTTCTGCTTATTGTAGCAGGCTTCAGTTTATTGTACTGGGCAGTGAAGAAGTGTTAAAAAACACAGCTTGTATCCTCTCAGGTATTTGTCGTGTATAATTTGCTTATAAAAGTTGGCCCTCTCTCAGTAAACTAAGATTACTTCAGTGTTTGTTTTCTGTAAATCAACTTGTTTTGGGTATTTTGTATAAATTAATGTTGATATCTTGGGAGAAAAAAGTTATGACTGCAGTCTCATGTTTGTGGTTTCAGGCTGAGGAAGCCAGAACACTGGAGGAGCTGCGTCGTGCTGAGGAGCTGGCCTCTCTGGTTTTGACAGAGTCTCAAAATGCAGCAGCAGCTGCAGCATCACCAGACGCCCTGGAGGAGCTGGAGTCAGCAGAAACCTTTGTGGAGGCATCAGAAGAGGAAGAGGAGGCAATACGTCCGCACGAGGCATCACAAGTGGAGGAAATTCTTCGACTAGAGCGGGAGATCCAGGTGCTGCAGAGACAGAAGGAGCGCCAGGAGCTCTCTTTGACTGAAGCCTCGCTGAACCGCCTGCAGCGGCTTCGCGATCAGGAGCTCCGGCGGCTGGAGGATGAAGCCTGTAAGGCAGCGCAGCAGTTCCTGGACTCCCTGAACTTTGATGAGATTGACGAGTGTGTGAGGAACATTGAGAGCTCCTTGGGCGTGGGTGAAGAAGATGAGAAGAAGGAGGATGGCCAGAGGAGGGGTAACGAGGAAGAAGAGGTTGATGAAGGGTTCGGTGCTGATGATGATGCCTTCAAAGACTCACCAAACCCGAGCGAGCACGGCCACTCGGACGGCCAGCGGACGAGCGGTATCCGAACGAGCGATGACTCGTCCGAAGAAGACCCGTACGCCAACGATGCTGTGATTCCGTCACTGCCACCGACCACTGTGCTTCACCACTCTTTGCCAGTGATGCCTTCGGCCTGCCACAGCGCATCATCCAGCGGGGATTCGGCTTACTGCCACCCACAGGCTTCGTCTGAGGCTCAATCTGATGAGCTGGTAGAGCTCATACCTCCAGATGAGGATTCAGACTACGATCAGGATGACTACGATGAAGGTGCCATTGTGTCTAGTGGCAGCATGGCTTTCTCCAACCCTCGCAGTGGACAGTGGTCTCCGGATTACCGCGGATCTGTTGGCACCTACAACAGCTCAGGGGCTTACCGCTTTAGCTCAGAGGGGGCTCAGTCCTCGGTAAGCTGAATCCTTGTTTAACTTCTGTTTTCAATGACAGGGAGAAAATTTCATGCCCGATTTTCTACTAAAACTTAGCTGCTCTAACTCCAAAGTAGTGTAGTCTTTGAAGTTAGCAAAAAATACGCAGGCTTCAAAAAAGGATCCAGTGAGAGAGATCAATTAAATGCCATGACTTTAGCCATTTTACAACTCACAGGTGCAAAGAGCACCACATTGTACCTTTCCCTGTTATTATAAAACATTTTGTTGAAATAATATGCAAACTAAGGTCTTGCATGTCTTGTTTAATTTCAAATTTTTGTTGATTTGCTCCAGTTTGAGGACAGCGAGGACGACTTTGAGAGGTTCGACACAGACGATGAGTTGTCTTATCGCCGGGACTCTGTCTACAGCTGTGTCACACTGCCGTACTTCCACAGCTTCCTCTACATCAAAGGTTATTATTTTCTTATAGAACATACTCTTCTTTTCATAAACCCCAACAGGTGACAGTTAAGTGCATCATCTATACGGCTTTAGGACGTATTTTGGTGAAAAAGCATTGAAAAAGCATCCGTGTTACCTTCTAAGAGACAAAGAGCAAGATTCTCCCCTCCAGGCGACGTAATGATGGTGGAGCATTTGAAATCTCATATTTTTCTTCTCTAGGTGGTCTGATGAACACGTGGAAGCGGCGTTGGTGTGTTCTGAAGGACGAGACTTTCCTGTGGTTCAGAACTAAGCAGGAGGCTCTGAAGCAGGGCTGGCTGCACAAGAAGGGCGGGGGCTCGTCCACGCTCTCCCGACGCAACTGGAAGCGGCGCTGGTTCGTGCTGCGTCAGAGCAAACTCATGTACTTTGAGAACGACGGAGAGGAGAAGATGAAGGGGGTGCTGGACATGCACAACGCCAAGTAAGGACAAGAGAACATAACTTTGAGGGTTGTTGTTTTTGCATGACGATACACTTTCATTTACAGTAACAACAGAAAAGCTGTCAGTTAATCATTTACATGTAAAATATTCAAGAAAGATATGATTGTGTTATTGAAGAGAGATAAAAACTCAGACCTCTGAAGGATTCATGGTGAAATGGTTGGGGAAGGAGCTTTGTATATTCAGGGAACCTCAGTCATTATTTTTCCCTTTTTTTTTGACCTGTAGAGAAATCATTGATAACACCGGTAAGGAGAATGGAATCGACATAGTGATGCCAGAGAGAACTTATCATCTGATTGCCGAGTCTGCTGAGGATGCAAGGTGAGCTGTGTGTTTGTCTTTGATGTATTGTACTTATCTTTTCACAATAACCAAAGAAATTAATTGTGATTTGATCTGTAAAGGACCTTTCATGCAAGCATGGAGTCAAAATGACCGAAATAACAAGTAAAAACTAGAATTCAGTAGTAAGTTAGCTTCAGTGACACCACTAACTTCGATTGCCTGGTCTATTTAATTACACTGTCAGAATTAATTACATGGTCTTGTCCATTAATAGAAATATGCATTATATGAGTAGAAATATCTCAGAGTCATTTTTCAGAATAAAAGTGCAATGATTCAAAATGTCTTCAACTATTTAAAGGTTTAGCTTCTTTTGAGGAGTATCTTTAGCAACTTCTAACAGCTAACGGTAGCTATGTGTTAATAACCTACTCAAGTCTTGGTCTTATAGGCTTAGAGAATAGCTTGTGATAACCAAGAGTCGTGCAGTATTCTACAACTGGCTAATGAGTGGTTGCTGAAGCATTAAATGATAGCAAAGAGGGATATGGTGTGACACCAAAAACCTCCTTATGATTGCTTTGGTCAATGGCAGGTTGTCGCGGTCCCCCGTAGTTTGCATAGAAGATGCCGAGTTGTACACACTTGCAAACTTTTCACCAAGAGGTAGTGAAACTGAAAAATGCAAGGCCTACTGGATGTGGAAAACATTTGCCTTACATGCTGATTGCAGCAGTAAGTCAAACGTTGGAGGAAAGCCTTCTCTTTATCTGGTTTACTTCACACTTTTTGAAAAGTGTTTGCAAGCTGGTTTCTTCCATACAAAGCAGTGATGACTGCATCATTTTGGTAGAAACCAAGTCACAGCAACACTCGCTTTGTGACCGATTCCACCCTGCAACCGCCAAAAACCATGACCAGCTTTTCATGGAAACCACAGCTCTCTTGTGTTATTCATAATTTCTAGTACCTGCTAGCAAGTAGAATTGACAAGAAGGCATCTTTACACATTACAGGGTAAATGGAGAGCCATGCATCGTTTCTCTCTGGTGGGCAGGATTTAATGTGCTCTATAATCTTTTTCATATAATGACAGTAGTGATTAATAGTCACATCGTTATTACACTCCTAATGCTGCACTCCCAGTCCTCCCACTTGTTTCTTCTCTCCTGATCCTATTATTTCTTCAACTGGCATGAACCTGCTCACAGTCTGTCGAAAACTGTATAATAAACAGGAGGTATTGTTGCTATAGGTCAATGTGACAGTTGCCTCTGGCAACACATTGATTTCCTCTCAGACAGTCTACTTCCGCTGTGGCTCAAAAGGGCAACAAGCACTCTGTCTGTCTGAATCTGGGACATAATTATGTTTGCTCTGTCACATTGTGGGGATTTGACCTCCTTTAAGGGAGAAAAATACAAAAGGACAAATCTTAGTTTGAGGTCACAGGACATGAGTGCTAGTTAATGCAATGTACTCTGAAGTGATGAAAACATGGCTGTGGGTGTGTGATAGGAGCAGGTTTGTAAAACCAGACACTCTCTCAGTGTGAGCCAACATCAGCTCCATATGTCTGAGACACAATCAGACTGAACCCAGAATTGTTTTGGATTTTACACACATATAAAACTTATGGATGTACAATTTATATTAAAAGGTACACACATGCAGGTTCACACTAATAATTGCATTCATGATAAAAGTATGGCTAAAAATTTCCTTTCATTTTATTTTTCATTTTTAGTTGTTCTCACTTTGAAGTAGTTTAGTGTTGAGTAAGATTCAGTTTCAAATAAATTTTTGGACGCAGGAGGACGGGAGATGCTTGTGTCTAACTGACCGGCCTGTATGGTTATATGTCCACTGTTAAAGCTGAGTTACTCTTTATTCCATGGTGATGATGATGATGCCACCCGTTTGACCGGCTGCCCTCTGGTCGGTGCCTCAGATCAATCAGGTCCCGCACATCCAGACTCACAAACAGTTTCTTCCCCTGGGCCATTTGGACTGCTAACAAACACTATCCCCACGCCCCAACCCTGCCCACCCAACTCTCCAATCTGAGCCATGGCCTGAGTAACCCTCATCACTCAGGTCATTTACACACGGAGTCTATTCAGTTGTTTTTGTTGTTTTTTTTTTTTTTGCATTAGAAATATATTCTATATTTCTCTTGATTATGTATTTTTCACCTGTTTGCTATTTATTCCTGCTTTCTACTATTTATATTGTGTCCTGATAATAAAGGGCTATTCTATTCTCTATTCTATGATCTCTTTGTTTACAGTCAGTGGTTCAGCGTGCTGAGTCAGGTCCACGGCTCCACAGAGCAGGAGATCAGAGAAATGCACGATGAGCAGGCCAATCCCCAGAATGCTGTGGTGAGTACTGTGAGGAAACAAAGCACTCTGGGAGATGGAGTTCTAATAACATTTCTGAAGCTTTATATATGCTGAGCTTTGTGTTTATAGAAACATTAATGTCTTCAAAATGCGGCCGTTTAATGTCGTCCTGACAGCAGAATGTTCGGCACTTTGCTTTAACAGATTTTCCATAACACAAACGTTCTTCACACACCGAGGAGAGGACGTTAGCCTTTAATATATGTTCCTCCATTTCCTTATTCATGCCTCACCTCTTAGTAGCATTTTTGCCTCCTTTAAATTCCAGCTGCAATAAAAACATAGTTAATATATGCATGTATAGCTCTGGGTTTCCCCACAATGGATAGCAATGGCCATTTAATAAATAATAAGAGATACTGTGTACTTTATGACAAGAGATGACATGGTAATAATCAGCTGCCTCTCCAGTCAGCTCGCAAGGCAAACTGGTTAGAGTGGAAGTTCTCAGCAGATTTCCAGAGCAGAACAAGCTCCAAGTTCAGCTGCAGGCAAAAGCTGTGGAGTTGGAGTTTGTCTGCTGGTGTGACAAGAAGCTCACAGAAAAGCAGCTGAATTATACTGAGGATCGCTATGGATGGCACCTGGTGGAAAAACTGAAAATTAGAAAAAAAGCCCCAAAATCTGTCACTGACCCTTTCATTCAGCATCCATGCTACCCTAACCCCAACCCTCTTTTGTTCTCCTCTTTATTTTTTTAAATTTTAAATTTTGTTGTAATGCTTTGTTTTGAAGTAACAGGACACAGATGTGCTGAAAATGCCACATGCTTTTTCAGTGTTGCACCTGTGAGTGAAGGCATTGCTGCTTGTGTGTGAGATAATTGGTTTCCACGGTGCAGGCGAAGGTCAAACTCATTATCCACACCCTGAAAACTGTTTGTGAACCTCCCTCCATCTCTCTGTGTGTCTCCTCAGGGAACGCTGGATGTGGGGATGATTGATTCAGTGTGTGCTTCAGATAATCCAGAGAGGTGAGGACCTACATCAAACCATCAAACATCACATCATATATATATGGATTTTCTTTGACAAAGACTAAAGCAAAGAAACCAGAAGGTGTCGGAAAAAAGCCATCAGAGTGAAGCCCGTTTGGTTTCAGCACCTCAGCAGCTGCATTTCTTCACATGGGGAACATTTTAGATCAGTACATTCTGGTCCTGTATTTCTTCTGTTGTGTCCTGTAACCTATATGTGACAAATATATAATTCATGCTATTTTATGTCAGTAGCTTTAATTCTTCTTAGTCGTCTAGTTCAAAATTAAAAGTTTAGTTCATATCTCTTAATCCAAGAAGTGCACCCAAGAGCTATTACGGTGTTAGACTATTGATCTCCTTTCTGACGTCTTATTAATTTCTGAACTGCGACAGGCCGAACTCCTTCGTTATGATCACTGCGAACCGAGTGCTGCACTGCAATGCTGACACGCCTGAGGAGATGCACCACTGGATCACTCTGCTGCAGCGCTCCAAAGGAGACACCCGAGTCGATGGACAGGAGTTCATCATCCGAGGTGACAAATGATTCGTTTATCGTGGCCGTTTTTTACTTTTTTAATTTGTGTTTAAAATTTTTAACTACAGGTTAAAAGTTACAGGTTAGGAAATCAGATTTTAAATAAAAGAATATTTAAAATTTCCCCTGTCATATCTACAGCTCCAGTGGTGGGTGCTCATATAAATGTTATAATTCAAGTAATCAAATCTGTGTATGTAGAAGCTATAAGGCAAAAGCTTCAAACGCTCAGTTTTAAGCAGGTTTGATTTTCTCTGTTATTAAAGAAAACCGTAATAAAGCTCTTTCACAGAGAATATGCTTGACTTTTCTGCATTTTTATAGTTTTGAAAAGTTCAGAGGAAACCAGATAATACAAAAAGTTATTTGATAAAGTAATTATTTCCCACCAGGCTGGCTGCACAAAGAGATGAAGAACAGCACCAAAGCTTCACTGAAGCTGAAGAAGCGCTGGTTCCTGCTTACCCACAATTCCCTGGACTACTATAAGAGCTCAGAGCGTAATGCCCTCAAGCTGGGAACGCTGGTGCTGAACAGCCTCTGCTCAGTGGTTCAGCCAGATGAGAAGGTCTTCAAAGAGACTGGTAAGAGAAGAAAATGGCAAGAACTGCCAACTCATTCTCTACCCAGTAGCTTCAATTTCTCTCCGCCCCTCTTGTCGTGTCAGGATACTGGAACGTGATCGTGTACGGCCGTAAACACTCATACCGTCTCTACTGCAAGCTGCTGACTGAAGCCACACGCTGGGCCAACTCCGTCCAAAATGTCATAGATACCAAAGCACCCATCGACACACCCACCCAGCAGCTCATCCAGGACATCAAGGTAGGAAACTCTGAAAGTGCAAAAATGGATGTCAGTGGTCATTTTAATTCTTTCCTTCCAGTAAAGCCTCAGATAATCAGCACTGCACTAAACCCAAGCTCCTCTTCTCTTTGCAGGAGAACTGTCTGAACTTGGAGGTCGTTGAGCAGATCTACAAGAGGAACCCAATCCTTCGCTACAGTCATCACCCTCTGCATTCCCCGCTGCTGCCACTGCCCTACGGGGACATTCATCTCACCAGTGAGTACCACTGAGACAGAATAGGATTAAATTGGGATTGACAATCTAACTTAGTACTAATGTCTTTAACGTATCTAATTTTATCGTTTTAGTTAAGATATTAATGTACCATATGTACTGATATAATCACAACTTCTTCCCTGCTCAGCTCCAAGAAGCAGAAGCTACACAACCCTGCAGGATGAAGCCCTCAAGGTGTTCAGCTCGCTGCAGCATCTGGAGGGCGTGGCTGACCCCGTGCCCATCATTCAGGGCATCCTGCAGACGGGCCAGGAGCTCAAACCACTGCGAGATGAGCTCTACTGCCAGCTCATCAAGCAGACCACACGGCCGCCCCAGCCCGGCAGCCCTGGGAACCTGTGCAACTGGAAGATCCTCGCCTGCATGTCCTGCACATTCGTCCCGACAAGGAGCATCCTTAGATACCTCAAGTTCCACCTGAAGAGGTGAGCACTAGGGTGCCACATGTGTTTATAGATAAGTTACTTTTATTCTCTCAAGCTGACTATTTCCAAATTGCTCTCTGCAGGACTCGCGAGCTGTTTCCCGGCTCTGAGATGGATCGTTATGCTGCCTTCGCCGCTGACTCATTGAGGAAGACTCGAGCCAGAGAGAACGTGCCGTCTCAGGAGGAGATCCGCTGCATCGTGGCCCGACAGGACATGAGCACCACCGTTCACTGCCACGGAGGAGGGTCCTGCAAGATAACCATCAACTCGCACACCACCGCAGGAGAGGTAGGTTTGTGGAAAACGGGGTTATGTGCCAAAGCACACAGATAAATAGTGTACTTTTTACTCAGCTCTAGTTTTTATGATTTAAGCACAGTATAAAAGATATGTTTGTACCAACAGATCAAACAACCCAACAGTAAATACAGAGCTGAAATGATTATCAATCATCTATTTTAATTGAAAATGAATTGACAGCTGTTTTAAAAATGACTTTGTATTGTAACAGCCTGAGCTTCTTATCTTCTTCTCTTCTGTTTTTTTCCATACCATTTTCCTTATTTGTTATTCAATAGGTTAATTAATTAACAATTAATTAATTCATCAGTTACAGCAATAAAATCCTGCTTTTATTCAGCTCTTTTGGCCTAGAGCCTGTGTAAGCATCCAGGCTTAAATGCTCATACACTGACATGCTTGCTGGAGTTTATTATTTTCTGATGCTGCAGAAAATATCAGAATCTGGATAATATGATGAGCTAAGACCCTGTTAAAAGGACATTTTAAATATTTTATAGTTATAGAAATTGTACTTTCCACCTTTATTGAATGGCAGTCCCAAATGTCTAGAATTTAGACAAGAATTCATGCTTTTTTTCTTTTTTTTAATCTCATCTACAGTTTTAAAACCAGTCGCATGTGTCCCTGTTGTATCTCATCGTGTATGTCAGGTGGTGGAGAAACTGATCCGCGGTCTGGCCATGGAGGACAGCAGGAATATGTTTGCCCTGTTTGAACACAACGACACCACAGAGAAAGCCATCGAGAGCCGCACTGTTGTGGCTGACGTGCTCGCCAAGTTTGAAAAGTAAGCCCCACCATGTTTGATTCTGAAGCAAATGTTTTTGTCTTCTGGCCAATGCTAACACAATCACTTTGTGGTCTGCAGGCTTTCAGCAAGCCCAGATGAAAGCAGCACTGGATGGAAGTTTTACTTCAAACTCTACTGCTTCTTAGACACGGACAACGTTCCCAAAGACAGCGTGGAGTTTGCTTTTATGTTCGAACAGGTCAGACTCGTGGCTCATTGTCTGGGGATGGGACTAGAAGACTTTTGTAGCTGATTCTGACTGAATTTGGAAAGATTTTTTGTGGAAATTAAAAAAGAAAAAATGCTTAGATCTTATAGTTCTAACTATAATTTTCTCTGTGTTCCCTCAAAGGCCCATGAAGCTGTGATTCGTGGTCAATATCCGGCCCCTGAGGAGACTCTTCAGTTTCTGGCTGCTCTGAGACTTCAGTACCTTCTGGGTGATCACAACTCCCAGTCCACCATCCCTGAAATGTCCCAGGTGTTCCCCATGTCTCGACTGCGGGCCCGGGTGCAGAACTCGGCCAAGACATTCGCTCCGGGGACCGGCTCGGTGGCCGACCGCTCAGGCACGGCGGAGAGGAAACGCTCGAGTTTCCTGGAGGGGACGCTGAGGCGGAGTTTCAGGAGCGGCTCGCTGAGTCGGCAGAAGCTTGAAGAGGAGAACAGCCTGGAGGCCTGGATGAGGGAGGAGGCGGCGGCCGTGAGAACCAGCGTGATGGACAAGTGGAAGAAGCTGCAGGGGATGAACCAGGAACAGGCAATGGTCAAATACATGGCGCTGGTGAAGGAGTGGCAGGGATACGGATCCACTTTGTTCAACGTCGAGGTGAGAAGAGAAATCACTTTTCTGTTTAAGCAAAAACTTTGTTCTCCATGATAAAGGATGGTTATGTTCCCATAAAGACAGCTACAGAGCCATAGGTGGGAAACATGGGATTGTTTGGTTGGTTTAAAGTCATCTATTGCCAGTTCTAAACAAAATTGATCTTAGAGGGAATGATAGGAGATTTTGATGTTCCATGCTTGCTGTTTCAGTGTCGGGATGGCATGTTCCCCTCCGAGCTCTGGTTGGGTGTGAGCCGGGAGGCCATATCAGTGTACAAGCGAGGGGAGCCGTGGCCTCTGGAGGTGTTCCCGTATGAACAGATACTCTCTTTCGGAGCTCCGTTATCCAACACCTACAAAATCACTGTTGAAGGCCGAGAGCTGGTGTTTGAAACCCAAATGGTGTGTATATCCTCACTCAGTCATAACTCCTGGTCTCCCCATAATTTCAATGCAGGTCATTAAATACAACACCAACATTTACTCCTCCTCCTCTCCTCTGCAGGTGATGGACATCGCCAAGCTGATGAAGGCCTACATCAGCATGATCGTCAAGAAGCGCTACAGCAACTGTCAGTCCGTCAGCAGCCACGGCAGCCACTGTAGCACCTGGTAAACTCCGCCCTTTCTCTGCCTCGTAGCCACATGCAGGAGTGCAGCAAGGGGGCCGAGCGTGGTGCCGGCCATGCATGGACGCCCATCCTCTGCACTCTGGAGAGAGCAGCTCGTACATTTAATGTCAGACTGACTCTGAATGCTGGAGAAAAAAAAGACAAAAAAACCCAATATGCTCTTAATGTAAACTAGCTCAACTTATCTTGAACTGGTTTCTTTTAGAAACGGTACACATCCACTCCTTATTCATCACGATAAAATGTAGGCACAGGGCTGTGGATAGTTCTGTAGCAAACATGGTGGAAAGTTATCCAGAAAACTCAAGAAAACAGAATGAAGTCCAAAAGTTGACTGAGAAAGCAACATGAGAATGCTTCTTGTTATCTAAATCAACAGATATTTGATAACAAGCAGGGACCAGACTTTAAAAGACTCAAACTGCGGGCAGCTTCTAATTGGGTTCCCTCAAAGCGTGCTAGCTGTCAGTGTTATTTTATTTTTTATTTAAGATCCTTTAGGGCTTAAGATCAATTGCTCCTATAAATTCCACAAGTTAATAACTCCTTTTTTTCAGAAAGTGATAAAATGCTTGAAGGACTATCATCCTTGTCACATTCCACCTCTGTTCAGCCAAAATAATATGAAGTTTTTGTTTTAAAGCTGGAAGTTGTGTACAATCTTCACTTTCTTAAATAAGCTAACAAGTGCACATTTTTGCCCCTCATTAAAGTAAAGGGGCCTTCTAGTTAAACTTCCCAAACTGACTAGAGAAAACAGAACAAAGGATCAGTTTAATCTGTTAATCCCAAGGCCAAAGTGTACCATGACAGACGTTCACCCCCAGACTCTGATTACAAACCACAGTCTCTTAGACCAAAGAAAACTAGGTGGTGGTTAAACACAATCATATTTTTATATTAGTCTTCATGAAGTCAGATGCAGCTTCTAAAAGGTGGATGTGTCTTGTTTTGAAAAGAAACAGTTAATTTTCTGTCTGATGGTAAACCTCTGTGGCCCTACAGGGACTGTTTTTGCAGAAGGGGTCGATTTCTCACAGAGGTTGGTAAGCGTGTGTGTGTGTGTGTGTCTGTGTGTGAGGAAGTATGTTATTAGAAAAAAAGTAGAGTGTCTACAGGCTGTCCGAATGTATAAAAAAATTAAAGGCAAAGAAGACGGAGGAAAAACAACTACAGCCTACAAGCCTTTTCCTCTGCTTTGAGAAACTCTGGGACTTGACCTTTTCCTGTTCACTGTAAATAAGATGCAACTGTACCTTTACGTTTGTGACTGATTGTTTTGCTTATGATACAAAGTGCCTGTTCCAACTGAAGCAGGATGATATCTAATCAGATTTAGCCTTTATTGGTGCCACACTCGTTCCTGTGTAGCCAGAATCTGAAAGGTGCTCCCACACACATTTCCCTTTAACTGCCGATGTATTTGTGCACTGCAAACTCTGACCAGCAATGGACGTCATTCAAGGCTTTTTAAATCTGTCAGTAGTGAGAAATGAAATGAATTGAGGCGTAATTTGTTTATAATATTAAAGATACTGATGTGAGGCAGCAGCCTGGATCATTGACTAATTGAACGTTTGCAAATATACGTCAGTCTTACTGACAATGTTGCGTTGACAATATTGGATATATACATGCAGTTGTTTTTATCTTTTTCTCCAAACCTTTTTTCTTTCTTTTTTTTTTTTTGCTGTTGGGAAAGAAAAAAAGCTATGTATAATAAAATATTTGCAGATGGGTAATTTGACGTCAGACAATCTTTTACGTCTCTTTCTGATCCATGTTGACATCTGCTGGCAACAAATGTGAACTGCAACACCGTCTTTCCCCTTAGAACAACCTGAACTTAAAATGTAAATTGGTTTTTTAAGGGGTTTTTGGGGGGTAGAAAAGAGGAAATATTGGAATATATTTTTTAAAAACGTGAAATAAGAAGGTGCAGATATTTTTTCTGTCTGCTGCCTGTCTACAAAAAGCACTTACAAATTCAAAAAAGCTATTACATGTATCCCCTAAAGCAGCTGAAACTACAATAGTGTAGACATTATGAGAATTAATCATTATATTTCAGTGTAATCTGTCACGATTTAGCTTGAATGGCTTGTTCAGTTGGATTGTTTGCAGTGTAACATTCCTAAAAACATTTCACTGGAGCTCCGCGGGCGGCAGATCCATCCAAAGATGCGTGTGCAGGTTTCCTCCACAGTGCCTTGTTGTATATGATGTACACTTTTTTTTTTCCATGTGTGGGTTCTTTTTTTGGTATATGTGCAATGATATATATACTTTAATCATGTGGCTGTACATTTTATATTGTAAGTCTTTGCCTTCTATTTTTTTCTCCTGAATCCTGATCAGATGGCAGTTTTCCCAAGCTAACAAATCTTGTATTTTTCTCTAAACAACTATCTGACAGTGGATCTTTGACACAATGTTTTTTTTATTTTGTTTTTCTTTTTTTTGGGGGGGGGGGGGGGGTTTCCTCCTAGCTGTAATTAGTGTTATGTGCTGAACTGATGAATCTAACAATAAATCGTTACACTTTTGGTCTCAAGTGACCGTTTCGTTTTTCCTGAATATTAAAGTTTAAGAAAGTTAATGTGACAACCAATGGCTAAAGCTGCTGGACACACATCCAAGAACCTAAAAAAGGCCACAAACAAATACACATCACCAACAGCAGCTACTTTTTTTCCCTTTCTACTTATCATCACCATGTATATATCTCACATCATCTAGTTGATCTCAAGGGTACTTCACTTCAGTAACCAGTTACGTAGCAATCACCATGATCCTATCTTTCAGGTCACTTCCTCTTACACTCAACTTCCACCACCTTGGTTCCTAATCTTGGTTGGGGGTGATGATGACATCTCACCCCTGACCTGTGGTCCTGGCTCCCCCTTGCCGTAGCATGTGTGTTGTACCTTGTCAATCTCTAGCTGTGAGAGCCAAATGTTGAATCGAACTTGCAACTTCCACTCCAAAGGCGTGTAGTCTTACCACTACGCTATCCAGCTGCTAGCTCGCTATATACGTATGTATCTATATATCTATATAGATAGAGAGATAAGATCAGTATTAAACACATACCTAACTAGAGCAATCTGGAACAGCGCTTTTGTTGCAGAAGTCAGTTAGTTGTGGTCATAGTTCTTCGGCATGTAGTTTGCACTGCAGAAGCATAAATGAAGTAAGATTTTTTTTAAGTGACAGGTAATTTAAAATGCAACATTTCTAACAGCTCAATATCAGCTAACACACAAAATGTTTGTGTAGTTTGTTACACAGCTAATTTTGCTAACTGTGGTAAAGTTTACAGCAATGCACTAAGTTGGAGTGGGGCAGAGCAGCTGTGCTGTTCATGGTCAATGTTAAGTTACTGCTTTTTAGTTTTAGTTTTACTTCAAGTACATTTCTGAGCTTGTACTTTTTCACTTTTACTGGAGTAAAGACCGCTATTATTTCAACACCAGTATCTGTACTTAAGTGAAGAATGTCTGATATTTCGCCACCTAGGTTTATTGATGTTACACTGTCTGATCAGTGTTCCCAAGGATGATGGCACATCTGTCCACACAATAATGTCACCAGCCCAGCTGTCATAAATAAAATTTCTGTGACAATATGCAGTAGTGTTCTTTGGTCTAGATGAGCAAAAATGATACCTTTGATCACTGGGGGTTTGACTTCATCTCTTGTAACGATGCCACACACATGGCATCCTGCAGCAGATACTCAAAACCAATATGACGTCAGGCAAATAACTCGCACAGCTTTGTATCTATAAATATTCTTTATACATTACATCCATGTTACAGTCAAAACAAATAGAAATACAACCAACAGCAAAAGTCACATTCAAGTCATTTCTGTGCTGCGCATTGCAACGCCGACACCCAGCCTCCTAAGGCACCAAAAAAAGTAAATGACTCGTAGGTCAAGAACAGATTACCCCATGGCCCAAACATCACAGGGCTCATGGAAGCTCAAAAGAATGGTTTACAGACAGGGAAAAACACAATTTCCAATAGCTATATTTATACTGGCACAAACCATCTGAGGATCAGTCCTTTGAGGCAAACACTGCCATGCTGAACAGATGTCACTTTGCCAGCTTATACCAGCACTGGAAATGTTATGAATGACAATGAAATTAAAAAAAGGGGGGAGCAGGGGGGGGGGGGGGGGGGATCACGTTATGGCCCCATGTCATAATTTAAATTGTGTTTATGTACATTAGGTGTCTGCCCCTTCATCCCTGGGTCCAACCATTTCTGCTTACCCATTATGTTGAGTTCTATGTGGCACCTGGTGATTGGACGGGAGACTGATGGTAGCTCCTTTAAATTAGAGACCTATTAGGCTGGCCTCTCTCCTCCTTCCTCCTAAGAATTGATAAGCATAGAAAGCCATTTCTAGAGTGGATAGAGATCTATTTATGTCTAAAAATTATCTTAGACATTTCCTCCAGGAAGCATAGGTGTGGGAAGCATTTTTCTTTTTCTTTGGCCTCGTGCACACCCTGATATTGTCTACATTAATAGATAAATAAATCTCTTCTTTCTGGAGTGCAATTCTGCCGTGGCACTCTTCAGTCCTTTAGATTGGAGAAAAATGCTTCTTTTCACTTTTTATGCTACACCCATGATTCTTCTAGGACTGTGTGTAACATAATGGGGGCTCATCCAGGATTTGGACCTCTTATACCCAAAGCAAGAATCACATCCTTGACCAGCATTAAATATTTGCTGGATCATTTTTTTAAATAAAAACTTCAAAATCATTTTGACATCAGGTTTTTGTGCTCATATGAAATGTGTCATAATTCCTGCATCCCTGTCTGTCAAATCCTTTTATCGGCATAAAACATAAAGCAGGACATCTGGTTGTACAGTTACAAAGCTCAGACACCCTGCTTGAAATTAAAAGCTATACATCATTCCTAAGTACAGCTCTGAACCTAGAACACCTTTGTGTTAGCAGTCCTGCAATGATGCATTAACAATATAGCACTTTTAAATGCTTCTTGATACACTGAACATTAGCATGCATGAATGCTAATTTTAATTCAGTTTATCTGCCAATACTAGCATGTTTTCGTAATAACAGTACATTGTAACACTGATTTTCAGCAGCTGACAGTGTGTCCAAAAATATCCGACCCAAGAAGAAGAAAAAGAAATAAAGAGAGGGTGATGCCTATATGGCTCCCATATTGGAAGACTTGCTTCTTGAAAAAAGTTCATAAAATTCACTTTGTCTTCAGTCTTATCAGCGCCTGGCAGTATACATGTAAGACTGACAAACATTTCCACACTAGAAATAGAATCATCTCTTTTCCCCTTCCATCCTTCTGGATGTTTAATGACTACAGCATCCTCGGGTTTTAGTATTAATTTTATACAAATTACAAACTGTAAGCCAACTAAGAAAATTACTGTCCCAGTTTAATCTGGGTCATCATCTCATCTTCTTTATATTTTTCTTTATATTTTGCTTCCAAGGAACCAGACTTCCTTATACTTGTAGGGTATTTGTAAGGTCTTTCAAAGTTTCTCTTTGAACATTGACTGCTTATTCACTATTTTCACTCTAGTTCTTGTACCAGAAGATTTTCAGAGGAATGTTGTTGTTGTGGAGCCATTTTACACTGACCTATGAATGATTAGAGCATTAGTAAGGCATCTAAGATACAATTTTAAATTGTAACTTTAGACACTTTGCAACTAGGAACCTCTCCCAAAACACATCATTTGTTGTTGATTTGTTGATAAAATAATGCCACAGAAAAAAATAGTATTAGTACAGATACTATTATAGTAATAGTATTTTTGCACTAATGAGGTGTTTCCCAAAGAGCTATTAGTTGATAATTTGGTCTATCTCAGCAATTTTTTTCTCAGCAAACTAAGAAAAATGGAGGACAAAAGAATAAGTTGCAGAAAAAAATCTATATACAGCAGACGAACAGTATCTGAAAGCCAAAAACAGGGAGAAAAGGCTGAGGAATGAAAATTACACAAGAACTGGACTGAAAGTCAGTGGCACCAGTTCTTTTTGAGTTTTAAATGTAAAATGTTTGTTTCAAATCATTCAGTATTTACAAGGGCGTCTATAGCCATCTGGAAATCATGGTGGAGGCCATGCCAACACCATCAGTCATGGACTGGCCTCCCCAGAGCCTTGACTTCAACATTATTGAAGCAATGTTGAATCATCAGAGTAAATGGAACAAAAAGACAGCCAACATCCAAAGAAGAACTTTGAATGGCTTTTCCAGAAGTCTGGAGAACTACTGCTGAATGCTCCTTAAAGAAATTACAAGAGGTAAGTAAGCTTGTCTAAGAAAGTTCTGGCTGTGTTGAAAAAGAAATGTCAAACAAATTATTGACTTTCAAGCTTGGTAGAATTGTAGAAAATATGTTTTGTTTTTGTTTTTTTGCCTTATATCCTGTATTTCCATCTATGTTTGCGCTTATTTTAATAAATCGCTACACTTATTTCACATTTTCCTAACAAAACCTAAAGAAATTAAGGGTGGCTTGAGACTATGACACCATACTGTCTATATGCCATATTAGAGCAGAGATATATGAGAGCGAGAGAGAGAGAGGATATTGGCTGTGTACAGTATTCCTCAACCTTGAACAGGCAACCCTGTGATCCTAAACCATGTCTGATGTTGTGCCTTAGATTTGTAACCTGGATAATCCCATCACTTCCTTCAATTCCACATGACATGAGTGCCGCACAACGGTTTAAAAGGAAAACTACAAAAAAAAAAAAAGATTTATGTGAGGGTGGCTCATGTCTCTGTCACAAAATAAACAGTATTATATCTCAGAGTAAAAGCAAAGGCACCAACACAAAAATGTGAGTTACTGAAGGTATTAGATTGGTTTGAGGACCAGCCCCAGACAGCACAAACAGTTCAAATAATTAAAAGTATTAAGTCACGGAAAAAATCTGCAAAAAAACAACTTTGCAGCACAGCTCAGACTGTAGCTCCCAGATGTAACCCATCAGATGCTTCGTCTCTGCACAAATACTGCTTGGAGTTTATACCGATGTTACACGAATGACAACCTCTCCCGAATCACTGTCCTGGCTGAGGTTGTTTCGGGGTACCATTCTGTGGCAAAAGGGTGCCAAACACAGGCAAGTCCATGGATGTGATCCCAGCTGGGTCGGGTGTAAGGGGCCGCTGGGCCCAAAGGTGGCCAAAGGCAACCAAAGTGTCCTGGGGGCCAGCGAAGAGTGACCAGTGCTCGTCTCCTCCATGTCCTTGGCCTTGTCATAGCTTTGAACATCCCAGTGGAGGTTCACTGCTCGCCAGCGCATAAACACGTTGTACACTGCTGCCCCCTCGTGGATGATCAAGCCTGTTATGATGACAACAATTGACACGTTTCTAGGAATTTTGATTTTAGGCAGTTTGTCATGACCAACTTTCAGGAAATCTTTACTGTAAGGTTTTCTAAGTGCTTGAGTTGAAGGCAACTCGATTTCTTTTTCAAGTTGTTGAAGACATTTCACCTCTCATCTGAAAGCTCTAGCAGCTGATGGGAAGTCCCACATATTCAAACTGTAGTGGTGTTGGTGGCTTGCTGACTGTCCTGAGTGCTGTCGATCTACCTGGTAATCATGTGAGCCATTATGGTCACAAGAGCCAAGGTGCAAATTCTTAAATGTCTTCACCAACTTAAAAAGTAGTCCAGTTGCCTTCAACTTGAGCACATAGAAATACCACGACCTGGATGACTGTTAACCTGCACAGACAGATATAAAATAATTTGCAAGTATTTTGTCTTTTTGTTTCCTCTTACATATTTCATCTTTCCTCACTTTAAAGTTGCCCTTCTCTCCTTCTCTTCCAACAACATCTACAAACTATTTGCTGAGAAAGCTGTTTTATTTTTTGTGTGTGGATCTAGAGTAACACCAAAGCCTTTGTTGATTTTAAAGGCTGAACGTGGCTTTTTATATGCATGTTAGAGGAAATCTGAAGGGAAATGCATTTTCTGTATGCTCCACTGACAAAAAAACCCCAGTGGAGTTGTGGATGAGTGACAAATTTAGGGATACCCTGCCTCCCTAAATTGGAAAAATACATAAAAACCTTTTTTGTGTTTGTACTGTTTGCTCAGAAGGTGGTATTTTATGTTGTTGTTTTTTCTAGTGATTTATTGTGTAACCCAACCTAAGGTGGCTGTGACATTTCTTGACAACAGCGGCGGTTGTCATGAAATCAGTGTTGGAAAGGTTCAGTCTGCTAAGATGGCTACAACAAAAGACTGAAGAGAAATACTCCCTTGGATATGCTCAGCACTATTATGAGATAGCATGAAACTGACTGTGGATGAATCAAAAACACAGTAGTGCATTATTTTCTTGACACCATAAATTATAAAAAGGTCCACCATTATTCTGAGAGATGAACTTTTAGAGTGCTAATCTTAGAAACCTTTCATATTTCTGAAACTAATTTGTAGCACTGACTGCTAAAAAGATCATTTACAGTCATTTATGTCCAGCAAACAAGGGTGGAGCATCGACTTTATCTCACCAGTCAAAACTGACACAAGTATGATGGCAAAAAACTGCATCGTATATAAACACATGATGACACAGTTTCAACGTACAACAGAGGTCCAGTCAGACTGTCTCATACAAAGCAAGAACGATCATTTAAACAACCCATTCGTGTGTCTGTGTTAGTTCTCTGTCATCCAGATCACGGTAGTCTTAAGGGCTTGAAAAAAAGGAGACAACTGGACTGAACTGGTAACTGAAGAAGGCTCTTGGATGACTCCATTAAGCTACTGGGAAACTTCAACAGCCTGCCTGAGCTGAACCTAAGCGGTCTTCTATTGTTGGACTTCTCTGCTAACCACAGATTGTCCATGACACACACCAGTGTTGAGAGACCAATTTTATAATCATATTATCAGACCTGCGGGCATATACGCTCATGTATATGTACTGACACTCATTCAGTACAGTGACTCATGGCCTCCACAGCAAGACACTGTAATTTTGAATCTCTTAGCGATTAAATGGCTTTCATGTCTTCCTGTTCTCACAAGCCTAAATGTTTTATTTCTTTCATTTTGTTTTTGTTTATGAAATGCTAATACAAAATAATTATTGAATACAAACTTTATTTGTACTAAAGAAGTCCAAGAAAGACAGACACCAAGTCCCTGCACAACTTTTCATTTTGTAATTACTTTTCAGTACATGAAAAATTATTAAAGTTTTGGTACCACGATGCAATAAATAAGCAAACTAGAGATCTGCAGTGTGCAAGCTGTTATATATTTTTTCCCACTTATTGACTCATATTTCAGCACAGCACCTGTCCCATTTTCTGGTGTGGATGTGCATGTATTATATCCTATTTTAGGAATTACTTTTCAACCAATTTAGATGTTGAGAAAAATATTATTTATAATCCTATTTGACAGAAAATCTTTAAGATGGCAAAGAAATATTTGCTAAAATACTGAACTGATCACTAAACTGTGGTTCCAAGGCTGTTCATACTTTAGTCGATAACCTCAAAGCACAATGCAGTATTTTTTTGCCCCGGGATCATACACTGTCCATGAAGTGTAAAGTGGATCTTGGAGTCTTATGAAGGATTTATGGTCTGTCCAACGTGTATATTGGATGGTTGGATAACAAAAACCCAACAGCTCTGACTCATAGGGGGAATCATTTCTCAGACTTTCCACACTCACTTCACGTTGTGATCGTCCAGCTTTGCAGAGGTGAGAGGAGACCTGAGCACTGAGTACTGACTGTACTTCTTTCTAGCTCTGTTGCCCTCAGCCACCCACCCCCTCACTCTGTCCTCAGAACAGTTAACCATGTTTAAGAGCATATCTAAGGAATGAGTTTATAAAGACACTGACTTTAAGCACTGAAATTTAGGCCTATGTTTAGGAATTTCTGTTATACAAGTACGTTTGAGATCAAATGCTCTGCTTGAAACTAGAATTGTTGCCTTGTGGTGTCATGCTTTTGTCAAAAAGTCAGATACATCCACATCTGAGTTTCAGGGAATTTCCTAAAAGTTACACATGGCCATGACAGAGAGTCAGCCACATCAACAAAGCACAGGTGTTTGGTGTGCAGCTGCATGACCATTCTCACCTACACAGACCAGGTCCATGAAGCCATACATGCCATAGCAGATCTGGAAGAGGACATCGCGACGCTGCCAGATGGCCTGAGGGCTGAGCGCCGACCAGAGCAACCAGGAGATGCTGGCTACAAGGAAGAGAGAGCCCAGGAACACCGCAATGATCTGCACCTTCTCCACCAGAGTAATGGTGATGGACTGCCACTGCACAAAGAACAGAGGTAATACATTAAATACACACTCTGACTTTAAATAAAGACTTTGTTTATATTTTAGCAAGAGTTAAGATAAGGTAAGATCTTTATTTATCCCGAGGGAAATTCTTTTGTCATGACAACCTAATCAAAACAGTATTTTTGCTCCATGTCGGATCAATCTGCAGCACCACAAAATTTGGATGCCCGACCTGTGTTAATCAAATACATAAATGGGCCTGTGGGCCTTTCCACAGTATCACGTCAGTGTGACAAGGCAGTCCAAGTCCCATTTTTATGATTAAAAACAATGTTGCATGTATTAATGCATTATTGAATATATAATTATATCCATCCATCTGTTCATTCCATGCATCTGTCAATCAATCCGTCCATTTTCAGAAAGCAGCAGCCTAATCAGAGAAGCCCAGCCCTCCCTGTCCCCTATCGATGATATTAATCTCTTGGTCACTGCTCAAAGTTCAGTGTGAGCGTGGGACTGGAGCTCAACCAGTAAACTGTAGTGAAGCGAGTTCTTCTCACTCATCCGTCTACACTACAACAAACTAGTACAGTGTATATCTGAATAATATTAAATAATATAATAACCCACACCGGAAGTTGTTAATTGTGCTAAAATAATTTTTTTTATGATTATTTATTTTTTTTAGTTTGGGCAAAATGACTCCCCCTTAAATGTCTCACAGTGGTTTTGTCCACCTCTTACCATTCCCTAATTCCTTTAGTTTGCTAATTTAAAAGACATTGTTTTCTATATCTACCATACAGCGAAGCATAAACAGTCTGGTTGTAAGCAGAACACATCTGTTTTTTTGTCACCTCATTTAAATAATCCTGGTAACAGGTACTAGACATAATTGTGCCCACTATCTTGTCTGGGAGGAAGGTGATTCGGATTTTTTCTTTTTCTTTTCTCTAATAAATGGAAATAACACAGTGGTCTCACTGAAAGCTGAGTTTTCAAAGTATGTTATGGTTATGAGCACTCTGCAAAAACAAAAGAATCGATAGGAATACACTAATCATGCACATTTCACTGCAGGTTGAGATGAGCGAAGTGCGTGTGTGTGTGTGTGTGTGTGTGTGTGTGTGTGTGTGTGTGTGTGTGTGTGTGTGTGTGTGTGTGTGTGTGTGTGTTGGCTTCAATGACTTGGTCTCTTAGAATACATTTAGTTGTATCTTTGTTAAGGATCACCTTGTTTTATCCCCCCTCTCAGTCTTCTGACCGTCCATTTCGCCAAGAAACGCGTCTAAAGTTTATTTATACATAAGCATGACGCCAGCAGGCATAAACCCTGTGGACACTGCAGCGAGGCAGAGAGATTATCCAGTATGTGATTGGTGAACTCTGGCAGTTCTTTCAGCTCATATCCGGTTTCTATATTATTGCGGGTCAATACAACTATTCATACCACCAGAAAACTCCCCACAGTCCGCCACTGAGCGCAGGGATAATTACTACACACTCGTTTTATTTGGCGATAACAGAGGCGGAATTGCACAAAACCATCCTGTGAGGAACAAAACACATGATGAGAAACCATTATCCCCCTAAATTGTGCTTTTATATTAGACAACACTATGTTTTAAGCAGCAGTAGCTGTGAACAGTTCACCAACAACGATTTGAAAACAACACAGCAGTTTAAGTTAGTTTATACAGCCTCGTGTGATTTTAAATGATGCCTAACAAAGAAATAGAATCTTTTCATACAGCAGAAAAACGTGACGTCATGTTCTGTTCGAAACGAGAAGCCACAAAACGGAGCGGCGAAAAAACACCTCGAAAGATTTTAAGTTGTCTGGTTGTTGTACACAGAGTTTTTTCTTAGCCTTCCTTTTATTATACCACTATCAGTTAAGAAAAGCCTGAAAGGAAGAGAGAGAAGCGCGCAGAAAACCCACCCTCCACGGAGATGGTAAACACTCAAACACTCCACTCACTAACTTGCTGCATATAACTACTTTTATTAAGTATAGCAAAGCAGCTTCGAATGATATCAGTGCAGTGATGTGGGGAGGCTCACAAGACATACCTGCTAAAAGTGACCTTAAATATGCATTATTAAGCAACAGATTCAAACATGCGTAACAGAATGCATCAGTGTCGCACTGTACTGTACTACTTTGCAGTTTTTGCTTTAAATTTGTCATTTTGCATCTTTTTAAATTTTAACTGCTTTCAAACCGGCTGGACGTTTGAAAATAGCTTGGTGTTCATGCATTGTCAGTATGGTAATTATGCACTGGTGTTTGATCTCAGAGGGCATTTTTACATAACTTGGGACTTTAACTGCACCCTGTGCATGCGCAATCTGGTCCAATCTTGGAAACTAGCGTTAGACTGATTTCACAGTCTTAAGCTCACATACACACGTGTGCCACAGTCCTGCTAATATAAAAATCTATGTATCAAAAATAAAAATGGGCCTCTTCATTCACCCTAAAGTCAGTGCTGTGCTTAGAAGAAAATAAAACTGCACAAAAATAAACCTGCTTTTTTTTTTTTTACATGGTGCCACATTCCTGTTAATTAAAACATATTTGCATACAAATAAGGTGTGTAGTCAGGTGACTTTAGCTCGTCTCAATGAAGAAAAATATAAAGTTTTTAACTCCATTCATTGCACCTGCATAATGGACATGACTAAAACTCGTAGCAAAGGACTCCGTTTTTTTTTTTTTTAAATTCATGGATGTTTAACATTCTGATATTGTACACCGATTGTGTGTGCTAATGGAAAACTAAAGTGAAGTTTGAAGGGTTGCAGTTTTAAAACACTAGAATAAAGGTGGTGCACAAAAGCAAATGTAATAGTGACTTCCACAGAGCCATTGTGGTGGCCAGTGGTCCAGAACTGCACAGAGAGGCAACACATGCCTAATACAAGAATAAAATACTCTGTAAAGTTACTCCGTAAAAAGCAAAATTCCTGCATTTAAAAAATCTTGCTTAAGTAAAAACTTAAAAAATATTATCAGAGAAATAAAATAAGCCTGATTATATTTATCCCAAAGGTTGGGAAATTACTGTCTTGATATTGTACAGATACAATTACAGATAATTACAGACACCAAAACATGAAAATCAATGTTGCTCAGTAAAGACAAAAAACATATGAAGTTAAAATCTAAATATAGTATAATAAGGAGTTTAAATCTAAACTGAATACAGGTAATTTGGTGGTGAAGGTTTTCTTTAAGTGTCCTTGTGGGAGTATAGTGAAAAAAAATATTTAAGAAGATTTAAAATAAGTTAAAAACTGCAGTATATGTTGTTAGGCAGTCATCTTTGTAGCAACATTCTTGGTAGTATTTGTGATTTGTAATTTATGTTTCTTTGAAGACACAAAGTGGGATGAAAAGACTCTCACTGAGCTGGAGTAAACTTCTGAGCAGGATACGAAAAGTAAGGAAAACACAAGAGGCACAAAATGTAATTAATATGATGCAACTTCTCCTAAGTTATATATATATATATATATATATATATATATATATATATATATATATATATATATATATATATATATATATATATATATATATATATATATATATATATATATGTAAACAAAAACATGAGTGAAAGAGCCTGTCATCTCCTCTGTCCAACAGGCTATAACCAACCTAACTAGAAGGACCTCCACATGGCTGGATAAACACATTAACCAAAACAGGACGAGGAACTCTGACAGACGACAATACAAAGAAATGACCAAACAGTTCAAGACTACCCTGAAAACATGCTACAAGAATGACAAAGTCTCCAAAAAGGAGATGAGGATGGCCAAAAAGCAGTGGAAGGAGGCCATGAAGAAAGTAAAAAAGGAGGACAAAAGGAGGGAAAAGCTATGGAGATAAGAAATCTCTGCATCAGAGCTCAATCAATAACAATAAGAAAACAGAAAATAGGAGAATGGAGAGGGAGATACCAGAAAGTACAGAATAAACTTTTGAATAAAACTACTTGGAAACAGAAGATTGTTGACAACGAGCGGATGACTGAAGCTGCACGGTGCTCATTTCAGAAGAAAAGACTTAAGGCGGACTTTGTGGACAGAAACTAAAGCTCTGCTGAGCCTCAGCTGTGTGTTTGTTCAGTCTGCCAGTGACTCAACTCCCATCTGGAGCGAACAGATATGAAAAGGCCTGAATGTTCTTCAGTGAGAGAAACGATCCAGAATGCCGATATTTTAAGCCTCAGGAGTCTCTGTCTGTTCGGGCTTTTGAAAGAAAGGACGACTGCACGAATCCTGATGCTCCAAAATGACAGCAGTGACGTGAAGTGGCACCAGAAACACACAGCAGGTTCATACTCAACGCCGCATCCACCTCAAGCTACCAAAAGCAGCCATCTCTGTTTTCGTCAAAATAAATTCTGTACTTCATTACTTTAAGAGAAGAGACATTTTCTTTAAGTTTAGCTGAGCAGAGCAAAATTAAAAACCTCTGGTTATGTGTTGTGTTTTGACAAAAACAGAGCAATAGAGGCAAAAATATCTCAGTTATAGATTTCTATAATTCAGAAAGATCACAGCTGTCACTGGATACTGGTTACACATCTTTTCTCTAATGTCACACCATCCGTTTGTTAACCAAGCTTTCTGTTAACAACTTCTACTCTGAAACCTATAGGTTTTCTTTATTATTGATTCATAGTGGCTATGTGAGACTTTAGGAAATAACTTATTAACTATGAAAAAAGAGGGCTAGTGTACCTTAATCCTGTATTAGAAACAGGCCATGAAAATGCAGAGTGCTAAACTTTCTCTTAAAGCTAGCAATCTTGGTTAGCGAGTTGCATCCATACAGAGAATTAACTTCTTCTATAGTCTGTACCACGCAGCAAGATATGCTATTTATCAGATAGTGACACTGAAAATACTCCAAAAGGCACAAACACAGTTCAGAGGTTCAATTCAGCGACTCAAATAAGCAGAGATTAAGCCTATGAGATATCAATGGGCTACAGCCGCCCATATCAGCAGCACATCTGTCAATCAAAACAGCCACATTTCAACTATAGACCAAACTCTAAATGGGTTATTTAAACAAATATCCTTGTACTGTTTTTATAAAAAAAAAAGTCCTGAGTTCAATTCCACCATCAGGCCGGGGTCTTTCTGTGTGGAGTTTGCATGTTCTCCCCGTGTTTGCGTGGGTTCCATCCGGGTACTCCGGCTTCCTCCCACCGTCCAAAGACATGCAGTTTGTGGGGATAGGTTAATTGATTAATCCAAACTGCCCATAGGTGTGAATGCGGGAGTGACTGTGAGTGCAAATGGTTGTCAGTCTCTCTGTGTTAGCCCTGCGACAGACTGGCGACCTGTCCAGGATGTACCCCGCCTCTCGCCCAATGACAGCTGGGATAGGCTCCAGCGCCCCCCGCGACCCTGAAAAGGATAAGCGGAAGCAAATGGATGGATGGATGTTTCTATAAAAGGGAAAATCAAAAGCATTTTCGCACCATGCTGTGTTCAGTTCTGCTGTAAATTTTGACATTTTAATGTCAGCTCATCAAATATATGCTGACATGTTTCAGTCTAAGAACTAAAGTGGTAAAGCCACTGCTTATTACAGCCATCACTAGTGCTCAAGTCCTCCAAATTTCTAGCAATGTAAATGGAGTAAATCTTTTTGAGGGCTACTATTTCAACTGGATACTGAGATTCAACTAAAGCTAGAAATGTTAATTATGTGTGTCTGTCTGGTGAGGCTACATTACTTATTATTGACTTCAGCGACTACATCGTTGTCATATTTAAACCCTCCATCCAATTTTTTAACTGCTTAATCATGGCAGGCCCGAGACAGATTACACCAGATCAAACCCAGGGTACACCCTTCAAACCAAATGCCTTTTTGCTGTAACAGGTACTCCAGTTCTTTTATATGTCTTGGTTTAAGATTACCGACATTATATGTTTGCATTGACCTTCTCTGTTATTTTCAGCCCTGACCGCAGCATTATGTATTTCCAGCTATGGATCTGATGTGTCATTGTGGTTGAAGCTGTGTAACTGCTGCTAAAAAACCCCTCTAGTTTATAATCTAAAGTTTTTGCAAAACAACTCTGCATCTGAAGGGTTAAATCCTACTTTGAAAAAGGTCAAGATTCATCCACTTATTTCTACTTTCTGTGCACAATGAGTCACTGAACTGCAATTAGAGGCGCTTATTTAAACGTCAATAAGGAGAAAAGTGTGCATCATCATCATCATCATCATAGGATAAGTGCACTTCCACATTTGGGTTCTGAGTATGACTTTAAGCCAACATTTTACAAGAGCAGCTCTAACAGACGCAGGTGGGTTTATCTGTTGTCAGCTTGCCAGTGAAATGGCTTTTTACCAGTTTGGCTCCGTGAGGCTGTTTTTACTCCAACTGAGAAGCTGTGAATATTTCTGAGCATAAATCCAACTGATGGGTCGATAACATCAGTGACTGTAAAAACAATTTCTAGTTAATGCCCCCATAATAATTTAGACAGCACGCTTAGCGGGGGAAAATTGTAACCTCTACGGTAGTAAAAAGCAGTTAAAAAAAGGCAGACAGGAAACAAATGGCTGCAGTTTGGTGGCATGTGTCATTTTTAGCCTCTTAAAACTACAAATCTGCAGAGAGCATTTTGTTTTGGAAAAAAGAGCACTCGCCTTTTCAATCATATCCATGTGCACTGAATTGGCAGTTACCAAAAAAATCATCAGTTACCCCATAATGTGACTGTTTGGTGTAATCATGCAGAGCAGCAAAGGACTGCTGAAGGTCTCCAAAACAGCTGCTGTTTTCAACGTTAATGGGGTAAAAAGAAAAAAAAACATGACAGGATCTTTTAGCTCAAAATTGTATATTAAAAATAACAGTCATCGAAATGACCCTGAAACATCTGTTTTTTTGATGTACTCTGTCCTTTCCACACAGTTTGCAAGTATGAAGACTGAAGAATCTCATTTAGAAATTAGTGAAGTGGAGTGACCTTATTAGACAGTGAAAATAAATCAGAAACCACCTTTTATGTGGTTTTTACCTCTGCCACAGAAAACCATGAAAAACCAATGTGAAATATTCTATTTGTTCAGTTCTTGAATGGGATTTGGCCATATTTTTTTTTAACAAGACATTAAGAATGACTTTGAAACTCATAAGGAAGTATACTTTGTGCATGCAGCACATATGTTGTCAAGAGTCTCCAGGGGAAAGAATATGGAGTTTAGAAAAACTAACAACCTTTGTATTTTGACCCGTATCATGTTCTTTTTCTTATCCTAACCCAGGGGTCAGCAACCTTTAACACCCAAAGAGCCATTTGGACCCAGTTTCTATGGAAAAGAAAACACTGGGAGCCGCAAATACTTTTTGACATCTAAAATAAAGATAACACTGTTATTATTTTTTACCTTTATGCTTTGTATAAACACCTAAAGTGTGTTGCTTATGAAATCTATGAAGTGCTACAGAGAAAATTAAATTTTATTTATGTAATGAACACATTTTGAACTCTTAAAAAATATAACAAAAAGGAAAGACACCTAGTTGAAGGTCTCTTTTAAATGAATTAAAAATAATTGGAAAAAGCACTATGCTGCTAAAAAATGAAAAATAAATATTTTGCAAAATATCTGCATAAATATTTATTTTTACGTGGTTAATGTGTGTGGCGGGGCGTGGTCTGCAGTGCCGCTGCAGGGGAGGCGGACGCACCTGAGCGGCATCCGCAATCACACCCCGCCGGCTTAAAGTCCGTGCTCTCTCTGCTGTTGTGTTGGTGTGTGTCGGGCTGTGAGCTGCAAAACTACAGCTGGCTGTGTGGGTACAGCAACCATGTGTGAAAAGTGGTCAATAAAGAAAAAAGCATGTTCATGCAAACATCGTCGGGTCTGCCGTGGTATGTTTACAATGGGACTTCTGCTCCCGACCGTCTGCGCACAGCGCCTGCAGACCGGGGCTGTACGAAGTCGCTAGTAAGCTGTCATCTGTGAGGCGTGAGCGCTGTTTGTTGTTACCATAGTTAATGGTGGAGAATAGCTGCTCACATACGTATGTGGATCCTAAGATCCATACTTGGCCTGCCTGGGGTTGAAAGTCTCGATAAATGCACGGCGTTTCGGTGGGTATGGTTTAAGCGAGTGTGACGCTTATTTTAAACGATGAAAAATAATAACATAATTTTATTTTTATATTTCAAGATCACAATAATCTTCCAATTTAGAACTACAAGTTAAAAAAGAACTAACACAAATAAAATACACTTCAGTTAAATACTTATAATTTTTTTTCCAAACCACGTGGAGTCGCAGTATAAGGACTAAAGAGCCGCAGGTTGCCGACCCCTGTCCTAACCTAACAGTTTTATTAACATGAGGCCGGGCATTGTCGAACAACAGAAAGAACCCAGGACTCACTGCACCCGCATGAGGTCTGACAGTGGGTCTAAGGTTTTCATCCCAATACCTAATAGCAGTCAGGTTGCTGTTTGAGCATAACATTGTCCATGGCTTCTCCAGATCCTTTTTATGTCTGTCACATATGCTCACACTGAACCTGCTTTCATCTGTAAAAAGCACAGGGATTTACCAACTCTAGTATTCTAGTATTCAATTGGCATTCCCATATGCCTACCTGTGCAACCTCTACAGGGCCCAGGCATTGCCAGTTGACTCAAGGCACTTTAAATTGTAAGGCGAAGACTCTACAGGGGTCTCGAACTCAAGTCCTCAAGGGCCGCTGTCCTGAAACTTTTCAATACACACCTGAAGACGATTTGTAGGTTATTAGCAAGACTATAGAACTTGAATGCATGCTGAGGTGGCAACAGGGACACATGGAAAAGTTTCAGAACACTGGACCTCAAGGACTGGAGTTCGAGATCCCTCCTCAACAATAATATAAAGAAAACAGAGAAAACCCCCAAAATCATATGATTCCCCTTTGAGCAAGCTATTAAGTAGTGACACTGACCTAGCCAAATGCTAAAAACTAGTGAAACCATCAGAAAAGATGAGGAGGGACAAAGCGTCAGTGGCCTCCACCTGTAAAACCAGTCTTGCTTTGGCGATTGTGTCATTGTTGCCCCTGTTTTTAATTTAACACCAAAGCAGCTGAAACTGATTGACAACCCTTAACTGACCAGATCAGACAAGGTTGTTTTGTTTTGTTTTTGAGCAGTGTACGCAAGTGGTCTGATTAAAAAAATATGAATTCAGGAAAACAAAAATAATTGGTGGAAGTACTTGACCAAGAATGAAAAAAAAGGAAAATTCATATAATGAAACAGCACTCCGCTCTCCTACGCTACTAGCTTATCCCAGCCTACACTAAGCATAGAGCAGGGTACCATGGAAAAGTTGGCAGGGCAAACACAGAGAAACAGACAACCATTTATACTTATAGTCACACCTCAGGCCAAAAAAAGAATAACCAATTAACATGTATGTCTTTGGACTGACGGAAGAAACTACAGTACTTGGAGAGAAACCACACAGGCACAGGGAGAACATGCAAACGCCACACCCTCCAGCAGGTTTAAACCCAGGCTTACTGTAAGCAAGTCCTAAGCACTGCCCCACTGAACAGCCCTTTCACAAATACATATCAAATTTATTTAAAATGTCACAACACAAAATTTATGCAGTCAGAGTGTAATTATTTATTTATGTGGTCAGCTAACATACTCCATATCTCCATTGTATATAATGACTGCCACTTTTCCTGAACCTTAACTAAGCAGTTTTAGTTGTACAAATCTACCCAAACCTTAATCATAGAGGTAGAAGTTTAGAAAAGGCAAACAGCAGAAAAAAAAAATCTATTTTGTCATTCCATTTGGAGGACTTTGTATTATTTTTCATAACAAGTAACTGACTCACAAACAGTTAGTGCCTTTCCTAAAAGCCTCTTAAACCCCTTTTGAGTTGTGTGTGTTAAATTTAAAAGTTTTAAAGACACTAAACAACAAAACATTCAAAAGCCTAGAAAAAATAACTCAACTTCATTTAATCTGTTTGTTAAATAATCCATGGTTGGACCTTTCATGGCTTTAATTATGCATATATCTATTGAGTTATTTTAAAAATTGTTACTGCTATCATAATAAAGAGAGAACAGTTAAGTTTGAAAGTGAGGCAACCTTCAGCAGAGGGTAAATACTCTGCCTTTCACCAGTATTATACCTGCCATGGTCTCTTCAGATTGATGGCGATCACCTGGAAACGGTAGCAGCACAGCTCGCAGGTCCAGCAGCCCCGCTCGCTGATCCACTTCAGCAGGCACTGCTGGTGGGTATACCGCACTGAGCCGTCACACCTGCATGGGTTCAACAAGTCCCCCTGGAGACCAGAGAGAGGGCAAAGGTCAAACATAAACAGAGATAAATTTTAGGGGAGTGGACAAACTGACACAAATACACAAATACAGTTTAGACCAGAGCTGTCAAATTCATTTTACATCGAGGGCCACGCACAACACACAAGGTCCCTGGACCTTATGTTTGACACCACTGGTTTATATGTTAAATAATTGAGGATGGATTAAAAATCATTCCAATCATGTCAAGAAGGAGATGGTTTCAAGCTACAGCTGGATAAGCTAAACTAACTACTAAATAGCTAGACTATCTTCATGACGGCTGATGCAGAGACGATTTCTGATTAGTATAGCCTCAATTGTTCATCTCTAAATTTTTCATCAATAATACTCACAGTGAAAGAAAAAACAACTGAGATTTAGTGCAAGTTCCAGGAGCAACTGTTTATTTACTGTCACTTCCATGCCATGGGCAGCTTGAGGTACTTTGTCACTTTTTGAGTCTCCAAGGTAAATGGGGAAGAGTCTGAAGAAGTTAAAGGTCTGATTAAACTTAAATACCATTTGTAGGCATTTCAGTCTAAAGCAGCTTAGACCGAGTGCAAATTCTAGGAGCAACTGCTGATACCTGTGCTAAAATACTACAGTTTCTGCTGGAGCATTGACTTTAAATGCTATATCCAAAGTTTCATCCTAACAAACCATAAAGTATGATAAAACTTTGAGACCTTTTTCATTACTTGTGCAGTACTCACTGGTGCACCAGGCACACACAATTTTTTGTGATTTCGTCCTGTTTATTAGGACTTTACATCCTCAAACCTCTGCTTAGATATCTGTTATTGCACGGCATCTTTAGGTATGTTAGCATCAGCAAAAACAAATGTGAGGATCAGTGCATAAACTCTAATACACATCTTCTTTGTAGTTGTGTGACATCACCTTTAATTTTCTTGGTTACATTAGTTATGCATGAGTAATGAAACATTTCCAATCTCTGAATATCATTCTGTGACATCATTGGTAAGAGATGCCACATGATGGCATAACATCATTCCCTAATTATGTTGCCTATTTGATGTTGAGGCAAGAGGCCCACAGCCTACTGACTGCCTAGCAACAGGTAAAAATCCCCAAATTTGAACACGCTTCCGCATCCGACCTCAAATCTAACACAAATCTAATTACTCACCAGCAGGGGTCAACTCCTGTGATTGCAAAAACAAGTCATATCTGTTCCACTGACATCCCAAGGACTCACTGACCACTGAGAGATTTCAAAGACAGTCCAAAAGATCAGTGTATCTGATGTCATCCAAAAGTTGGCATTGATTGATGATTGGATCGTTGGCTGCACCAATGACGGCATGCTCATTAGCTAACAACTTGTGCCTTTTCAGCAAACCCTGGAAAATCTTCCTTTCTGACTCGAGTAATGACCATAATTTACTTTTACTAAAAAATACCATTATGTTTCATTTATATGATTCAAAACGATGACTGAGCCAATAATGCAACAGGAAAATGTTTACTGAGATCGCAGCCAAAGAGCTGTTGTTTGATAGACTTTTATTCATCTGGATAAAAGTTGTATAGCCCATGGAGTCTTCTCTGTTGGCCATTAAAAAGGTTTAAGGCAAAATGGTTTTAGTATTCAAACCTGGAAGCTATGTTCATATACAAAGTGACTTTATCCATTAGTCTATGTTTGCAGATAATGAAACTGATAGAGTACTTTTCTCTCCTTCTTTGTACAAGGTTCACGATATGAACTTGTGTTTCACAATCACTCTGCAAACCCTGCACATGGTAATGCAAAAGCAGCAAACAAAACCTGGAGCTATACTTGCTACTTGACATTCATATCTTGTCTCATGTTCTTATCATTTTGGCTACTCCCTGTAGTACCAGTGATAAATTAAACCTCAGACTCTTTTCAGGAACGGAGAGAAACTATCTGCTTTCGGTTCAATATTGGAGCTGTCTATCCAATATTAATCTTCTATCCATTTCATGGTCCATGTGTCATCTTTCCTATCATCCAAAAATCCTTGTTTTCAGGCCTCAGTTTGGCCTTTTATCCCAACAGGTCATACATCAAAGAAAACACACGGCTTGTTCACCAGAGGCCCTTACCGGCATCGCTCAGATCAATGACCATTTCTCAAAGCTACAACACTTACGGATATTAACGGTGGGATGCAGCCTGACATTAATCATTACAGCCGCATCTATTTGTTCCGATGGGTTCTTTTCTTTTTTCTTCCTCTAGGCATTCCTCAAGCAGCCATTACTGCAGCTTTGACCTGCCGGCTGGGCTGTGAGTGGCATATTAATAGTATATTAAGGTCAGTGGTCAGAGAGCTCATTTTTCATCATGTCATATTAACCTTGTGGGTTTAAAAGGACCTCGGAGGCTTTCGCTTGAATGAACTGATGCAGGTCAGCTATACACTGAAGCAGAGATTGATAAAGCCAACTTCAAGGATAATTTGAATAAGTCAGAGAATTCTCTAAAGGGGCTCTCTGAAAACAGTGCACTTATTTTAGTAACACAAGGTCGTTCCATTGAGAAGTACACAAGGTCAGAATGTCAGAAAATAATGTAAACTATTTGTGTATTTCTTTTCCAGCTGAACATTAAAGAAACATCTATAAAGAGAAGATCGTTATGATGAGCATTGATAACATTTTATTGATTTTCCTTATCATTCCCTTCTTAATTCCTGATCAAGTTTCTCTGTGGGAAACTTGCACAGGTGTTCAGCATCAGTGTTGTGATTTATCAACAACTCACATATCAGTGAATCTGAACTGACTGAAGAAATAGAGCAGAAAAAGGGACTCAATTTATCAAAAGCTCCATGGTCATGAATATGGGTGTCTGGGTCAGCCGATACTGGGCTTGGTGACTAATAATGGCATATTGATAAACAACCAATTCACCTGTGTTCTAATCTCGGGGAATGCCAGTGTCACAGCAGTCCACACTGTGCCTTAATGCACTGGCAATAACAATATTGCAGGGTCTGACATAACCAATGGTTTGGCACCAGTAAAAAAATTATGTTGGGCAAGTTGATCAGCCAGCTGCTGTTCGGGATTATTTTTCCACCAACTGAAATTAACCTTCACTTAATAGTATTTTCACAGAAAAGTACAATTAAAATCTTCCATCAAGCCACCTATTCATGTAGTTTAAACATGAAAAAGTAACCTTGAGGTGCTCCCGTCCTCTTTGTTCTGCAGAACAGTAGCACAACTGAATTAATAAGATGATGAAATGTCTATATGCAGATTAAATGCATTATTAGATTTTTTAAATCATTTGGCAGCATTTGTTGGAGGCTGGCATTAACCACCCCATCGCTCTCTAGAATTAACACCTTTATGTTATGCTGAGTTTGAAGTTGTGTAGTAGTAGTGATCTTTGTGTTTTTCTTTTGTTTCCACTTTCTGAATAATTTCCCCTTTATACTTTCATTTTCATACACTGGTTTGGGTCAAGGATCAAAAACTAGATGGTTGGGTTCTGGACCAAATGTTGCTTTGTGTTAAAATAGCCTCGTTCACATTGATAAATGATAAGTTGGGACTGACAGCCCTATTTCACCGATGCCATAACCACAACGCCCAAGGACACTTTGTAGTGCACACTAGCAGCTTTGACAAAATGGCACTGTTTTATGTTGTGGGAAGGAAAACGGCCTGGATGTCAGTGGTTGATATTTATCTGTTTTGGCCCGTCCTTTTGCACTGTCAAATATCCTGATGAGAGTTAAGCTTTAAAGCATTTTTATTGTATGATAAAAATTGCAATACAAATTTTTACTGTCTGCAGACACAGAGAGAGGAAATAAACAAGCAGGAAAAAGTATCAGTACTGGGATCTGATACTGGTTAAATTTGTGTGTTTTGTTTTGTATTCAGAATTAAAATTTCACTGGTGCACAATACAATTTTTGTGTGTATTATTATTGAATGTAACTAAGCTGACTGAGCTACCTATTTTGACCTGGACACCGACAACATCTCAAGAGTCTGATTTTCCAGGTTAAATAACAATAAATTGTAAAATAAATTTTAAATAAAATGCTCCGCATAATCGGTAATCCATAAATGACTCATATATTTTACTTTTGTGTGCACCTCTGTCTATTATTATTACCATGGGGAGGATAACAGCGAGAGAGAAATTGAGCAGTCACAAATGAAACTATATGAAAAATAAAGCCCACACAGCAGCGTGGGGTGTTCAATCACAAAAAACGATTTAATGTCAAAGTCATCATTAAGGCCTTTAGGGGCTGAAGTGCTCAGTGTGTATATACAGCAGAGTTCAAGTTTTAGGAGCAAAGAGTTTATATCTCCCACTCTGGGTGGATGTTTTATTGCCTCAATTCCCACATATCTGAAAGAGGAAGTGTTGCACTTCGTCTAAGTGTACATCCACAGCACTAGATGTCTGTCATAGTGCTGCACTGTTCAACTGTACAAACATTTAAACATCTTACTGGTTTGTGTTAATCCACATCAAGGTGTGTATACAATGTAAAACTTGCTTAATGTTGTATTTTTTTTCCAATGAGTTGGTGGTTAAATGAGTTATAATAGTTGGCAATGAGCACCTGGGTAATTTCCAAATGAGGAAATGTCAAGGTGATGAAGGGGAAGGTCTGCTCAGCTGAGAGGGCCCTTACAGCGCCGTTTGAGTGGGCTGAGAAAAACAATTGTTAAGAACTAGATCTGTTTCAAAAATAATGCCAGGTTTCTTTGATTATACTCTTCATAGCCTCAAATGCTGGTAAATATTGCATAGCATAAACAATTCCTTCTTCTCTTTCTTTAGATTTGTAATGATAAGGCATTCAGCTTGAGATATGTTTAAAAATAAATAAATAAATAATGAGGCTTTTTTAATCAGAGCCTCTTGAATCCTCTCTGTCTGAGGCTTTTTTAAAGCATCTTAGCTTTGGTGTGAAAGACCTCATTACAGATGTAGAGCTTGTAATTCTGCTCTGAACCGAGAAACAGGAAGATTTTTCTTAAGGGGAAATTGGATTATATGATTAAACCTATAATCCATAGAAGCTTGGGGAATAAGTACATTTTTAACTGGATGAATGGATTTACCTGATGAGTGAAGATATTTTTGCTACCGTGGCCACTCCTAAGATCTAAAAACATCATGTCTGTGTGGTGTAATCTTGCTATTAAGTGGTCATCAAGTTATGATTAATTTGTCAAAAAAAAACAAACAAACTCCAATAACCAACAAAATCCAACTTCATGGCAAATTTTCGCTCCAACCTTTCAACCGTATCACAAGCTCTGCATTAGAAAATGTATTTCTTATGTAACTGGACCTTGTGTTAGTAGCTAAACATTTAAAGTAAACCTTGAAGGTGGCTATTATGTTTTTTCTTACTCTCTGCCAAATTCATACTGTTACAATGGTGGATGCTAATATTGAAAAATATGTCCAAAGTTTTGAATAAGGAAGTAAGCACATAAGTGCAAATACACCCCCCAAAGTCAAAAGCTCTAAACACTTGATTACAGACCTGTTTTCTGCTCTTCACCTTTGCTGATGTCAGTGAGCAGATATGCCTAATAAAGGTAATCTACAGCACAGCTTTGACTGTCTGAGTGAGACCCAGTATAAAACAAATAAAAAGCCACTCTAGTACATTCCAAGAATACACTTTTGGAGTTGGGAATGAACACAATATGCTTCACATTAGAAAATCGTTATTTAAACTGTGATGAGAAAAACAGGAATGTTCTCATTTCATTTATGGCACTCTTATAGCTTTTTTAGTGCAGCTTTTAAGAAACACTTTCATAATCAAATGGTGTTTACAGTGCAGATGAAAGCTCCAAATAAATAAGTTAATGTCACTGACAATGCCACCTCAAGGCCTGTGTATACACTTGTTTTGCAGACAGGCAAATGCAAATGTAACATTTAAAATAAATGGCAACTCGAGGGCTTTTTATTCAGTTGTTCTGGGGAGCTCAAGCAAACAGCCTGGTGATTGTTAAAGAGTAAACAATGCAATGAAGTTTCTTTAAAAAGGCAGTAAATGAATCTAGAGCTTGTGAAAGAACTGCCATAATAAAAGATATAAAACTACATGCCAGCTCAAGGCCTAAAGCTTTATTTGCTCTGGAGCTTTTCACAGGAACACAGTCTTTAGATTGAGGAATAAGCAATGGAGGGAAAATCTCCAGAAAACTTTAGTGAGTAGACCAAAGGTAAAGAATTACAGTAATATGCAATACAATAGCTATAACTCCCTTTAACATTTTATCTAGTTTTCCACTACTTTGGGTTGTTAATTGTGTTTATATATCATAGGCCAACCCTGATTGGCTCTCGTTTCCCTCTCTGCAGTCCTCTTAAAACTATACACTCATCAAATTCTATAATTTTAGTCCACCTAACAGCCCTTTGCGGCACCCTTTACCCACTGACAATTGTTATGACATGTGGTTTAAAGCTCCAGAAAAAGCACCTGTCAACTGCTATTTGAGTGAAATATCAAGCAGATCTATTAAATAAACAAATGAGAAGTTCTCAATGTGTTCACTACATCTGCCTGTGGATTAGCCCGAAAGCTGCAGAAAATGTGTGAAATTAGACCCCAAGTTGTGGTTGTTTTGTCAGCTCCTCTTTCCAAAATTAAGATAAACTACAATCATTACCCTGGACTGTTGAATGAACAAAAGAGCACTGGTTTCTGAAAGGAAGGTGGTATGGAAGATGTCAGAGTATGGCTTAAACCAATCAATCCAATGACTGGAAGTGGATTTTTATGGTGTTTACGGCACATTTTCACTCTATCTGCCGAGACATGAATATTTAAAATGTTAAATGTCTGTTTTGCAATTTTCTTGATAACTGATGAGCTTGCCCAGCCTGTGGCCGTGTATCAAAATCAAATATCAGTCTGGACCCGGAGGCAGCATTATTAGATTAACTCTGCTAATAGGCTGTAGCCCACGTTCAGAAGACAGGATATTCACTTAGGCATTTACTGCCCTTACTCCCCTCTTTCCCTTAAGCTCCAGCAGGGATGTATCGTCCCTCATCAGCCATCACTGTCACGAGCCCAAAAGGCCTGCAGAGTGTCAGATTTCAGAGCCGGTAGGACAATGTCCATTTGTCCCTGCAGGTCCACATCAGTCCATTCACCTCCAGGAAAACATGCAGACAGTTAGACTGATGCATCGCTTCAGGGAAAATATTTATTATTAATGGCCTATGATTCAGTCACTGTCATCCCCCTCTGTTACGATGAAGGAGCTGCAGTTTGTTTTTCTGTGTATGGGTGGAAGGACTCACCAGTTTAATCTTAGTTTCATCTATAACAGGAGCTTCACTCAAACAATAATAAAATGTAATGTAATATTATACTGGACCTTATTCATGATCTACATGCTGCCTCCACCCTCACAAAAATAATGCTCATCATGTTTATCTTTTATCTGCTTTTATTTCTCAGTTTATTGTGTTTTTAATGCATTTCTACAACCCATTTAGAGCACTGCTAATTTATCTGAGTGTTTGAAAGGCACTTTATACACAAACATGGCTCTAACAAAGTTTCATGGGTGCCATAAAACAGGATATAAATAGTTTTGGAGCATCTAGCATCTCCTTCAAGAAAGTTGCATGCATGCAATGAAGACTTTGATTTCTTAGTGTGTTTATAAAGGAAGCAGCTAAACACCAAAACTGATTAATAGAAATGTTATTTGGATGGATTAGAGATTATTGACATGTGGCAGAAAGGTGTACTTAGCTGCTAATAATCCAAAATGCTAAACACTTTGAGTCCTTATGGAGGGATCTACCATCTTCTCTGCACTTTGAGCAGTTTTCATTTAACCTTTCTGTTACAAAAATACAATAACAGAACTTTAGCCTCTGAACCTGGAACTTTTTACCATCCATTTTTGTTACTTTAGACCAGGGGTCCCCAATCCCAGTCCTCGAGGGCCGGTGTCCCTGCAGGTTTTAGATCTCACCCTGGGACAACACACCTGAATCACATGATTAGTTCATTAGCAAGCCTCTGGAGAACTTCAAGACATGTTGAGGAGGTAATTTATCTATTTAAATCAGCTGTGATTGATCAAGGACACATCTAAAACCTGCAGGGACACCGGCCCTCGTGGACTGGGATTGGGGACCCTTGCTTTGGACCCTGCTCAGGATCTTGCATGAAGATCTGTTGATCTTTAGTTTTGTAAACAAATAAAAGTTTGCTATTCTGTTGACTGTTTACTAAAATTCAGCCTTTCTGTCTGTATGTTTGGTTGATTTTTGTTTATTTGTTATTGATAAAAATCATGGGTTGTGGGCTTGCACTATTTTGGCTTCTGAAATGAGGCATGTCTGACAACAAACCCACCAGTGGAAATCTACGACATAGTACTAGCAATGTTTAATCAATGTTCTTGTCTAGATGCACAGATTTGATTTACTTTAATAACTAAAGGTGTCCCAGAGGCTTACATTTGAGGACATATTTTGTTTCATAATTTTAGAAGTTATCTTAATACTATAAAAAAAATATATTTCAGTAAGAATACGTCTCTTTGCTGATGAAACTGTCATTTAAATTACACTCCCTCTGTTGTAAAGCAGTTCAGGACCTTCGTACTGTAATTTACTCATTACAAACTGCTGCAGTACATTCAAAACTAATTGTAAATGCTGACAAATCAAAGTTTATAGTTTTCTAAAATAAATAAATAAATAAATAAAAATAAAAAACCTTGCCCACAAGGGTTTGATGATTTTAGCATTTTTTACATGTGATGTAAATCAATTTAAAAATACACAAATACAAGTATTAGGGTAGATGGATAAATGACAAGCTTTTCTTTAATGTACATGTTGGCACTCTTATTAGAAAATACAATTTATAAATTTTGTTTTCATTGCTGACAAAACAAATGTGAAAGCTATTTTGAGGATTGATGGTGATATTTGGTGATATAATGTATGTTCAAGCCACCTCCTCACTTTTATAGAACATTGATTCAGCATATTGTTCATCTGTACTTCTTTATTTATACAGATTTATTAGAGAAACAAAATCTCTGACTCATCACTGCATTCTTTAAGGCTGGACATCAGTGACCACAGAGGAAACAGCACCGGTGTGTGTGTGTGTCTAAACAGTTGTTTTTGATGTGCTGACGTTTTTGACAGATTTGGAGATTTCAAAACAGGATCTCACCACACACCTTGGCAATGAAATACTTGCAGAAAGAATCAAACTTAAACATGCTTACATCTGTCTCTGGATTTAAAGGTGCCATGTAGTGAATATCTGCATATCATGCATTTTATGTTGTACTTATTGCATTTTTAATACAATATGTTTATATTTTGTATGCCTGTCATTTTTTCCTTGTGAACATTTGATCTCAGTGAGATTTCCTTATTAAATAAATAAATAAATAAATAAAATTGACCCACACATTATCAACATCATGTTGCCAGTACCACAACAGAGACACATTTTCCTCTAACTGTAAAGTGTGTGTGTATATAAGTTGTTGTTTTATATGAGTTACTTTATTTTTGGTGCAGTACAATATGTTTTTAAGCCTATAATTCCAGTCAGCGGGATGCACAGTAAGGCTGTTAGGATGAATTATTCAGTCTCAGTATGTAAAAATTTTAGTTTATTACTTGGTAAAAAGATAAATATTGGCAGCTTCTGACTTCATGTTATAACACAAACAACATTATGTAGGAACAGCTATGTGCAGGCACTATAGACATGGAGGAAGTGGCATGTGGTTGGGTCAGTGTGGTTTCAGGCTTTTTTGTTTTGTTTTTTTAAACAGAACTGCAACAAGACACTGGGTTGTGTTTAGAAACAGCTTCAACTGCTTCAGCAGTACCAGTCTTATGACCTCAAGAGTCCTTTCTAAGGCTACCTGTGCCTGAATTTTGTCACCTGTATAACAGTAGATATTGATGCTCACTGAATCTACTATAGCAGCGGTCCCCAACCCCCGGGCCTCGGACCGGTACCGGTCCGTGAGTCGTTTGGTACCGGGCCGCGAGAGTTGAGGCTCAGGTGTGAAATGTATGGTTTTCAGGGTTTTTATCGGTTTTCAGCGTTATTTTGTTATCGTTTTTATCGTTAACTCGGTTTTCCTGGGTCTTTACACGTGTTATGAATAAATCTTCTTTTTTTCGGTACCGGTACTAGTTTTATTTTGTTGTATTTATCCGCGACACCTTAAAGGCCGGTCCGTGAGGCAAAAAAGGTTGGGGACCGCTGTACTATAGCATTGCTGTATAAATGTGCTCTGAAAGCTACTGGAGTCAAGTTATATATCTTTTAGACCCTCAACATAGGGCAAATATTATATTAGAGAAATTTGTAAATGATAAATAAATGCCATGGTGGCTTTATCAGTTTTACATATTTTATGTAGTCAAAATGTTAAACGAAAAATGCTTGCTCCAAGTATATGTATGAGGAGCTGGCAGTGAAAATGGTTATGTTGCAACAGGTGTCTCACTGCAGTGGCCCCAGAGGACATCCAGTGCACACATTTAATAAAGAGCAGTGTTTGATGCCCTGATCAAGAATTAATCCTTTACTACTAAACACAGTAAGATCTGGCAATTATTAACAAATACATTATATAACATATAAAATCTTATACGTCACAATGCAGCTGTACTTTATGAGTTATGATACATTAATTAGTTAATTAATTGGAATGTAATAACTTAATGGAAATTAAATGGAAATTGAAATTAATTGACTATGGGATTTAATTAATTATGATATGATTTTTTTTGTATCCACCGGTAAGTCAGTTGATGAATGGTAAAATATTACTGGCCCTTGAGGATTTCTAAAGGAGTACTTGTGCTCAGCTTTGGAATTGCTGCCCTTGGTGATTTCAGCACCATGGACAGCAGCAGGTCCAGCGTTACTGAAAGAAACTTTTCCCTGTAACATCTCAGAGAATTAAAAAGCTCACACACTTTAAGCTTTCGGATTCTCTCTCTCTCTCTCTCTCTCTCTCTCTCTCTGTGTGTGTGTGTGTGTGTGTGTGTGTGTGTGTGTGTGTGTGTGTGTGTGTGTGTGTGTGTGTGTGTGTGTGTTTCTTTCTGATTGGCTCTCTGCGCTACTGAAATCCGTCCAACCAGGCCAGCCAGCAGGATATGAACTCAGCAGGTTTACCTCATTTTAATTAGAAGAGTTGCTACATTCAGCCAATCAGGGTCAAGCATTGCGAGGACCGAGCCCTCACCTTCAGTTTAATTCAACTTCGACCATTCACAAAACCGGGGCTGTTAATCTGCCAACATTACAAACACATTTGGTAACACAATCTTGGACACACATTGGTTGGCATCAGTAAGCTAAAAGCCACATGTACCTGCTCTGCGCCTTGGAAGCAGATCCTGCAGCTGGGAGTGGGGATGCAGGTTTCGCTGCTGCAGTTTGAATGCATTGTCTGAGCCTTGCAAGATCTCCCCCCGACAGCCCCGTCCTCACTGGAAAAATTCCCCTCGTTGTTCTCCACAGTGAATTTCTCTGTGTCACCCCCACACGCGTCCCTGCAGCTCCGGCCCTCCCGGCAGCCCTCTGCCCCCTCTCCCTCCTCTCCTCCCTGGGCTTCGTCCTCATCGTCGGGGTGCGGACGTCCTTGGGAGCCGTGAGCTTCGCTTTCCTCCCAGGTGTGGCGGTGAGGTATGGTGGTACCTACACTCGCCTCCCCACACGCGGGACCCGCCTCTCCCTCCTCTGTGCTCATAATAAAATGAAAAGTCGAAAATAAATTGCATAGATGCCGCCCGACACGCTCACACAGTATCCACCACCACTGCGACGCAGGGATGCGATGCAGCCCTCAGGCTCCTTGATTACGGCGCTGTCGGCGAAAATAACTCCGCTCCGTGGTTTCCGAACCGAGCCGTGCTCCTGTAACCGAACCTACAGCGTGACAGCCTGGCAGAGCTGCAGTTGAGCCGCAGGAAGCCCACGGTGCTGCTGCGGACCGTCGCTCGGCTGGAACCGCCTCATGCGCTCCGGAGACCCGGGGAGCATTTCCAAGCAGCCTCCATGCATCGCAACGAGACTCAGCCGTCCTGAAGCACCCAAATCCCCCTCTTCCTCTCCCCTTCCTCCTCCTCCTCCGCCTCTTTAGTCCCCACCGATAAAGCCGATGGCAACAGAGTAGCGGCACGCAAACAATCTTCCGAGCGGTCCAACCCGGGCTGGAAGCCGCCTGATGTGCTCGAGCATTCACCCTGCTGAGGGGCTCTTGGGCACGAATCCACTTCAAGTCAGCTGTAAGTTCTCTGATGAGTCGTGCACTCTCAGGAAGCAGAAAAGACCATTTCCCCCGGGGGATGACCAATCAATCACATTATTATCCCATTAATATGATGGAGGACATAAGTTCCCAGACCCAGGCAGGCACTACTTCAGCACAGCCAGCAGTAAGAAAGAAATGAGAAGCATCATACTCACAGCAGCAGCAACTTGGCCAGTCCGCCGGCCTGCCACAAAGAATATTTTATGTGCTGAGACGTGGCGACCCACAGCACCCTCCCTGTGTTAAAGGGGTCACCTGCTGGGTTACAAATGCTATCATTATCAGTGGTGGTGGTTTAAATCTTTCTGAAACTTAAAGAGGAATTTCAGCCTGTAAATGATGGACCTATTAAATGTCGTAGAGGGCTGAGCCTGTGGTTCTCTCAAGGTGGTTCATGGTGAACTCCGGTGTCCTCTGCTTGGAACGTGTGGTTAATAATGTTACCTATCCAAAATTAATCTAAAAGAAGCATTTAAAGGGAACTTATGAGTTAATTCTTTAATGAGGTAAAGTTAATTAATGCTGAACTTTTTTTTCTTATTGGCTGCTTGTCACAAACAGAAAACTTTGCACATGCAGAGCTGTGTCATAATTTTAAGGATACAACCTCTTAATAACAGCATGCAGAGCCAAGAGCACAAAAAACTATCTGAAACAGAGCTACACAGTTTCCTAGGAGGCTGAAGCCTGATCTCAAAGTGGCTAATAATGAATTTAGGGGTGCAACAACAGGAAGCCATTAATAGTCTAAAGAAGGTGTGGTTGTAAGTGTTATTTATGCACATCATTTTCATTTTTTGTTTTGAGTGAAATGTCTTTGGTATTGGATGGTGTTCCTTAATCTTTCTCACTTCTTGATCTTGGGTTCTGGTGATGATTCACAAACAGTGTTTGTTTTAAAGGTCCTGATTGCATTTAAGGAGCATTTGACAGGGTAAGGTCATTTCTTTAGTTATTCCATGAGTATCCATTATAGGAAAGTGTCTTTTGATGGTTGTTTTGGGGCCATGTGGAGAAGTGTTCTAACAGCCAGCTAATGGTCTTAAAGTTAAACTTCAGTATGTTAACAAGAAGTTAAATGTGACTTATTATACTCGTTTCCAGCTGCTTATTTCTATTATTAGGACTCTGTAGCTTTGTGTAATTTATAGTTAATCTATTACCTGAAACAAGCCATTTAAACTTTATCTTACCTTTAATTTTATAGATCCACTAAAGCTGGGTTCTGTGAGTTTGTGGGAGACAAATGTTAATTATATGCAGTTATGTGAAAAACTTGTACTAGTATCACAGGCTTCTTTAACAAGTTCTTGCGCTCTGGTGATCACAGGGTGTCTGATGACAGTAAAAGTATTTATTTTATGGATCTTTACTTAGACCCTTGATGTCATTTATATACAGGTGAGGGGTAAGATAGCCTCCTTAGAAATGAATACCAATGGGGTATCTGATGTTACAGGAGCAATAAATCTAATGTCTGCTTCAGATCCCTGTAATGCCTAAAGGTTTTCCCCATTTCCTTCTACACACTGAGAAATTTTGCAGTTTTAATAAAGCTTTAATTAAGCTTAAAACAAATGCAAATAGCGAGTAGGTGGTGTAATTATCTTTAATTACATGCTAAAAATAAACAGCAAAGAAATATCCGCAAATCAAATTTGAGCAAATCACAAATAATGTCATGAAGTTAAGCTGAGGTATTTTACTAGAACTTAACCAATTCAGGTTAGCTGAGACTGGTGGGTTAAATGAGTTGGTTTCTAGATATGGTTTTGGAAATGACTTGATATTTGTTCTGTGCAGAATACAACTCTTTATAAATTGTAAAGGGCAGTTATTGATTTAAATCTAACACAGGGTCTTAGTCTACAATCTGCATTATTGCTTATAAGTACGTCTGCCCTCCGAGGGGGAGTTTAAACATTTTGGCTCAGTTTCCACAGCACAGATGAAGCCTGGGCTGAGACATAAGCTTTTTCAATACGTTTCTATGTAACAGTTTTAATCCACTACTGCAAAAACAACAAGCTTTAAATAAACCTTTAAATACATACATGTACCATTATTTAAAACAGACATTTTCAAATCCGAACCTCATTTTAATATCTAACCAGCTGGACAAAATTTGAAGAAGTCATCAAAACCATTTCTTCAAAAAAAAGGAAAGACTTTCCATATGGGAGAAGCTCGTTGGAATTTCATGCATGACAATCCAGAGTAGTTGCCAGTGTAAGCCCTTTTTCTGTGTTTCATGCCCCTGTGGGAGTGTATTTGTGTTCATATTCAGCATATCAATGTTTCTCATTCAGCAGCTATCCACCCCCCTGTTTTTTTGTTTGTTTTTTTAGTAAATATAGAGCCTTGCTGCTTCACAATTTCCACTCTAACGTGAAGAAAAAGGATCCCAGTGAGTAAGAAGAAACAGGAGAATGAAACAAAGGATGTCACGGTGGCAATGAGTAATGATTCACCCAGCAAAACAAACGCTCCCGAGGAGCTCTGAGAGAGACTCTCAAGCTGAGAATAGTCCTGCTCGGCCTCCGTGGGAGGAAGTCTGTAAAGGTTAAAACTCAGCTGGGATTCTTTCTCTGAATGAATACAATTCTGTGTCTGTATATATCAGCTTTATTTCATCTTTGTTTTTCTTGTTTAACATACACACCACCCCCAGGCTTTAGAAAAGGACAGAAAATGTCTCAGTTAATGCCAGATCCTCCTTTGCTGTTACCCAGTATCTATTATCATCCTCCAAATGGACCTGATAATAAAGTTCAAGGAGCCTCAGCTGGCGAATCATTTGTCGGAGACTGCTTTTCCAAGAAGAATCTTCTCTCTCATTTTTTTTTGAGGATGTCTATCGCTTTCCGGGGAGCAGGCCAGTAATGGACTCTAATGCAGCAAAGGAAATTATCCACTCATGTCCAATCACTACCTACGAGGCACCGATCAATACCAGGTCCCCAGGGCTCAGAGGGAGACCGGGATCGTGCTGAGAGCAGGGAGGGCCGGGTGAACTGCTTCTCAACACATTGTGTTTAGGAGGGGTGGTGACTTAGGCTGTCTCTGAATCTACTTTTGTGTTTTACCTTCTGCCTGATGGTGCGGCGCCCATCTTCCTAATGAATTTTTCAAAGTCCTCAGACTGAGAAACTCAACTTTTCTTACATATTTCTAGTTTTGTTTGCAAATATTTTATAATTTGTCTAAAAACAACAGTTCTAATAATTCAGAAATTCATTAATTACTTAAGCTAAACGAGTTATACACCAATGCATTTTATATCAGATATAAGACATGAAATCCTTTTTGTTGCAAGGTTGTAAAAACTCACTTTTGCTGTCTTGAGGAGAATGAAGAAAAATAATGTTATTAAAGTTATGATTCAGTCAGAAGAGCTGCAATAAATTCATAAATGAATAAAGAAAGCTAAAGTTTGACAGTTTTAAGTATTGCAAGGGATTTAACATCTGACTTGTATAGCATCTAAAATAGACAGAAATCGAAACTCTTGCCTTGAGCTGACCTCTGATTGACAAAACTATTTTTAGAGCCATTGTGCAGCCTCAGTATAAGCTTTTAAATGGTTAATAAATGCACTTATGTTTCATTACTATGGTCAGGATTTGTGGGAGAATAAAGGCTATGGAGACGATGCTAGGTGGAGCATCTCTAGCATAGCACTCCTGTTGTAGTTTTTCACTTTTTAACACATTATGAACTGTAGAGACAATAAGTTCTATTTAATACAACACTATGGTTATTTTGCAAATTACGATCCATAGAATCAAAAAGGATGAATTCAATTTGTCTTAAAACCACAGTTCTGATAAGTCAGACTTTCATAAACTGCTTCGGCTATGCCAAACAAATTATAGACTGATGCATTTTACATCAGATATAAGAGATCAATATGAAATCCTTTTTTTTGTCAGGTTTTTCCATCTCGAGTGTGTTTTACAGTGTGGCCAAGACGTTGTTACCCAATGATGGCATCAGTTTCACTGTCAGGTCCAACTCTGACAAACTTCCAACCAGTGGAGGATGTAATGGTGGCTACATCCATCCTTTATGTAAAGTCTAAGAGTTTAGCTCCGAGTATGATTACATTTACCAGTGATTATTTCAGGTGAAGGTACAGTGAGAGGATTTTGTCACTCTGCTTTGCTGGGAGGGGAATTTTGCTAGCATGCTTTTCGCTCCACTTTTCTTCTGCAAATCAATACAAAGGTATTCTGAGTGATCATCTTTATCCTGCGATGAAAGTGATGAAACATTTCTATTCTAATAGGAGGGGTTTCATCCAAAATGAAAATGGCTCCAGCAATGGGGTTTGAGTATCAACATAATGTGAACATATCTGAACACAGATGGGAGTGCCCGACAGCACTCTCCAACTTAAACATACAGAATGAAAGAGTATCGTTTGGAAGAACTGCGTACACCATTGATTAGAGTTCCAGAGACTTGAGGAACCAGTGGAGCTTTAAAGCTGTTATAGAGTTAGGTACTGGTCCAACACACTATTAGAACACCGTATGTTGGATTTTTCATTGTCATATATCAACTGAAACACTGTTGGTACTGAAGGGCGAATCATTAGAAATATCCATTTATGAAATAATTATTGGATAAACAAAAATTCTGACCTGATCTCAAAGATCATTGCTCAGAGTTTTATGACTCATCCTGAGAGTGAGAAAGATTAAGGAACACCATCCAATACCAAAGACATTTCACTCAAAACAAAAAAATGTTAGTCTCACTATGGTGCGAGGGGAAACGTCGGTGAATCATGAAAGTGGATCAGATTCATTCTCTGTGGAAAAATAATATCTGCATGAGATTTAGTGCCAATATGATCTTAGATATCTCAGTCTGGACTAAACCAGTGGACAGGCTGATGGACACTGCTGTCTTGGAGCCATGCTGCCAGCATGACTAAAAATAATTTTTTTTATGAAAGTGAGGGGGAAGATAATCAAGCCCAGCTATGATCCAATTATTCAAATCTCTTTAATCACTCAATTTTTAAGCGGCTGAAACAAAAAACAAAACAAAACAAAAAAAAAAAAAAAAAAACACACCCCCTAATGAAAATAAGCTGCCAATGAGTTTGGGAGGGGGGGTCTTTACATGAATTTGGTTTATTTAATTCCATTTTAATTTCACAAAAACACCCTGAGGTAGATTTGTCACAAAAACGTTCAATGAGACCGTGTTATAAATCATCAGCTTCTAAAACAACTCTTATCAACCGTCAGAAAGGAGTCTGTCTAGTAAGGATCACCTCCTCCAATGACTTCCACAGTGCTAACGCTTCTTAGCCATCTGCCCCGTCCCTCTCCACGTCATCCTGATCAATTAGTCTCCTTCTCGCCGTCGGCCAGTCTGCATGGCCCCTCCTCCTCTGCTTCTCCTGTCGACTATGTCAAACAGTGGTGTGCTGTACGGGCAAAGAGCCCTAAACCCCTGAAACCATCGAGCCGCAAACACTCTCCCAGCCGGCGAAAGGAAGTGGAGAGCCTGCCAAAGATAAAGTGGAGCACCACAAACAAATGGAGTAACTGAGCTCATTAATGTGGCAGTGCGGTGGGTCAGCATCCTGCCAAAGCCCAATTGGCTTTCGATTACATCATCTGCACGAGGCTCAGAGTCATTGATAAATCTGACGTATCTGAAAGCAGCAGAGTGATCATGGGAGGAAAATTGCAATGTCACAGTGAGGAAAAAAAGTGTTTTCAAATTTCTCATAAATGAAAATGAATAAATATAGTAACAAGCATCCAAATGTCATTGATAAGAGTACATACTTGTGAAGTGAGGTGTTGCTTCTCTGACTGTGGTGAATTAAAAATGATAGAAAAACATAAATGGCAAACAAAGAAGAGAAATGTGGTAGTAAATGTCATAACTGCCAACTTCAACCACTGGTGTGAACTGGACTTAATGATAGTTGTATATCAGTCAACCACAACATTGCAATCACCTGTACAATACCACATAAGTCCTTGTCCTGCTGTTGAAGAAGCTCTGATCTTGAGACTAGTCTTGGGCCTAAGAGGCTGTCTTCAAAATATTTAGGTGAACAGAATTATGTTGAAGTAGCATAAGTGTCCATTTACATCAGCATTTGGCTGAAAGGCACTTTATATTCCAATGTAAATACCCGATTTCTGAGATTGAAAACCCCCAACAATCAGATGATCCCCGAACAACAATTAGGGACGTGAGAGAAACAGAACGCTATTAAGATGAAGAAACCTCCAGACAGACTGACGTTATCACGATATATCATTCTTTTGCCCAACTATAAATATTTTATTTGTTTCAAAATCCACTGTGGTCACTGCACAAAACGTATGCACCTGACTGTATGTCTCATATGAAGGGCTTGTTTCATCTAGTTGGAAGCGAAGCAATCGTCACATTGCTGACATGATGAGGAGTTGATTGATTTAAGGACAAACAAAACAATGCTGATTTTAAAGATTCAGGTTTTTTCTATTTAAACACAAAATATAAAAAGTAATGAAACATTGCATCAGGAAGACTGCGATGTATGCGGTAAATATCAAACATTTATTTAGTTGAATTGGTTCCGATCATGTTGAACGATAATGATGAAATCCTATCAGTTAAATAAGTTTTGTCCAAAGTATTAAAACAGTTTCTTATCATTTATGTAATGTAGCTTTTACAGGATTTATATAATTTCAAAAAGAACTCATAAGTGTGATTCGTGTCCTTGATCTGTTTTCAAACAGGCTGTTTTCAAAATGAAGTCGATAAGAGCTTCCAGGATCTCTATCACGATTTCAAGGAGATTTACAGAGAACCTGCACTTTGTACAGAGATGCAGCATTTGAGAGATGACAGATGAATTTTTTTCACAAAAGTAAATTAAAGGCTCTAAAAAATTCAAGAAGCTTTATCAAAGATCAAAGATAAAGATTTACCACATCAAAGATTCCCTGCAATCATCAAACCTCAAAACTGGCATTAGTGCATTACTTTAAACGCAATGAAGAATGACTGTAATCAGGTTTTCAGTATAGGCTGTACACAAAAGATGGGTGCATCCAATGGAGAAATGCTTGAAACCTGCATGTTTTCACTTTATCTATGATGTTTTCTGATGAGCATTCACTGGTTTCAACTCATATTTAACACAACATTTTAAATTTTGGGAATCTCGGTCGTATTTAGAGTAAAATAGTTGATAAAGAAGAACATAATTTGAGGTCTTGGCTACACTGTGATAAATAAGGATCCAGAGTATAACCATGTAGTATCTTTTGGTTTCCTGGTTTAATCCACACATTACTTGTGACATCTGGCTTAAAACTGTGACTGCCAATTTTCTGTGTTTGAGGCTTAAAAACAAGACTTCACAAACCCGTGAGTGACACAATGGCCACATCCATCCTTTTCATACAGTCTGTGCGTTTGATGAGCCTGATTTCTGTTCCTACCACTGTTCAAGGATATCTGCCTGGTTTCTTGGAGTTAGTAAAGATGTTAAACTTCAGAGCTTGCCAGTCCATGTCTCATTTAGCTCCGTCCTGTTCCTTCAGTCCGAGTTTAGAACATAACTTGGGCTCTGAAGTGCTTCTGCTTGATGGTGTTGTGGCTCATTCCCATCTTCAGCATCCACTTGGACTTCATCATCTGTACATACTGCATGTCTTTCTGTTTCTGATTGAGCGCGCTGTTACCTAAAAGACAGAAAGATGAGGGAGTTAGTAACATAGTTGTGAGCAGTGTGTCAGAATATCAAATCGCAGCAGTTTTCTCACAGTTAACATTTGATAAACAATGAGCACAAGATGTCACATCGACTACAGACAGCAGCAAATGACACAAATTTAAATTAGAACAGTAAAGCTAACATTTTGTCATCAGTGACTCTTGTGACCATTTTTTGTCTTAAAATATACATTTTCATTGTTATTTGCAAGTCAAATGTAACACGTTCGCCTTCTGACCACAGTAATAAAGATAAAAATTGTTGCCATTATTTAACAGCCCAAATGGGACAGTCTGCGATGAGCTGCATGGAGCAGGGCCACTAAAGTGTGTGGCAAAGAGAGGAGAAACATGCAAAGCCAAAGACATCTAAAGCCATCAAACAATGCTCTGTGGAACTCCTTAGAAATTTACCAAAATGAGTCTCAATGCTAAATAATTGTTCAATATTTCCCTGCAAATATTGAGCAAAAGTGTTTTTTTAAATGCCTTTACCACTCCAAAAAAGGTTGACATTTTACACATTAATATAAATGTTATATGACTGAAATAATGGTAGCTAATCATTTGTGCAAGTGTGGCTTAACTTCAAACAACTAGCACTGTTGTTGGTCCTATCCGTGCATAATAGTGAAGTCTAGTTTGTTCCACAGAAGACAGCCAAACAAAGCAAAGCTACCAAATCTGTTTACAAATGGATTTAACTTAGTAAATAAGTAAGAACCACATAATTAACAGTGACTAATATGTTTCAATCCTAACTGATGCAGTGAGGAGCTTCGCATTTAAAACAAAACAAAACAAAAAAAAAACCCAAAACATGTTGGATGACATATTCCATGATTGTGGGAAAGAGATTATTCCGTTTCAGAAGGTTCAAACTAATAGTCTGCATCAAGCAAAGAAAGCAATTAAGAAAAAAAATGAAACTACTACAACTGGGATAAGAACTATCCAAATGATAGCAGAGCATGTAAAGTGTTGCTCAGTGTTGTGAACATCAACTACTTCAGCTGTTAGTGAGGGGAGGGGCCGTGTGCCTGCCTGTCTGCAGCATTGCCAAAGGTGGTCCAACAAAATATTAGATTGTATGACTTTTTTTTAGCTGCACAGTGCAGTGTAACAACCACTGGGCACCTCCTCGGTCCATCGCCATTTGTGTTTTAAGGGGGGAATCTTTGCATGAATTTTTCTTTTGGCAGTCTTTTCCCACTGGCTCAGTACAGGTCCTGGTGCAGAGCCAGTCCAACTTTGATGCCTAATGATAATCATCCAAGCACTGACATCAGTGGAAGCAATCATATTAATACTCAGTAATTTGGGGAGTAAAAGCGTATTTCAGAATTAAACTGTAAAGCTCAGTTGCCAAATAGTGCCAGAAGGTGGCGTTTTTGTTCTTTTTGTTGTGTTGACACTGATCTTCTGCTCTGCGATTTATTGTTAGCAAATATATTGTATAAATATATTGTCATGTTGTACTGCACACACATCTCAGTGAAAACATCAGCAATTAATATTTATTGGGCTGAGTGTGGGCAGCTGAAAAAATTATAACACAAAACCAAAAGTAAGATTAACAAGTGACATTAGATAAATGTAAGATATAACTGCTAATTGTACATCCATGTAATGTTTTTACTGTTCAAAAAAAAACTATAAGAGCTACAGAGGCAAGAGAGAAATCAAAAAGAAATTAAAATAAACTCGATTAAAAACGTATTTATTTAGCCTAGCCTCCCCAGCTACCTAGAGCCCGCATTTGTAAGTGTACTGTAATTTATGTTTTTTGCTCTGATTAATGTTTATAATGATTTAACCTTAAGCCTTTTGGATTGTGCCTACTATACCTTGTGTATCCTTGGTTAGTTATGTCTCCCACCTGTCAGTATATTTGTATTTGTATCTGTTATTGCTCTTAATTGGTTCTGTAAAGCACTTTGGCATACCTCTGGTTTTTAATGTGCTATATAAAATTGTATTGTATTGTATTGTATTGTATTGTATTGTATAGCTGTGTGTTGTTTGGCTATCTGTTTTTATCGGGCTATATAAATGGAATTATTATTATTGACCTTTATCACCAACAGCAGCTGAATAATGAAGCTGCCAGGAGTTCCTGGGTATTATTTACAAGAATTGAGGAAGGATTAATAACTGAAAATCATAATGCTGCAGGCTGTAGCATAACGATACAACAATGAATAATGATCTGGACTAAGATCCTCAAAGATGATTGGATAAACAGAGGAAATTCAGCTCTGCACTATAGAAAATCATGTTTCCTATTAAAAACCTTTCCACAGCCACATCTTTTTCTAAACCTCTTAACACTTAGAATCATTATTTTCTTCTATTGCATTTTTAAGACATAGTAACATCATTGATTAACCATCATCTTCACTTAGAAACTTCAGATGTCGAAAAGCTGTGAGTGTGACAACTTTAGTACACAGTACAACACTGTAAAAGCTTAGCTTGTAGCTCAGCTTGCTACAAAAGATTAGTACTAACAGTAATGGTCTCCAAGGGTAGAATGACTGCTGAATGGCGCACGCAGCATGTGGAGGAGTCACAAGCCTAAGCTAACACAGTAAAGGCTTTGACCTAGAAACAGGGTCGACAACTCATTGCTGAACAAGCAGGCTGTACTGTCACAAAGTCATAAAAGTGATTCATAAATTAAGCTGTGACAAAACTTACTAACTAAATGAAATCCTGCTTTTTGATGAGCGTTTACTGACTCTTACCTGTATCTCCTCCCCAGCCGAGGGATTTGTACTGCCGGAGCACTCTGCCAACTGCGTTCTTATTGTGGGTCAGAACCACCGCTCGCTGGGCTCCGAACCGCTGTTTGTAGTACCTCATAAGAGAGCGGTGGCCAATCTTAGCACCTGAAGAAACACACAGCAAAGACATGGATTCTGTTACAACAGAGAAATCTAAAGAAAGACTTGCTCAACAGTTTTTCCAGTCGGACAAGGCAAATCAGACAACGATAAAGTGCTAATTATTTTTCTTCTTAAGATAAGATCAACAGGAAATAGAAGAGGCCAGCAGTGAGTAAGCAGTTATCCAAATGTACTGCTGGTGGCTAACCCCTTCATTGATTTTTAGTAATAGTTATTTAATATTTTTACTATTCAAAATATCCCAACATAAATGGCAAACTTAATACATACTTGTATGCATTATTTCCCAAATTTACTAAACCCATTAAGATGTTGCCTGTTGTTTTTAATAGGTTCCAAATTTGTAAATTTAGAATTTACACAGCATTTCAGACAGGGATGTTTATGAAATTATTGATATTATGAGCTGATGCAGTTCGTCTGAACAGGTTATATGTTCATAGGACTAGATATGATTAAAACTACAGAATGTGCCTTAATTCCTCATCTTAATTTTGGAATCAGTAAATCCACCCATCTCAATTTTTCACATCTTTCTTGTGTTCTTCTCTTACTAAAATCCCCAAATTCCAACAGCTTGTTAACTGAAAGTAACTTTCATTCTTCAGACGGAGCAAACTATCAAAAAAATCAATGGTGGAGTCTTGCAAATTAATTTATTTCAACATTCCTGACCAAAAGGACTACAAATATTAATTATTGTTTATGTGATTATTTTACAGGTGAATGGTTGTTGTTGTTGTTGTTAATACACCACAGAATATATCTAAATTTGGACAATCAGCATTGCGGGCTGAATCTATGTGACCCATTACCAACTAAAAACTAAATCAGTGCCGATTTTTATGTTAGCCATGAAAAGTTTAGAGTTATGGCTTATAGAGCAAGCATTCATATAATTCCTTTACATACATTTAAGTCTTGACCAGGATCTCCAATTATAAAAACTAATCTCATGTCAAGTCACCTGAAGGGAGCGTCAGCTCCATCGTCTCGTCGTCATATTCCAGGTTCTTGTCATCAGCCAACTCTTCATCATCCATTTCAGCATCCTCCCCCTCTTTTCTGTCAGGGTAACTACTCCTGTTGGCAAAAGAAAAGTGAAAATCAATGAGCCTTTGATGGGTTTAACGAAGCAAGATGCATTATATCCATTCCCACTAAACAAAAAAGGACCACTAATTGCTAAACATTAAAGAGAGGCTCTGGTTAAATGTCTTTATTACCTGAAGTCATAGAAGTCTGCAAACTCCAGGGCGGCATCGCCATCTGTGAAGAGCTTACAGTGGCTTTTGTCTATCATGTGACTCTGTACTGCTTCTGTTGAGTAAAATGAACGCCCCTTTTCGTTACACCATAAGCACACGTTCCCAGCACCGACTTTTTCTCCTGTAAAACAAATAAATTAAAAAAAATTGTTAGAGCACAAAAGAAAAAAACATTCATGTGCAAAAGAATGTTTTCTTTTTTATGTATGTGATAATCCTGTCCACATCTTTCTGTAACTACACCATTATATCAATACAAGCCTTGCTGCTGCAATTTTACAGTCAAAACTCACCGAGGTAACGGATGAGGCCCTTCAGATCTACGAGGAACTCCACATCAGGGATGAAGAAACTGTGGACTTTGGTCATGTGTGTGACGTTCTTCATGAGGGACTTGGAGTGGTGGGAACAGAACAAGCAGTCAGTGATGGGGATGGCGCCGGGTAGAGCGGGAGGTTGGGTGTCAGACAGAGCAGTGGACTCTCCTTCCTGCTGATCCATCACCTCCTCTTCATCATCCGCCTCCATCTCATCACCATCATCGCCCTCATCATCTTCATCTACATCCTCCCAGTCTTCTGCAACATTTTTATGGAAATACATTCAAACTAAGACAACATGACATTTTCACTGCTTTTTTCCCCCTCTAAATTTAGTGCAAGTGTTGCTGTCAACCTTCAGTTTATAATGTTCTGTGGGTGTGGCAGGAAATTCAGACAGTTGAGAAATGCTTTTTATTTCATTTAATCTGCTCACCTTCACCTTCACCAGCTGTGCCACCTTCTTCTCTTTCTCGCTTCTTGGCTTGCTCCTCCAGCCACATCATCCTGGGAGGTTTATCCAGCTTCTCAGTCCTCTGCTTTGTTGCTCCTTGTGAGGTCTGTGCATGGTCTTGCTTGGCAGGGCTCGATCTCTGCTGTTCTTTCAGCGCCTGTTGCAGGGCCTCATTCCTTGCATCATTATCCACCTTTTCATCACTGAGCCCCTTCTCCAGGTTCTTCTCATTCATCTTCTCCACTCTCCTCTGGGCAGCGAGCAGGGTCTGCTTTTCGACCTGTTGGTGTTTGTGGGACTGCAGGTGGTTCTGGTAAGCGTTGGCGCTGGAGAACTTCTTGTTGCAGATGGTGCAGCACTCAGTGGCTGATGCATCGGTCAGCTGCTGGTCAGCAGCGGCCCTCTGAGCCAGGACACGTTCCTGGAAGTTTTCAGCAGTGACGGGGGGCATGTCGGCCACCTTCCGCTTCAAGTTGTACCGATGCCAGTCGGTTTTATAGTGTGCACGCTGCACCTCACCATCTGCGAAAGCTACTCGGCAGCTGATGCACGTGTACGAGGCCATGGGGACCTGGGGATTCAAGTAGGTTTACTTTCAGCATATAGCACAAAAATCACAGGCGTCTCAATGTAGAGCTGTTTAGCCGTAAACATTTTATTTAAAAGGAAGTTGGTTCTCTGGAGTCGGTTATGTCTAATTTGTTAACAAATGTTTTATTTTGTTTGCCCTTTCTGATGCTTCTTAACGATACCATTAAAATTAGGCCTTAAAATCTGAATTTTAAATGAAAGATTAACTGAATAAACGACGTATTCATGTACAAACATTCACCGTTGTTTTATGTGATAACCATAAAATGTATATTTAAAAAAAACAAAACAAAACACGTGTAATGTTTATGCATCGTTGTATTTTTACTCAGTTGTATATAGCATTTGTATTCTATTTTTATCTTATTGTATATTTTATTCTTTTTTATTCTACTGTATATAGTATTTTATTTTATTCTATTCTGTACAGTTGTGTACTGTATTTATTCTTATTATATTTTATTCTAATTTTTCCTTCATAACTTTTGCACTGTCCACTTCCTGCTGTGACAAAACAAATTTCCCACGTGTGGGACTAATAAAGGTTATCTTATCTTATCTTATTTACTTTTCAGACACGTAATGACGTCACTATTTAGCTAGGAGGTTAGCATACGGAGCTAGCCATTAGCCGGTTAGCGTTGTGAAGTCACGTGTTTACCTAACCACGCAAATTATTAACGATACTAAACGCACACTGAATCTAAAATAGCTGCTACAACATTCAATGTTTACACGGTGGCGCTGCGCTGTTCCGAAATAAACGTACTGGACAGAAACCAGCTCGGAAATTTCACGCATTTCAGCGCAAACACTGAAGCTAACAGCAGCTAAAATCATACGTTTGTAACGGTGACGATGACGACAGCAGCACATTACCACCACCGACTCTCCACCAATATTTACTCACCTGTTCAATGAGATGACTTCTCCGAAAAAGGTGTTTTAACCACTTTCTGGTATGCGCGCACCTGTCTCAATGCCGTAACTACGCCACAAAAACACGAGGATGACTTCCTGGTGAACTTTGAACTTCTTTTTCGTGGTGGTTTTTTTTTTCTGATCTGGCGCATCACTGCCACCTACCGTGTATAAAACGGTTCCTATTATACAAGGACGGCTAAATCTTTCACAACAAAAAGCTTTTATTGTGAACTGAAACTCAAGTAAAACAAAGGCTAGCCGTTAAAAAAAATATAAAAAAAAGAGGAAAAACAACTTGAGAGCTAAATATATATAGAGAGAGAGACATATAAAGAGACACAGACATGTCTTTGGACTTTTGGATTAAGCAGGAGTACCCAGAGAGAACCCACGCAGACACGTGGCCAACTGGTGGATTTAAACAACGTAAACCCCAAAAATTCTTGCTGTGAGGTCATAGTGCTAACCACTAACCATGGGCAGATTTTTTTGGTTTTGTTTTGTTTTTAAGTCAGATCTGTGATGGTAATCAGTTTAACCTGGGTGATAAACTGAAAGGGTACAGGCTTGAACTGTTGGATTTTATTCCCACTGCTCTCAACACCTATCTTCTGGAGGTATCTTGCATCCTGATTGTTATTCCCTCTGGTCTGCCCTTGTGACATTTTTCCCTTGTAACTGAGTGTACACACTGAATGGATCTTTGGATCCAAACAGGCCATTAATTTTCTTGGCCTCTGCTTCCGTGGTGTATTACTACTATAGTTCCCAGAGCTGTCTTTGTTTGGCAGTTTCTAGAGCCTCAGTTATGGACATTTTGTTTTACTTACTTTTCATATGCCTCTGCTTCCCTGAGTTTTGCTTTAAGATTTTAAGTGTTCATTGTCAGGTGTCCAAAGAAAAAAAAAGGCATTTCTCTGTGCAATGAAATTCTTTCTTTGCTGTCCACACACAGATGCCAATTAATATACAATAGAAATAGAACATAAAATACAAATAGTACAAATAAATAAATGAAGACAAAAAAGAAGACAATATTTAAGTGTGAAACAGAGATGTGTGCAAAAGAGCTGTGAGCTTAATATGCAGGATGACCTGATGTGCAAAAAATTATTATTACTGTTCAAAAATAGATCAGATGTTCAGAAGCCTGATAGCAGTGGGAAAGAATGAGTTGTTGAGTCTGGATGTTCTGGATTTCACACTTCTGAAGCTTCGTCTGCAGAAGCGTGAACAGTCTGCGTTGGGGGTGTGTGGGGTCTTTGAGGATGGAGGCAGCTCTCCTCTGGACTCTACGATGGTAGATGCTCTGCAGAGAGATCAGCGGAGTCCTGATGATCTTCTCCACAGTTGTTATCACTCTCTGTAGGCGTTTGCGGTCCACAGCAGTAGTGCTGCCGTACCATGCAGTGATGCAGCTGGTCAGTGTGACAAAATAGACACTTTTCTTTTATTCATTTGGCACTTCATCATTAGCTGGTTATTTAAACAGGACCATTCATCACTCATTTGATGTCCAGTAGTCAGATTGAAGTTCAGTCTCTCCACATTCTTTATTAAGATTGCCATCAATGTTTTTTTAATCCTGCAGATGGCGCTATTGAGCCAAACACCAACACAGTATCAACACAATGTTGACACTATAAGACTCCACCAGGCCTCATCTACCCATCACTAGTCCGTCCCCCTGTACTTTTCCACGGCTGGTACTAGCAACAGCAACGTCCTGTGACTACAAGGGCTTATTACTTGTTATGAATACTATTGTTGACAGTCGGTTCATTTGACACATTTGCATTTATTTTTTAGGTTGTTTTTTTTTTTTTCCTGTCTTAATTTTTCAGCTACTTCTTCCACATTAAACTCTGTTGTGCTAGGTGCATGAGCACACAGTGAAAGTAGGGGAGGGGCCCGGTGTTTTAAGAGATTTGGGCAAAACAGTGTTGGTAATAAAAATGTATGAATCATAAATGTGGCCCTTCAACTGACAATGCGTCAAATGATTGGCCACTGTGCACTGGCCGAGAATGCCAGATTACCTTACCAGTCCAGCCAGGATGGACAGGCAAACACACAACATGAGGGGAGCGCACAACAAGGCACTGAAGGAAAGTAAGGGCTTAAATACACATGAGGTAATCAGGAAGATGGAACACACAAGGGAACACAGGTGAATTAAATCTGACTTACAAGACAGGGGAAGCAAAACTGAACATGTCACATATGTCACTTATGTGCGCATATGAGACAGGGGACTATCAAAAATAAAACTGGAAGTAACACGTGCACACCAAGACTCATACTATGACATGAGAACTTTACACTAGGACTGGGGACAAACGGACATGGAGCTATGACAAACTGGGGAGACTGAAGGTAAACAAGAACAGAGATGAAGACCAAACACAGAGACACAACTAGGGCAGACTAGACACGGAAGGGGAACCAACATAACAAAATAAGAAATCAAGAATTATAAATAACAAACTCAGAGGCACTAGAAAGTAAGATACAAATCAAATCAAATCAAATCACTTTTATTGTCACATCACATGTGCAGGTACACTGGTACAGTACATGTGAGTGAAATTCTTGTGTGCGAGCTTCACAAGCAACAGAGTTGTGCAAAATACAATAATGTAAAACAAGCAAAATATAAAAATGGCTAATCTAAAAAGTAATAAATATATGTACAATATGTAAAGGTATATACCTTTACATATCCTATACACAGGAAGTACATAAATTATCTCTTAATTCCAAGGAAATTAATCACAAGTTCAAAACAAACTCAAAAACTGAGTCAATAACCCAGGATGTCCAGATGAACAGAATCAACTTTCTGGGATGCCCATCAAATGGGCATCTTATATCTTATATGATACTTATATAAATGTGATTTCATACAAGTGGTACTGGCAAGAGGAGGGCAAGAAGAAGAGGAAGGAATTTATACAACGTGTGTGACTTGACTCATTTTCCATTCACCATCAGATTTTTTAAGGCTTGACGATACCATGTTCTTCATAAATGTTTGATTGTGGAGATTGTATTCATGAGAGTAAAAATGTTACTAATAGCAAAACGTGATTTAACAAAGAGTCGATTACTAACCAATTCAAATGCTATGACCAGAGTTTAAATAAATAAAATAAATAAATAGGGTTCAGTTATTCCTTTGCCAATGATTGTTCAGTAATAATGAACATTTGAGTGCATTCCTGCTATTTGCATATAATGATGGTAGAAGTACTGATGATACAATTATTCTTTTGATATTTCAAGCATTTAAAGAATTATTTAACTTGTCTACAGTTATTGTTTATGAATATAAGCTCAGTACTACAGCTCATACTCTACTGCCTCACACACTACTTAAAAACATGATGTGTGTGTAACTGTGTATAAATTTCCATTCATACACAGGCACAATTTCAGAGCAATTAATTACATAAAGGTCAAGCAAGTACACATTTTCTTTTTGGTTTTTCGGTTCCAGAAAAGGGTCAGCTTAAGCTCTAAGTCACTTACTGGGGTAACAGACTCTGAAGACTCTGAACCCTCTGACTCCTCCTGCTGTACCTGAACAGACCATTTTAAACACTCATATCCCAGTTAGCACAAGCAGACTAACACCCATTCCATCTGAATGCAGATAATGTAAAATGTGTGCTGTAGTTTTAGGGTTGATTTTCCTCAAATCACAAAGGTGTGTGGGAAGAATACATGGCTGCCACAAACGATTATTTTGATAGTCGACTAGTCACTGATTATTTTTGCGATTAGTCAACAAATCAGATCATGCATCCATTGGACGTAAAATGTACAGCTTATTGCACCAGCATGCATCTGTTCTTATATAACTATCATTAGCTTACAGCTTGAAGTGTTTAAGGTATGTGATGCAAGTCTCCGGCCTCAGCCAACTCTTCTGCCTGTGCCACTACAACAAACACTTTGAAAAACCCTCGCAACCTCTACCATCACCAGACTTCACTGGCTGCTTCCACAGAACTGTTAGACTGTTGGGCACTCCATACTGACAAAACAAACAAACAAACAAAAAAAAAAAACAACCTGCAGTCAGACTGAGCCTCACCATGGGTGAACCAATTTTCAGTTTTTCAAGATTTTATTTGTTCATTTCAAATTACATCAAATGGTAAATGGGCTGGTTCTTATATAGCGCTTTTCTACTCTTCTGAGCACTCAAAGCACTTTACACAACTTGTGCATTCACCCATTCACTCCAGCATATTTTTACTTTCTAACTAACATTCACATGGATGTATTGGAAAGCAATTCGGGGTTAATATCTTGCCCAAGGATATTTGGCATGCAAACTAGGGGAAGCCAGAAATCGAACCACAGCCACCCCACATCACATTCAAACAAAGAGGAAGGAATCTAAAAACATACCACCAAGGCTTACATAGTGTTTTTCAATATTTACAAAATAACAAAACAAGTAAAAAAAATAAAAATCACAAAAATGAAAGAAAAGAAAAGCCTGCTTTCTCCTTAATGATTCCACTATGTACAAATACTCTGGTATTTTCCTTGAACTTTACACACTTATCTTATTCTCCTCCTTTTAGCAAAGTGGGTTTTTTATAATATAATCTTTTAACAAATAAACAACACCTTTAATCACAAATCTTTCTGGTATTTCATATTTTTTAAAGACATAAATATTCCTTGCCTTCTAAAGTGCATCTTTAACAAAATTCACCATCATCCAGCAATAACATTCACTCCTCCCCCAGTTTGCTTTCAGAAATTAATATGCTATTCTTTCATACGTTAATTCGCATTTATACAGATCATTCATCCAAAAAAAACCAATAAAAAACACACATTTTGAGCAAATAAAGATTCCCAAAACAAGTGTCTGGCTGTCTCCTCCTCTCCGCACTTTCCCCTGGGGGATTGAGCACTTCTTGTACACTCTCTTCTCGGTATGAAAAGAGAAAAAAAAACAAAAACAAAAAACGCATCGACACTGCTAGCATAATGGACAGGTTTTTGAGGGGGCTCCCACACAAACGCAAAGCAGGAGATGAAGCATCGCCAAATATGTTTCCAAACCGTCTTCATTCTAAGCCAAAAACTAGAAAATATGGTGAAGCATATCTTCCCTTTGGCTTCACCTGCAAAAGTGCCAAGGTAGGTCTCCCCTGCAGAATTGGTTTTCCCTGCATCGGGAGCACGCGCTGGGCTCTCCAAATCATGGATAAACAGTATCCCACATTCTTGATTTTTAATTCACAAACCTTTCTTGTAATGACTAACTACTCCTGACATGTTAGCTCTGTATACAGTAACGTTACAGTGGGATACAAATAAAATCAGGCTGATCCTGCCACTATTTGTTCCCCTGGTTCAAAACACGGACAAACAGTGTCCCACAGTTGTTTATGTTTCTAAACCCATTTTGCACAGAGAGGCATTTTTCAAAAAATGTATTGATAGCAATGTTAAATATTATTACACAGGAAAAAAACAACTACATGTAAAATAATTACACCGTGACGCCTCTGCCTTTCTAAATGGAGGGACAGTAACAGCGTTTATAAATGTAAGCGTGTAAAACCTGAAGATGGTAAGATTAACAGTAACAGTATTTTGTCTCTCTCTGCCATTCTGCAATTCATCTCATTTAAACAATAACATGGTGCACAGCGTGACGTGGACCTTTACCTTCTTCTTTTCCTATTTTGATACCAACCACGCCCCGGGTGTTCCAAGTCAGCATCTCCAGAAGAGGATTCCGTTGACGTATTTATTTGCCGCTTTAGTGAACATGAAACATCATATGGCCCAGGTTGTAATACTAGTTCAGGGGGGTGGGGCAACTTGTCTTCCATGGTGTGTGCTGGTAAAGGGAAAACCTCCTCGTCAAACTTAATAGTATGTTTTGTCTCCTCCGTTGGAAAACCCGGGAACATAAAATCCAACAAGTCTCTGCACTCTTTCGACGTTGTTGGAAGGGTAAGGTCTGAAGTTCCTAGGAAGGATGCCATCTCCTCGTGAATAACTTCAACTCCATTAGGTTCCTTTGCTAATTGTGAGACATCGTTGTTTCCTCGTACACAGCTGCTTGGTGGAATGACTTCCCAGCTGGTTCCCCGTCCTGATTAGCCCTTGTTGGGTTCTCAACGGCTTCCAGCTGAAACTCGTTAACTTGGTTGTTACCCTTCTCCACTTTCATTGGTGATGAAATTCCTATTACCATTGGAATTTCTTCTGTTTGCAGGGGTTGGGGCCTTTTCACCCTATTTGCATAGGACTGTGGACATGTCCTAAAGGTATGATCTTCTTTCCCGCATAAATTGCAATTCTTTGGGTAAGGGCAATCCTTTGTAATATGTTCACCATTTTTACAGTTCCTACAAACCACATAGATGCACTCCATGGCTAAGTGGTCATTGGAACCACACTTACGACATGTCTTAGGCTGCCCAGGGTAAAAGACATATCCTCTAATTGCCCCTAATTGGATAATTGGGGATAGGTGCGTCAGCTCTCCAGAGTTCTCATCTCTTTTCAGGTGTACATAGAAGCGATATGCTCGAGTTCGGATCCCGTCTTCGTCCTTTAAATCCAATCCTCTTATCACCGAACATTTGAAAGACAAGCATGTCTTAATATCTTCAACTCTCACATACTCTGAATGCATAATCACAGTCACTGCTTTAGGTTCTCTGCCTGATAATGGTGTCATCTTGATGTTGGCCAGCTGAGGACTAGATTGTCTCTTTCTATTGAAGGTATTAATACAAGATTCACACAAGGTGGTCGTAGCAAAAATCACCTCGTAGATTCTTCTTCCAGGCAAGCCGAAAATGTAGTCCACCTGGTTTGGCGAAAAACCAAGTTCCTTCTGGATAACAGTCCTACTAAACTGCAGTCGGTCCATTTCGCAACTCTCTTGTAGCTCAAAACGCACAGCATTCCTCCTGGAACCTGTCAAGGTCATAGTAGCATTTGGTGTCGTCATCAAAGACGGTGAACCAATTTACAATTTTCAAGATTTTTATTGTTCATTACAGAAATGTTATACAAAATCTCAAACGTGTAGACCTAGAAAAGGGATACATCAAAGCCACAACACCTCAAAAAAATAAATAAATAAATAAATAAAATAAAAATAAAATAAAAGAGGTCCAACAAAGGATCCCATATACTAATGTTCAACTAACATCCATACATTTTGTTTTACTCCCTTCTCCAAAAGGATATCTTCCTGTAAAGTAATCGTTCAACAAATTAAAGGTACTATTTACTACAACACTTGCCGGAATTTCATATTTTTTAAAAACACAAATGTTTCTCGCCCTCCATAATGCATCTTTAACACAATTCACTGTTATCCACCAAGGATCTTCCCCTCTTCCCCCACTACCTTTCAAAATCCCATACATTATACATTCATATGTTAAATCCCCCTTATATAGCTCTTTCAACCGGTGCCGCAATAAACACCATACCTTCTTAGCAAAGGGGCATTCCCAGAACAAATGTCTAACCGTCTCGTCACCTCCACATCTCATTCTTGGGCACTGCGCACTCCTCGTGCACTCTCTTGCCTTCAAAAAGGCTCTTGTGGGTAGACATTCAAGAATGGCTTGCCAGGCTAAATCTTTATGAGTATTTAACAATCTCTTGTTATTAGCATTAGCCCATGCCATTTTACAGAGGTTTTCAGGAAGTCTCCCTACTTGTCATGAACTAGCTGTGTGAAGGCAGATGAGGAACCAAACGCAAAACTCATGGAGACAGGAGCTGAACTCAGAATCACTGCTTTATTGGAGGCCTTACAAAGAAACAGAACTAAACTGGCAAAACTAAACTAAGGACCGAGGGAACACAGAAAGGCACACAGGGGGTAAAAGTCACAAGGGGAAATCAAATAAGGAACAACTTAACAGAGCAACCCAGGAACCATGGCCTAAATAAAGAACAAAATACAAAAATACACGAAAACTAAGAATGCTGGGCCAACATGGCCCAGGATCATGACACTACTGGAGTCATTCTATGCATTGGAAATAATATTTCCTCTAATTTGGCCCGAGTTATAGCCTGGGGTGTAATCTGGGTTGAAAAACGCTTCAGTGATTGGATTACTATGTCATAAACAGCGGGGTATTGTTCTGAGAAAGGTGTACTAAGGGAGCATCGCATGCCCCATGCCTTCAACACTCTCTGACCAACTCAAAATCTTGTGAAATATGGCCAAATCTATTCTTTAGAGTCACTGAAGCATGCCCTGAGGACTGGAGCAATAAACATTGCATTAAATTTAGATGCAACTTCTGGGACTGCTCCCCCCCCCCCCCTTTTTACCGGTCTATACATAATTTCTCTATTCAGTCTCTCATGTTGGCCCCCCCAAAGGAAGCGAAACATGGCTTTCCTCAGCGAGGCCAATATTTTATGAGGAATCGGCAGCGTGGTTGCCAGAAACGCTAAAGACGCGGTTACTTCGGCTTTTAACACCAAGACCTTACCTACAAAGGAAAGCACTCTGTCTTCCATCCCAACAGCTTCCCTTGTATTTTGGGTAATTTTGAGTTGCAATTCTTAGTTTGCATGTCCTTTCCCATTTCCACCCCTAAGATTTTTATCGTTTCAAATTTTTCAGTCGATCCCCAACTTTCCTTCATCTCCCGCCAATCAAAATATATAACCTCACTCTTACCTTTATTAATTTTCATCCCAGAAGCTGCCGTGAAGGTTTCACAAACCGTCAAAATTTTGTCTATCGACTTATTATCTGTGAGCGCCAAAGTTATGTCATCCATATACATGGTAAACTTTACTTCAATCCCCCCAACTACCCGGGGGGGTTAAACCTTTAATTGACTCATTCAGTCTTAAGGCACATGCTAGTGGCTCCATCACCAGTATAAACAAAATAGGGGACAAAGGACATCCCTTTCGTACTCCAGACTTTACTGCGACCGTAGCGGTGAGTGTTCCATTTACGACAACCACACTACTACAACTATTATATACCACCTGGATCCATCTCCTAAACCCCTCCCCAAAAGCTAAATTATTAAGGACTTTCATCAAAAAAGTATGGTTAACGTTATCAAAGGCTTTTTCCAGATCTATTCCTAGAACACAAAGGGGATTGTTCCGCTCTTGACTGTAAAGGTAACTATCCCTTATGACAGCCAAGCTGTCTGTCATCTTACGTCCTAATATCCCACATGTTTGCTCCACTCCAATTAGCTTAGGTATAACTGATTGCAACCGGAAAAATAAAACTTTAGCTAAAATTTTAATGTCTACACCGAACAATGTTAGGGGCCTCTAATTTCTCAAGTCTTTTTGGAGCCCTTTTTCCACAACAAGGAAATCACCCCTTTATTCATGGACAATGGCAATACCCCTTTATCCCAAGACTCTTTGTAAACCAAAAACAAAGGGAGACTGAGCTGTTCCCAAAAGGTAGAATAATACTCCTTGGGCAGGCCATCCAATCCTGGTGCCTTATTATTTTGCATACTTAACATTGCTCTTGTAATTTCGTTGATCGTTATATCTTCGTCTAACAAAGTTCTGTCAGCCAAATCTAGTCTTTGTGTTAACTTTGAAATAAAAGATGCCGCTACTTCTTCATCAATACTTTGCTCTTTATATAAATTGGCATAAAAGGAATGAGTTGCCTCAAGAATTTCTTGTGTGCTTTCCACTTCCTTCCCTTCTTCATCAATCAAACAATCAATAATTGGTTTGGATTTATACAGTTTCCTAAAAAAATATCTCGTGCATTTTTCGTTTTCTTCCATATGCCTAACTCTACTTCTTATTAATACCCCTTTGCTTTTCTCATTCAAGACTACCATCATTTCCTTTTTCAATTTCATAATCTCACTTACGTCAAAACCCTAACTAAGGAGATTGTAGTATCTTTGCAGTCTTGCCTGCTTCCTTCCTAGCCATTGCCTCCTCCCCTTTGCCAGATTGCTCCCCTGCAAACTACAAAAAAACCTGTGTCCTAACCTTAACACTCTCTCACCACTCACCCACCGAATCATATAAAGGTTGGAGAGAGGACCATTGTTGTAACTTAAGTTTATATTTTTCAAAAACTTTAATATTCTTTAATAAATTTATATTTAATTTCCGTGGGACCGAACACGGGTTAAAGGAAGACTGAATATCAAATGTACCTGTTACCTTATGATGGTCAGAAAAAGGCACTGGCTCCACCCCACATGAAACAGGAGTCAGTGCTTCAGATACAAACAAAAAAATCAATTCGTGAAAAAGATTTCCCATTGGACCAAGTATAACCTGGGTCAGTCAAATTAAACAACATAAAAACGTCATTCAGGTTACCATCAGTAATTAAATTTTATTATGCACAGGAACTCGCATCCCCTCTACCCACAGGGTGCTCCCCCCGCCTGACTCTTTTCTCAAGGGTACAATTAAAATCTCCCCCAATACTATATTTCTTCTACTACAAAGAAAGGGTTGCAAGGTTTGGAAAAGTGCAGTCCGTTCCTTCTTGTCAGTATATCCATAGACATTAAGAATCCTAAACTTAATCCCATATTTTTCTGCATCAACAAGTAACACTCTCCCATCGACCACAGTCTCCACATTTCCTATGTTAAAGGTTCTGTTGTTAAATAACACTCCCACTCCTGAAAAACGGTTCTGGTTACCTCCTGACCAAAAGGACTGCCCGTATGTCCATCGTTTCGCAAACTTTACATAGTTGTCCATGTAGGGTAGTGCACACTCCTGAAGCAGACAAATGTCTCCACCAGTTTCATGTAGCAGGTTAGAAACTGATTGACATTTTATTACATCATTCAACCCTCTTGTCTTTAGAGTAGTTATCCGAAGTGTATTTATTTTACCTCTAATAGAGTTTAATCTAGAACACCTCAGAGAAGAGCAAACATTACTATTGTTATTAGTTTCGTTATGTTTTTCTTTTTTGATACTAACCATGCCCTGGGTGTTCCTCTTCCCACATTGCCTCCCCCTTTGGTTATCTGGGTGGTTTCCTGAGTAGCCGTCAGATCTTGCTCTTCAAACTGAGGTACTGGCGAGGGGTTGGTGCGACTCCCACTGTCCAAGTCAGCATCTCCAGCTGAAGATTCCGTTGACGTATTTATTTGCCGCTTTAGTGAACCTGAAACATCATAGGGCCCATGTAGTGATACCAGTTCAGGGGGGCGGGGCAACTTGTCTTCCATGGGGTGTGCCGGTAAAGGGAAAACATCCTCGTCGAACTCAATAGTATGTTTTGTCTCCTCCGTTGGAAAATCCGGGAACATAAAATCCAACAAGTCTCTGCACTCTTTCGACGTTGATGGAAGAGCGAGGTCTGGAGTTCCTAGAAAAGTTGCCATGTCTTCCTGAATGGTTTCAGTTCCATTAGGCTCTTTTGTTAGTTGAAAGACATGCTCCGTAGGAATTTCGGAGGACTTACTAACATTTCCTACAGGTTGTTCACTCTTATTCTCAGTTCCTATAACCTTCTCCTCCATCACCATCATTGTTTCCTCGTACACACCTGCTTGGTGAGATGAGTTCCCAGCTGGTTCACCGTCCTGATTAGCTCTTGTTTGGTTCCCAACGGCTTCCAGCTGAGGTTCATTACCTTGATTGCGACCTTTATCCGCATTCGTTGGTGCAGAATTTCCTGTTACCATTGGACTTTCTTCTGTTTGCTGGACTTGGGGCCTTTTCAACCTATTTGCATAAGACTGTGGACATGTCCTGAAGGTATGATCTTCTTTCCCGCATAAATTGCAGTTTTTTGGGTAAGGGCAATCTTTTATAACGTGTTCACCACTTTTACAGTTCCTACAAACCACATTGACGCACTCCATGGCCAAGAGGTCATTAGAACCGCACTTACGACATGTCTTAGGTTGCCCCGAGTAAAAAACATATCCTCTGATTGCCCCCAATTGAATAATTGGGGGCAGGTGCATCAATTCTCCAGAGTTCTTATCTCTTTTCAGGTGTACATAGAAGCGATATGCTCCAGTTCCAATCCCATCTTCGTCCTTTAAATCCAATCCTCTTATCACCGAACATTTAAAGGATGTCTTAATATCTTCAACTCTCACATACTCTGAATGCATAATCATAGTCACTGCTTTAGGTTTGTCTGCCTGATAATGGAGTCATCTTGATATGAGCCAGCTGGGGACTGGATTGTCTGTTTCTATTGAAGGTATTAATGCAAGACTCATACAAAGTAGTTGTAGCAAAAATCACTTCGTAGGTTCTTCTTCTAGGCAAGCCAAAAATGGAGTCCAACTGGTTTGGCAAAAATCCCAGTTCCTTCTGAATAACAGTCCTACTAAACTGCAATCAATCCATTTCACAAACCTCTTGTAGCTCGAAACGTACAGTGTTCCGCCTGGAACCTGCCATGCTCATAGCATTGGATGTCGTCATCATGGGGGGGCGAACCGTCTCCGTTGGATCAACCACCTTCGTGATCATGGTATCTCCTGTTACGAAATCAGTTTTACCCCGGTGCTTTTATTCGTCGTGGCATCCAGAGACGGCACCGGAACTCAGTAGTTATTTCACAAAACCTTTATTCATCTTTATTCATCTTAATTTAAGCATGCACTTCTAGAAGGGAAGACGAGGCCGGTGTCCCTCTGCAAAATCTTCACCCCTTTGTTAGTTACAGCCAGCTTTATAGAAGTGCCCCATCATAAAACCCCCATGGTGTGCTGCAAACTCTGTGTGTCTGTGTGTGTATGCACGAGCACGTGAGTGCCTGTGTGTGCGCGTACTCACGTGTCTATGTGAATGCACGTGAGTGAGTGTGCATGGGGATGTGTGAGTGTAACAGTTTAAGCACTGTGTGTGTGTGTCTCTGCGTACGTGACTCCCTGCCGGTCATAAAAGTCCATCTCCCTTCCAGACCACAGTTATCCAGTTACAAATGTTGAGACCCCCACCCAGGTATCCTCTGGGGAATTTCCACTCAGCATTAACTCCTCTTTGTCTTACTTTCACAGTTCAACTGGGGGAGGGTCTCCTAAAATCTACTCCTAAGTTCATGACACAGTCAGGCCTTTATTTATATCCAGGGCAGTGTCAGTGTCTCACAATTCTATATCCTATCTAACACATTCCTAAACTCTAAAATAAGCTAAACATTCCTACACTCCCCTGCAAGGTAAGTATGAGTTGGCAGTGTGGGAGACAGGGGTCCCCTTTCCACATGCAGCACTCTTGCTGATGATGCCTAACACGCATAATGCCTGAATCCAGTGACGGTGAGCACGCCATTGCATTTTGTCCCAGTTCAAAGGCCACACCGAGAGAAAAGCAGACACGTGGATCTTTGCTTTTGGACACAAGAGTGAGGGGAGAGCGCGAACGCAGTCCCCCACTACCACAAATTATGCAGTTGAGATTCCCGCATTTGGGGAATTCACAGGGGTCAGCACAACTGCAGTGCAATGGCTGAGCCTCACCCTGGGTGAACCAATTTTCAATTTCAATTTTTAAAGAATTTTATTGTTCAGTTACAAAGTTACATCAATTCACTCATAGAAAATAAACCATCAAAACACACACACAAAAAAACCCAAAAAGGAAGAACCACAAAATGAAACCAGAACAAAAGAAAAATACTTTCATATTAGTTCTACATACAAATACTCAGATATTTTCTTGGTACTTTCCACATCTTTATCTTGTTCTCCTCACTTTCCCCAAATGGATTTTTTTATAATATAATGTTTTAACAAACAAACCATACTATTGATCACAACTCTTTCCGGTATTTCATATTTTTTAAACACACAAATATTCCTCGCCCTACATAATGCATCTTTGACACAGTTCACCATTATCCACCAACACTCCCCCCCCCCTCCCCCAATTCACTTTCAGAAACCCATACATTGTGCTTTCATATGTCAACTCGTCTTTATACAAATCATTCAACCAATGACATAATAAACACCATACATTTTTAGCAAAGGGGCATTCCCAAAACAAATGTCTTACTGTCTCATCTTCTCTACACCTTCTTCTTGGACACTGTGCACTCCTCGTACACTCCCTTTTTTTCAAAAACACTCTCGTGGGTAAACATTCAAGGGCGACTTGCCACGCTAAATCTTTGTGGGTATTTAACAATATCTTCTTATTAACGTTGTCCCATGTCAATTTACAAAGACTTTCAGGGAGCTTCCCCACCAATGTCAACCTATTTACCAGAAATAGTATTTCTTCTATTTTAACCCAGGTTATGACTTGTGTTGTAGTCTAAGTCGCAATACACTTTAGTGTTTTAATAACTACTTCATAAACAGAAGGGTATTGTTCAGAAAAGGGGGTTCCAAGAGTAACCCACTTGCCCCATGCCAGCAGCACTCTTTGACCAACCCAAAACTTGGCAAAATATGGCCAGATTGCTTCAATAAGGCTATTTAGGCAAGCTCTAAGAATTGGTGCAATAAACATTGCTTTAAATTTTGATGCAATTTCTGGGACTCCTCTCCCTCCCATTCCTACTGGTCTATACATAGTCTCTCTCTTCAGTTTTTCATGCTGGCTTCCCCAAAGGAAATGGAACATTGCCTTCCGCAGGGAGGCCAGCACTTTATAGGGCACTGGAAGCGTAGTTGCCAAAGACGCTAGGGACTTCTGACTTTAATACCAAGACCTTACCCGTAAAGGAAAGTTCCCTATCTTTCCATCTCAGTAACTTACTCTGTATTTTGGGTACCTTTAACTTCCAATTCTTAACCTCCATGTCTTTCCCTATTTCCACTCCTAGAATTTTTATTGTTTCAAATTTTTCAGTCAGTCCCCAACGTTCCTTAACTTCTCTCCATTTAAAATAAACAATCTCGCTCTTGTCTTTATTAACTTTCATCCAAGAAGCAACTGTAAAGGTCTCACATACCGTTAAACTTTTGACTATTGACGAATTGTCTGTAAGCCATAAAGTTAAATCATCCATATACATAATAAATTTTATTTCATTCCCGCTGCTACCTGGGGGGATTATTCATTTTATTAACTTGTGCTGTCTTAATGCACATGCCAATGGCTCCATTACTAAGATAAACAAGATTGGAGACAAAGGACAACCCTGTCGGACCCCTGACTTCACTGCAACAGTAGGGGTAAGTCTTCCATTTACTACGACAACACTACTACAACCAGTATACAACACTTGGATCCACCTCCTAAACACCTGCCCAAAGCGTAGGTATTCAAGGACCTTCATCAAAAAGGTATGGTTCACATTATCAAAGGCCTTCTCCAGGTCTATTCCTAAAACACAAAGTGGGGAGTTCCGCTCCTGACTATAAAGGTAACAGTCCCTTATTGTAGCTAAACTGTCCGTCATCTTACGTCCAGGTACTCCACAAGTTTGTTCTACTCCGATTAATTTGGGTATAACTAATTGCATACGAAAAAATAAAACTTTGGCTAAAATTTTTATATCTACTCCGAGCAACGTTAAAAGCCTCCAATTTCTCAAGTCTTTTTTGGGGCCTTTTTTCAACAACAAAGAAATTACCCCTTGATTCATAGATGGTGGTAATATTCCTTTAACCAGAGATTCTTTATAAACCGAAAGCAAAGGAAACTTAATTTGTTCCCAAAATGTAAGATAATATTCTTTTGGTAAGCTATCCAGACCTGGTGCCTTATTGTTCTGCATACTCAACATTGCTTTTGTAATTTCATCGATAGACATATCTTCATCTAACAAGGTTCTATCATCAAGTTCTAGTCTTTGTGTTAATTTAGAAAGAAAGGGGGACATCCTTTCTTCATCAATACTTTGATCTCTATATAAATTGGCATAAAAGGAATGGACTATATAAAGAATCTCCTGCATTCCTTCCACCTCTTTACCTTCTTCGTCAGTCAAACAATCAATGATCGGTCTAGATTTACACAGTTTCCTAAAAAAATATCTCGTACATTTTTCATTTTCTTCCAAATGTCTCACGCTACTCCTTATTAATACCCCTTTACTTTTTTCATTCAAAACTACCATCATTTCCTTTTTTAATTTCATGATCTCCTCACTCACATCAAAACCCAAATGAAGAAGATTGTAATATCTTTGCAATCTAGCTTGCTTCCTTCTTTGCCACTGTCTTCTCCCGTTTGCCAGTTTTCTTCCCTCAAAACTAAAAAAACTTTGGGTTCTAGTTTTTATACTTTCCCACCACTCACCTACCGAATCATATAAAGGTTGTAAGGAGAACCATTGTTGTAACTGTGGCGTGAATAAGGCACGGCGGGACCAAAGATCATCATTTAGAGCCATTTTAATGATTTAACATCACACCACAACAACCCACAACCCCTGAGTCCCCGTGTTTTTAACTAGGCGGGCGTGATTAAGGATGCCGTGCAGGTGCGTCCGCCCTCCCTGCATGGCACCGCAGACCACGCCCCACCACATACCCCCATCGCCCGATTGAGGCCGGGGAGCCATCCGGCCGAACCTACTCCCCCACCGCGAGTGGGAGAGGGAATCCGCCCTGACAGCTGGTGCCCCCGGGCGCCGGCCAAGCGACCGGGAGGTGCGAGTTCAGGTGGCCGCCCGCGAATCCAGCGGCGCAGGCGAAGCTGGGTCGGAGGTCGGCCGCGTGGCAGGTGCACCCAGCGCAGCCGGCACAATCGTGAGCCCCAGCTCACAGGCGGCTGGGCAGACGTGCTGCGTGTACCGGCCTCTGGTGGTGGTGAGGCCGGTCTGGCGCACGCCTCGCTCGTCAGCTCCAGTCGAGCAGGCTCCCCTAGCACGGGGACCTCCGGCTCCTTGCATGGCCCCTCCGTCACCATCGCCGCTCCCGGCTCGAGCAGCCCCTCGCACGGCTCCTCGGTCACCACCGCTGCTGCTCCCAGCTCGAGCAGCTCCTTGCGCGACTCCACAGTCACCACCACCGCTGCTCCCGGCTCAAGCAGCCCCTCACGCGGTTCCTCTTCCTCCAGCTGGCGCAGACCCTCGCGCGCCTCGTCCGTCACCTCCGGTTGGAGCGGCTCCTCCACCGCTCCCGGCAGGAGCAGCCCTTCGCCCGGCTGTTCCCCCTCCTCCGGCAGGCGCAGATCCCCGCGCGCCTCGTCTGCCACCTCCGGCTGCTGAGGTGCCTCACGCGGCTCCTCCACCGCTTCACTGTCCTCGGGACACGCCTGTGGGGGTGGCGCCCAGGCCCAGATAAGCGCCGCCAGCTCCTCAATTCTTTCAAGGTGGCGCTCGGACTGGTCCTGTAGCTCTTCCTGCTGGCGACGCACCTCCACCGCCTGCTCGCGCTGGGCGGCCGCCATTTCAGCCACCCTCTGGGCCAGCTCCTCCCTTCCCTGGCTCCAATAAGGACCCGCCGTGCCGTCTCCCGGGTTTCGGCACCAGTGTGGCGTGAATAAGGCACGGCGGGACCAAAGATCATCATTTAGAGCCATTTTAATGATTTAACATCACACCACAACAACCCACAACCCCTGAGTCCCCGTGTTTTTAACTAGGCGGGCGTGATTAAGGATGCCGTGCAGGTGCGTCCGCCCTCCCTGCACGGCACCGCAGACCACGCCCCACCACAGTAACGTGTGCTTATATTTTTCCACCACCTTCCCATTCTTTAATAGATTCATATTTAATTTCCATGGTCCCGGGCACAGATTAAAGGAAGATTGTTTGTTAAATCTACATGCTAACTTATGATGGTCAGAAAAGGGCACTGGTTCCACTATACATGAAAGAGGCGTTAAAGCTTTGGTTACGAACAAAAAATCAATTCGCGAAGATGTTTTCTTTTCCCATTGGACCAGGTATATCCTGGGTCTGTTAGGGTAAGGGATCTAAACACATCTTTCAGGTTACAGTCATTTATTAAATTTTCTAATGCACAGCAACTTGCGTCCCTCCTAACCACTGGACTTGCCCCCTGGCTTGCTCTCTTTTCAAGAGTACAGTTAAAATCCCTGCCCATTATTATTTGTCTTCTACTACAAAGAAAAGGTTGTAATGTTTGAAATAGTGCAGTCCGTTCTTTCATGTCTGTATGCCCATAAGCATTAATAATCCTAAATATACTCCCATTTTTTTCTACATCAATAAGCAAAACTCTCCCATCCACCACAATCTCCACATTTTCTATGTTGAAGGCTTTATTATTAAATAAAACCCCCACACCTGAAACTCGGTTCTGATTTTCCCCCGACCAGAAGGATTGTCCATATGTCCATCGCTTCGCAAACTTTGCGTAATTGTCCATAAAGGGTAAAGCACATTCTTGAAGAAGACAAATGTCTCCACCAGTTTCGTGTAAGAAACTAAAAACTGATTGGCATTTCACTGCATCATTCAGCCCCCTCATATTAATAGTAGTTATGTGAAGTGTATTTATATTGACTCTAATGAGATTTTGATCTTAGCAGCCATAAAACCATTATTATTATAGACTCTGCTGTTGGGGGGGGGGGGGGGGGGGGTAGTTGCTTTGTCTTCCGTGGAACATGGAGGTAAAGGGAGTTCTTCCTCATCCAGGCTAATAGTATGTTTTGGCTGCACCGTTGAAAGATCGGAAAACATGAAATCAAGCAGGTCTCTACACTCTTTTGATGTTGACGTAAGAGTGAGGCTTTGGGCACCTGGAAAGGATGCCATCTCCCCCTGAATAGCCTCATGTCTATTGGATTCCATTGCTAATTGTGATACTTGCACAACGGGAGCTTCTGAAGGCACACTTGGAGTTTCTAATGATTGTTCACTCCTGTCCATTAATCCTGTGGCCACCCCTGCAATCACAGTCATTGGTTCCTTGTACGCAGCTACTTGAGGGAACCGGTCTTCTGCTCGTTCCCCACCCCTGCTGTCGCTTGTTTGGTTCTTAACAACTTCCAGCTGGAACTCGTTGACTTGGTCATTACTTGTATCTTCTTCAGCTTGCAGACGGATTCCAGTTACTATTGGTACCTCCTCTGATTGCTGTGGCTGGGGTCTTTTCACCCTGTTAGCGTAAGATTGAGGACATGCCCTAAAAGTGTGTCCTTCTTTCCCACAAAGATTACATTTCCTTGGGAAAGGACATTCCTTTGCAATGTGCTCATCACTTTTACAGTTCTTACAAAACACATTGACGCACTCCGTGGCTAAATGGTCATTGCCACCACATTTACGGCATGTCTTAGGTTGCCCGGGGTAAAAAACATATCCTCTGAATGCCCCTAATTGGATAATTGGGGGTAGGTGGGTCAACTCACCAGAGTTCTCATCCCTACTCAGATGAACATAGAAATGATATGCTCCAGTTCGGATTCCATCCTTGTCTTTTAAATCCAATCCTGTTATCACTGCGCATTTAAAGGACAACCAAGTCCTGATGTCTTCCACTCTCACATGCTCCGAATGCATAATCACAGTCACTGCTTTTGGTTCTCTGCCTGATAACGGTGTCATCTTAATGTTCTCCAACTGAGGTCTAGATTGTTTAATTCTATTAAAGGTATCAATACAAGATTCAAACAACGTGTTGGTGGCAAAAATCACCTCGTAGATTTTCCTTCCAGGCAAGCCAAAAATGTAGTCAATCTGTATTGGAGAAAAACCCAATTCCTTCTGGATAATAGTCCTGCTGAACTGTAGTCGGTCCATTTCACAATTTCCTTGCAACTCAAAACGCACAGCGTTCCTCCTGGAACCTGTCATGATAGCAGTTGCTGTTGTCATGGTGGGTCTGGGTGAACCCATTTCAATTTTCAATTTTCAAATTGTTCAATTTTTATTGTTCAATTACAAAACCCATCAATTCGCTTAAAGCAGGGGTGTCCAAACTTTTTTCACTGAGGGCCACATACATAAAAATATAGGAGTGGCTGGGCCACTTACTAGAAATTAGGTATATAACCTTAACTTTAGTGTATTAAAGTTAGAAAAATCACTTAAAAGTGGTCAAATATGTTATATTGTTGGATATAATTAAAGACAAAACTGCCTTCATCACAGCTTTCCATAAATGGATCTTTATTGATTTATTCAGAAAAAGCTTTGGTAGCTCATTCTCAGAACAGCAGCCTCAGATTTCTTCTTAGAGGGAAGATTTACAGCACAGAGAAAAAACAATAAAGGGGAAAATGGGACGGGTACATTTCAAGTTTGTTATTTAAGTTATTAGGCTTAGCAACACACCTATTAATGTTCATTTGAAACCGTTATCAACATTAACAGACTGAACTGGACTTAATAACAGGAGTGCATATAATTTTAGTAAATTATTCTGGTGAGTATCAGCTGCGCTGGGTATGTAAATCGGGCCATCCAGCTGCGGTGCTGATTGCCACTCGTGCCAAAAATCCGGACAAATGTCACTTGATCAAGGAGCAAATCTGCATCAGATGAGATCAGCTGACTTTGCGTGTGCGTGCGCTGTGCACAGCGGTGTGTACTCTGTGTGTTAACAAGAAAAACGCATATAAGAAAGTGGTGCGCAAAAGCAGGGTAGTGACAGAAGTGATGCGCATTATTGATATTTGAAGCATGTGTACCTGCACATTAACACACGGGTACTGTGGAATATATTTTTTTACTCACCTAAAGCGCTCGTGCTCTCGTCCACTCCCCGCAAAGAAATTAGCAGCTGTGCGGTGTCTGTGGCATCAGTGCTCTCATTGCATGCGATGGAGTAAAAATCAAAAGCACAGCTTTATCACACAGCTGCAGTTTAATGTTGGCTGACGAGTCTTCAATGCGTCACACAACTGTACTTCTGGACATGCTGACGTTGTTGAAGTCCTGCACTTTTTCCGGGCACATTATTTCGGTGACTTTAACGAGGCAGTGTTTTATTAGGTCTCCATCTGAAAAAGGCTTGCCATGTCTTGCGATGAGTTGGGCGACCTCATAGCTGCTATTGTAGCATTTTCCTGGACTTTTTGAGCATGAAAAAAATACTGTTGCTGACCCTGCAGGATAGCTACCATTTGCTTTAATTTCTGCTCTTGCTCAGCATGCAAAGGCCTGATGTTTGGTTTCATAATGACGTCGTACATTATACTCTTTCATAACTGCCACAGTTTCAGTGCAGATCAAACAGATACACTTCCCCTTGAATTCTTTGAAGAAATATTCACTCTCCCACCGTGTCTGAAATTTTCTGCATTCACTTTCTACCTTTCGCTTCTTTGGTTCTGCCATGTTTAGTAACTTGGGGGGTAAAGTTCTAAAGTTCAAATCGTACTATTAATCACAACCCTTTCAGGTATTTCATATCTTTTAAACACACAAATATTCCTTGCCCTCCATAATGCGTCTTTGGCACAGTTCACCATTATCCACCAACACTTTCCCCCCCTCCCCCAATACATTTTCAAAAACCCATACATTATACTTTCATAAGTCATCTCGTCCTTATACAAATCGTTCAACCACTGACCTAATAGACACCATACGTTCTTTGCAAAGGGGCATTCCCAAAATATGTGTCTTACTGTCTCATCTTCCCCACACCGCCTTCTTGGACACTGTGCGCTCCTCGTACACTCCCCTTTTATTTCAAAAAACGCTCTCGTGGGTAAACATTCTTGAACAGCTTGCCACGCCAAGTCTTTGTGGGAATTTAACAGTATCTTATTATTAACATTGTCCCAAGCTATTTTGCTATGGTTTTCAGGAAGTTTCCCTATTGGAGTCATACTGACCGTTGGAGATAATATCTCCTCTAAATTGGCTCGAGTTATCTCCCGAGGTGTGATCTCTGTCGAAAAACACTTCAGCAATTGAATTACCACGTCATAGACAGCGGGGTATTGTTCAGAGAAAGGTACACTGAGAGGGCATCGCATGCCCCATGCCTGCAACACTCTCCAACCCACCCAAAACCTTGTGAAATATGGCCAAATCTTATCTTTAGGGTCACTGAAGCAAGCCCTGAGCACTGGGGCGATAAGCATTGCATTAAGTTTAGACGCAATTTCTGGGACTGCTCTCCCCCCTTTCTTTACCGGTCTGTACATAATTTCTCTCTTCAGTCTCTTGTGTTGGCCTCCCCAAAGGAAGTGAAACATAGCCTTCCTCAGTGAGGCTAATATTTTATATGGAATTGGTAGTGTAGTTGCCAGAAACGCTATAGACGCGATTACTTCAACCTTTAACACCAAAACTTTAGATATAAAGGAAAGTTCGCTGTCCTTCCAACTCAACAGCTTCCCTTGTATTTTTTGTAGTTTTGAGTTCCAATTCTTAGGTTGCATATTTTCTCCTATCTCCACCCCTAAAATTTTCATTGTTTCAAATTTTTCAGTCAAACCCCAATTCTCCTTAATCTCCCGCCACTTAAAATATATAACCTCGGTCTTACCCTTATTAATTCTCATCCCCGAAGCTGCCGTAAAGGCTTCATATACTGCCAGGCTTTCGTCTATCGACTTATCCGTAAGCACCAAAGTTATGTCATCCATATACATAGAAAATTTAACTTCCATCCCCCCACTACCTGGTGGGGTTAACCCTTTAATTGACTCATTGAGTCTTAATGCACATGCTAGTGGCTCCATCACCAGTATAAACAAAATAGTAGACAAAGGACATCCCTGCCGTACTCCAGATTTTACTGCGACCGTAGCGGTCTGTGCCCCATTTACAACAACCACACTACTACAACTAGTATATAACACCTGGATCCATCTCCTGAACCCTTCCCCAAATCCTAAATTGTTAAGAACTTTTATCAAAAAGACGTGACTAACACTGTCAAAGGCCTTTTCCAAATCCAGGCCTAGCACACAAAGGGGGGTATTCCGCTCTCGACTATAAAGGTAACTATCCCTTATAACCGCTAAGCTATCTGTCATCCTGCGACCTAGTATCCCACATGTTTGCTCCACTCCAATTAACTTAGGTACAACTGCCTGCAACCGGAAAAAAAGGGCTTTAGCTAAAATCTTGATGTCTACACCTAACAATGTCAGGGGTCTTCAGTTTCTTAGATCTTTTTTGGAGCCCTTTTTCCACAACAAGAAAATCACCCCTTTATTCATGGACAATGGCAATACACCTTTATCCCACCCTTCTTTATAGACCAAACACAAAGGGAGACTGAGTTGTTTCCAAAAGGTATGATAATATTCCTTAGGCAGGCCATCCAAACCTGGCGTCTTGTTATCTTGCATGCTTAACATAGCTCTTGTAATTTCATCAAGCGTTATATCTTCATCTAACACAGTTCTGTCATCCAAATCTAATCTTTGTGTTAACTTGAAAATAATGGATTTCACTATCTCTTCATCAATACTTTGCTCTTTATATAAATTGGCGTAAAAGGAATGTGTTGCCTCTAGAATTTCTTGTGTGCTTTCCACTTCTTTCCCTTCCCCGTTAATCAGACAGTCCATAATAGGTTTAGATTTGTACAGCTTCCTGAAAAAATATCTCGTGCAATTTTCATTTTCTTCCATATGTCTAACCCTACTCCTTACTAATACTCCTTTACTTTTCTCATTTAAAACTACCATCATTTCCTTTTTTAATTTCATGATCTCCTCACTCACATCAAAACCCAAATGAAGAAGGTTGTAATATCTTTGTAATTTTGCCTGCTTTCTTAATAGCCATTGTCTCCTCCCCTTTGCCAGCTTTCTTCCCTCAAGACTAAAAAATACTTGGGTCCTGGTCTTTATACTTTCCCACCATTCACCTACCGAATCATATAGAGGTTGTAAGGAGACCCATTGTTGTAACCTGAGTTTATATTTTCCTTCCACCTTCCCATTCTTTAATAAATTCAGGTTTAATTTCCATGGTCCCGGACACGGTTGAAAAAGGGTTTGTATGCTAAATCTACACGTTAACTTATGATGGTCAGAAAAAGGTACTGGTTCCACCTTACATGAAAGAGGCGTTAAGGCTTTGGTGGCAAACAGAAAATCGATTCGTGAAGCGGTCTTCCTATTGGACCAGGTGTATCCTGGGTCTGTTAGGGTTAAGAGATCTAAACACATCTTTCAGGTTACCATCATTAATTAAGTTTTCTAATGCACACGTACTTGAGTCCTTCTTAACTGTTGGGCTCACCCCCTGGCTTGCACTCATTCCCAGTGTACAATTAAAATCCCCGCCCATTATTATTTGTCTTCTACTACAAAGAAAGGGTTGTAATGTTTGAAATAATACAGTCCGTTCTTTCATATCTGTATGTCCATAAACATTAATAATCCTAAATTTACTCCCATTTTTCTCTACATCGATAAGTAAGGCTCTCCCATCCACCACAACTTCCACATTTTCTATGTTGATGGTTTTATTGTTATACAAAAACCCCACACCGGACATTCGATTTTGATTATCCCCTGACCAAAAGGATTGTCCATATGTCCATCGCTTTGCGAACTTTGCGTAATTGTCCATAAAGGGTAGGGCACATTCTTGAAGAAGACAAATGTCCCCACCAGTTTCGTGTAGTACACTAAAAACTGATTGGCATTTCACTGCATCATTCAACCCCCTCGTGTTAATCGTAGATACATGAAATGTATTTATGTTGGTTCTAAAGGGGGGGGGGGGGTCATTGCGCCCTGAAAACTTTATTATTGAGAGTTCTACTATAGCTTTACCTTCTTCTTTTTCTTGTGCGTGAGCTACGCCGCAGGCGTTGCTCTCTCGGCGTTGCTCTCTCGGCGTTGCTCTCTCGGCGTTGCTCTCTCGGCATTGCTCTCTCGGCGTTGCTTTCCTCCTTTTTTTCCTGGGCAGCTCCCAGGGTAGTTGTCGGGTCTTGCTCTTCAAATGGGGGTATTGGCAGGGGGTCAACTGAACCGCTGAGATCAGGGAACATGAGATCAAGCAGGTCTCTGCACTCTTTGGATGTTGACGGTAGAGTGAGGTTTTGGGTGCCTGAGAGAGGTGCCATCTCCTCCTGAATCGCCTCCTTTCTCTTAATGGAAACTAAGAGACAGGAGGCGGTCTCTTAGTTTCCATTTCTAATTGAGATACGTGCACATCAGGAATAGTCGTACGTACCCTTGGTGTTTTTAATAGTTGTTCACTCCCATCCATTAATCCTGTGGCCTCCCTTGTCACCACAGTCGTTGAATCCTCGTGCGTAGCTACTTGAGAGGGCTGGTCATCTACTCGTTCCCCACCCCAGCTGTCGGTCGTTTGATTCTTAACCACTTCCAGCTGGAGCTCGTTGGCTTGGTCATTACTTGCATCTTCTTCAGCTTGCGGGCCGATTCCAGTTAACATTGGTATCTCCTCTGATTGCTGTGGATGGGATCTTTTCACCCTGTTAGCATAAGATTGCAGACATGCCCTAAAAGTGTGACCTTCTTTACCACAAAGATTACATTTCCTTGGGAAAGGACATTCCCTTGCTATATGCTCCTCACTTTTACAGTTCTTACAAAACACATTGTCACACTCCATGGCTAAATGGTCGTTGCCACCACATTTCCGGCATGTCTTAGGTTGCCCGGGGTAAAACACATACCCTCTAATTACCCCAATTGGATAATTGGGGGCAGGTGGGTCAATTCACCAGAGTTCTCATCCCTGCGCAAGTGGACATAAAAACGATATGGTCCAGTTCGGATTCCATCCCCATCTTTTAGTTCCAATCCTCTTGTCACTGCGCATTTAAAAGACAACCAAGTCTTGATATCTTCCACTCTCACATGCTCCGAATGCATAATCACCATCACTGCTTTTGGTTCTCTACCTGATAACGGAGTCATTTTAATGTTCTCCGACTGGGGTCTAGATTGTTTGATTCTATTAAAAGTATCAATGCATGATTCAAACAATGTATTAGTGGCAAAGATCACCTCATAGATTTTCCTTCCAGGCAAGCCGAAAATGTAGTCAATCTGCATTGGAGAAAACCCCAATTCCTTCTGAATAACAATCCTGCTAAACTGTAGTCGGTCCATTTCGCAATTTCCTTGCATCTCAAAACACACGGCGTTCCTCCCGGAACCTGTCATGATAGCAGTTGCTGTCGTCATGGTGGGTCTGGGTGAACCCATTTCAATTTTCAAAAATTTTTATTGTTCTATTACAAAATTACTTCAATTCACTTAAAGTAAACAAGCATCAAATACACAAAGGGAGAAAAACAAAAAGAAACACCACAAAGGCAATCAGGACACAGACATACTTACACTTTGGCTTTACATACAATACTCAGATATTTCTTAGTACTTTCCACCTTTTATCTTATTCCCCTCTCCTTCCCGGAAGGGGCTGTATAATTTAATCTTTTAACAAACAAAACATACTAGTAAATATAATTCTTTCAAACATTCACATCTTTTAAACACACACAAAATCGTCATTCTCCCTAATATCTTGACATAGTTCACCATTATCCACCAAATACTTTCTCCCCCCAAATCACTTTCAAAAACCCTCTACATTATACTTTTTTATGCCAATTCGTCATTATTCAAATCATTCGTCTACTGACACAATAAGACACCATGAAAAGGTTATAATATTTCTACGTTAATAAACAACACTCTCCCATCCACCACAATCTCCACATTTCCTTTGTTAAGGGTTTCATTATTCAATAAAACCCACACACCTGAGACTCAATTCTGATTATCTCCCAACCAGAAGGATTGTCCATATGTCCATCTTTTCGCAAACTTTACTTAATTGACTATAAGAAACAAAGCACATTATTATGGGTTCTGTTGTAACTTTACCTTCTTCTTTTTCTTTCTCCGCCCAGGTCCCGCCGCGGGTATTACTCTCTCAATGTTGCTTTCTTCCTTAGTAGTCTGTGAAATTCCCGGAGCGGTTGTCAAGCCTTGCTCTTCAAAGGGGGGCATAGGCGGGGGGTCTGTAAGGCCCCCGCTTTCTAAATCGACATTCCCAGTGGAAGACTCTGTTGAGGTGTTTATTTGTCGTTTTTGTGAAGTTGTCGCTTCATAAAACCCAGATTGCATGAAGGGTTCAAGGCGGGTGGTTACTTTGTCTTCAACAGGACATGGGGGTAAAAGGAGTTCTTCCTCGTCTAGGCTAAAAGTGTGTTTTGGCTGTGTCGTTGCAAGATCGGGGAACATAAGATCAAGCAGGTCTCTACACTCTTTGGACGTTGACGGCAAAATGAGGCTTGGGGTACCTGGGAAGGATGCCATTTCCTCCTGAGATGTCTCATGTCTTTCAGGTTCCATTGCTATTTGTGATACTTGCGCCACGGAAGCTTCTAAAGGCATATTTGGTATTTCTAATGCACTTTTACTCCTGCCCATTAATTCTGTAGCCATCCCTGCGCTCACAGCCATTAGATCCTCGTGTGTGGCTACTTGAGGGGACCGGTCTTCTCCTCGTCCCCCACCCCTGCTGTCTCTCGTTTTGTTCATAGCCATTTCCAGCTGCAACTCGTTGACTTGGTCGTTACTTGTATCTTCTTCAACTTGCAGACGGTTTCCAATTACTGTTGGTACGTCCTCTAATTGCTGTAGCTGAGGTCTTTTCACCCTGTTAGCGTAAGATTGAGGACATACCCTGAAAGTATGCCCTTCTCTCCCACAAAGGTTACATTTCCTTGGGAAAGGACATTCCTTTGCAATGTGTTCGTCACTTTTACAGTTTTTACAAACCACGTTGTCGCACTCCATGGCTAAATGGTAGTTGCCGCCACATTTACGGCATGTCTTCGGTTGCCCCGGGTAGAAAACATATCCTCTGATTGCCCCTAATTGGATAATTGGGAGCAGGTGGGTCAAATCACCAGTGTTCTCATCTCTACGCAGATGAACATAGAAACGATATGCTCCGTTTCGGATTCCATCTTCGTCTTTTAAGTCCAAACCTCTCGTCACCACACATTTAAAGGACAACCAAGTCTTAATGTCTTCCACTCTCACATATTCGGAATGCATAATCACAGTCACAGCTTTGGGTTCTCTGCCTGATAACGGTGTCATCTTAATATTCTCCAACTGAGGACTAGATTGTTTAATTCTATTACAGTTTTTCTCCATTGGTTTGGCTCATTTCTTGAAACAGACATTACATTCTCAAAACTCTAAGATCATTTGTCAAAACACTCTTACAGTTCAGCACAACACTATAGCTCACCTGCAAAAGCTCATATCTCTTCCAAAACTGTTCACTCAGGCTTCAATCTAAATCCCTTTCCCATCTAAACAGTCAGTGTCTCCAAAATGGCAAAGATCCTTCTCAATAGCTTTGGCTCATTTCTCGACACAGATCGGACATTCTCATCATTCTTGGTGCTTTTGTCAAAATAAACCTGGATGGTTGATCACAACAACATGGTCCACCTGCAAAAGCTCATATCTCTCCTAAAACAGTTCACTCATGTGTCAAAACTACATTTCTTGCTAATCTGAATAGTCAGGGCCCCCAAAATGCATCGTCCCTTTGGCATTGTGTGAGTACTGCCATACAAAATGTTTAGATGTTTTGTCACTATGGCAGAGGACCAACAATATACAACAGAAAAGAGTAGCCTCCAAGGTTTGACATCACAGATTGCACTCACACTACCAAGGAAATTATAACCATTTTATATTCACACACAAAGAAAGTTTCATACATATGTAAAAAGAAAATGTACATTACAGTAGTAAATTGTATGAACACAAAATCAAAAAACAAGGACTTATTCAGTGGTCGCTGTACTCATTCTCCCGCTCTTGTCCACTGTCTTCACCCTCCTGATTATTTACACGCTGTTGTCCGTCTGGCCACAGATTCTCGTCCACATCACAGCGGATACTTTCTCTTGCGATGCAACGAGGGAAGAAACGGCGTGTATGGCGCAACCATCCCCTGCACTGATCTCCTGTAATGTCGTCACACGCTGCGTCCATAGCATGGAGCAGGGACGGCTGATCCTGAGCATGATGCTCATACACTCTCCACCTCCAAGCAGAGAAAAACTCCTCTATCGGATTGAGGAAAGGAGAGTAAAGTGGTCGGAACCCCATGACCATCCTTGGATGCGTTGCAAACCAGCCCCTAATGAGTGGGCTATGGTGGAAATTGACATTGTCCCACACAATTACATAAATGGGTAGGTGAGGCCCTATGAGACCTCTCTCATTTTCAGGGATAAAATCGGTATAAAGGCGATCCAAGAAGATGAGGAGCTTGTGTGTGTTGTATGGGCCAAGACTGGGGATGTGAGTGGCCACACCATTTTCAGAAATGGCAGCACACATAGTTATATTGCCCCCTCGCTGACATGGGACATCCACTGTGGCCCGGTGGCCAATAATATTACGGCCACGTCTTCGGCCCTTGGCCAGGTTGAAGCCAGCTTCATCCACGAACACCAGGATGTGAGGGGTCTCATGTCCTTCCAATGCCATTATTCTCTAAAATAGAGTAAAGAACATAAAATCAGTCATACAGAAGAGTCATATACTACAGTTAGACAATTACATGTTCTCCCCCACAGGTTCAATATACTACAGGCCACTACTCCAGTGGTTCTAAACTAGTGATAGGCCTATGAGGAAGTACTGCAGGGGTATTTGATAGAAAGGGGAGTGGGAAATACTGATGACTCACTGAGATGTTACAGTAAAACCTACAGTATTAGATTTGATTGGGAGACAACAAAATAAGGATTATAATGAGAATTGTATCATACAGTAAACTGCAGTTTTCTGTTGAAATTGTTGAAGTCAGATGCAGCAAATACTGATTCTGAAATCAGGTACAGGAGGTATTGAAACCAAATAAGTGAACTACTGCTTACTGTGATTACAGGTAAGGTTATAATGAGAGACAACCAGTAACTGACTTACATTTACATACTGGTAGCGCAGCTCCTTCACTCTGTCAGAGTTCCTCTCAAATGGTACCCTGTAGATTTGTTTCATTGTCATCTGATGCTCCTTCAAAACCCGGTCTATTGTGGAGATGCTTATTGTGTTTATATTCTGGAATATATGATTGTCCTGAAGGATGGCATCACGGATCTGTCTCAATGTGATGGCATTATTTACCATCACCATGTTACAAATCTCTCTTTCCTGTTGTTCATTGAGCAGTTTTCCTCTGCCACCCACGCGAGGTTGTCGTCCAATCCTACACATAGAACAGAATACAGTAAGTTACCAGTGTAATTGTATTATTGTTTTACTCACAGTAACTTCACCACAATCCTAATGCAACATTGCACAGTGACTGGAATACTACTCTAAACTGTATGAATTATGTAATTCCATAGTTTACAGTAATTTGTTCAATATCTTTCTTGTCATATTCAGTATCACAACAGTCCACTAGTCCTCTCCACCTGCTAGTATAGACCTACTACTGTAGGCAGATGCACACAAAATCTCTACAGTAAGTTATACATTTTTTGCCTCACGCACAGTGCCCTGTCCTATACAACATATAATTCCATCATAGATTACATAGAGTACATACCTGTTTTCCCTGCGAAAGGTTTGGATGATGGAGGAGACTGTAAAGCGAGGCACATTAGGCTGCACTCGACGACCTGCCTCTGCCATTGTGAGGCAATGGTTTATGACATGGTCTATAATTGTGGCCCGAATTTCATTCGGGACAGCACAGTGTCTTCGTGCACCTCGGCCTCTTCCCCCTATTCCTCCACCACGCATTCTCAGTCCTCTTATTCTTCTTCTTCCTCCTCTTCCTTGAGGGAGAACTTCCCCTTGTCCGTTTGCTTGGCCTTGTCTATCCATGTTCAGAGATCGGACTGGCTCTGGTCAGGCTCTATATATCTGTGTTTGGCAGCACACAATCATGGAACACACCTGTGTGTGACACTCCCCCTTCGTTAGTCTAGTTTCACCTGACTGTCAATGACTGTCATCAATTTATCAAATATTCAAAGAAATTCATATATGGTATTCATGGTATTATGTTCTTGACCAATTTTGACAATTGAACAGACAGTTGTGCATGCGAGTACTTATACAATGAAATCATGCTGACATGTTTTGGAGAGAATGATCATTAGACTGGGAATCAACTAATCAGTTTAGATCTACAAGATCTATTCATTTGGAAAATGTGCTAAATGTGGGCTAACTGTATAACTGTAGGCTACTTGTACTTAATCATTTGCAAAGATGCACTGAGACAATTGAGACATGTACTAAGACATTTGCCATTTGATAAAATGAATGAGAAATGCCATTCTGTTGTGAACATTTGCCAAGAGGTTTGGAGGTTTGTCCATGTTATTTTGAGAATGTCATTTCTGTTTCAAGAAATGAGCCAAACCAATGGAGAAAAACTGTAAACGTGTCAATACACAATTCAAACAACGTGTTGGTGGTAAAAATCACCTCATAACTTTTCCTTCCAGGCAAGCCGAAAATGTAGTCAATCTGCACTGGAGAAAAACCCAATTCCTTCTGGATAATAATCCTGCTGACCTGTAGTCGGTCCATTTTGCAATTTCCTTGCAACTCAAAACGCACAATGTTCCTCCTGGAACCTGTCATATTGGCAGCCGATGTCGTCTGGGTGGTGGGTCTGGGTGAACCAATTTCAATCTCAATTTTCAAAGAGTTTTATTGTTCAAAAACAAAATTACATCAGTTCATTCATACAAGAATAATGAGCCATCAAAGTTCAAAGACCCAAATGGGGAAACCCACAAAGGTAAAAAAAACAAACAGGACCAAAACAACAACAAAAATACTCTCACATTATTTTACATACAGAAGTTCAAATACTTCCTTGGTACTTTCCACATCTTTCTTTTGTTCTCTTCACTTTCACCAAGGGAGAGTCTTGTAATATAATCTTTCAACAAACTAATCATGCTGTTGATTACAACTCTTTCCGGTATTTCATACTTTTTAAATGCACAAATGTTTCTCACTCTCCACAAAGCATCTTTTACACAATTCGCTATTATCTACCAACATGTTTCCCCTTTCCCCCAATTTGTTTTCAAAAAACCATACATTATAGTTTCATATGTCAACTCTTCTTTACTGAAATCTTTCAACCACTGTCCTAATAGGCCCCATACTTTTTTTGCAAAGGAACTTTCCCAAAATATGTTTAACCGTCTCGTCTTCCCCACACCGCTTTCTTGGGCACTGTGCACTCCTCGTGCACTCCCTTTTTTTCAAAAAGGCTCTTGTCGGCAGAGATTCTTGAGCAGCTTGCCACGCTAAGTCCTTATGAGAATTTAGCAGAAGTTTATTATTTACATTACCCCAAGCCAGTTTAATGTGGAGTTCGTGTAATTTCCCTATCGGTGACATACTAACTGTTGGAAACAATATCTCCTCTATAGTTGCACGAGTTATCTCCTGAGGTGTAATCTTAGTCGGAAAACGTTTCAACAAATGAATCACTACCTTGTAAATTACAGGATATTGTTCAGAGAAGGGCACGTTAAGGGGGGGCCGCACACCCCACACCTGTAACACTCTCCAACCCACCCAAAACCTAGTAAAATATGGCCAAAGCTTATCTTTAGGATCACTAAAACATGCTTTAAGAATTAGAGCGATAAACATCGCATTACAGTTAGACTCGATTTCTGGTACTGCTCTCCCCCCTTTCCCTACTGGTCTAATACATAGTCTCTCGCTTTGCTCTCTCATGTTGACCTCCCCAAAGAAAATGAAACATAGCCTTCCTCAGTGATATTAATATTTTGTACGGGATTGGTAGCATGGTTGCCAAAAACGCTATAGAAGCAATTACTTTAGCTTTTAACACCAGGACCTTACCTATAAAGGACAGGTCCCTATCTTTCCAACTCAACAGTTTCCCTTGTATTTTTTGTAATTTTGAATTCCAATTCTTAATTCGCATATTTTCTCCTATTTCCACCCCTAAAATTTTCAACCTTTCTGATTTCTCTTGCAATCCCCATTTTTCTTTAATCTCCCGCCACATAAAATAAATCACCTCACTCTTACCTTTATTAATTCTCATCCCTGAGGCTGCTGTAAAGGCTTCACACACTGCCAGGCTTACATCTATCGACTTGTTATCTGTGAGCAACAAAGTTATATCATCCATGTACATGGAAAATTTAATTTCCAACCCTCAGCTATCCGGTGGGATCAACCCTTTAATTAGCTCATTAGCTCTTAATGCACATGCCAATGGCTCCATCACCAATATAAACAAAATAGGAGACAAGGGACATCCCTGCCTTACTCCAGATTTCACTGCAACCTTAGCGGTCTGTGCCCCATTCACAACCACAACACTACTACAACCTGTATATAACACCCGGATCCATCTCCTGAAACCTGCCCCAAATCCTAAACTATCAAGAACTTTCATCAAAAAGACGTGGTTGACATTGTCAAAGGCCTTTTCTAAATCCAGGCCCAACCCACAAAGGGGGATATTCCGCTCTAGGCTATAAAGGTAACTGTCCCTTATAACCGCTAAACTATCCGTCATCTTACGCCCTTGTATCCCGCATGTTTGTTCCACTCCAATTAACTTAGGCACTACTGTCTGCAACCGAAAAAAAAGGGCTTTAGCTAAAATCTTAACATCTACACCTAACAATGTCAGGGGTCTCCAATTCCTTAAATCTTTTTTAGAGCCCTTTTTCCACAGCAAAGAAATCGCCCCTGTATTCATGGACGCTGGCCATACCCCTTTATCCCACACTTCTTTATAGACCAAGCACAACAAAGGACTGAGTTGTTCCCAAAAGGCCTGATAATATTCCTTAGGTAAGCCATCCAAACCTGGCGTCTTGTTGTCTTGCATACTTATCATAGCTCTTGTGATCTCCTCTTGCGTTATATCTTCATCTAGCACTATGCTATCATCTGAATCTAATCTTTGTGTTAACTTGGAGATAAAGGATTCTGCAATCACTTCATCAATACTTTGATCTTTGTACAAATTGGTATAAAAGGAGTGTATTACCTCTAAAATTTCTTGGGTGCTTTCCACTTCTTTCCCTTCCCCATTAATCAGACAGTCCATAATGGGTTTTGATTTGTACAATTTTCTGAAAAAAATATCTTGTGCAATTTTCATTTTCTTCCATATGTTTAACCCTACTCCTTACTAGTACTCCTTTGCTTTTCTCATTTAACACAACCATCATTTCCTTTTTCAGGTTCATAATCTCCTCTCTTACATCAAAACCTAGATTAAGGAGGTTATAGTACCTTTGTAATTTTGCCTGCTTTCTCAATAACCATTGTCTCCTCCTCTTTGCCCGCTTTCTTCCTTCTAAACTGAAAAATACTTGAGTCCTAGTCTTTATACTCTCCCACCACTCACCTACCGAATTGTATAGCGGTTGTAAAGAGGCCCATTGTTGTAATTTGAGTTTATATCTTCCTTCCACCTTCCCTTCCTTTAATAGGTTCAGATTTAATTTCCATGGCCCCGGGCACAATTGAAAGGGGATTTGAATGCTAAATCTACACGTTACCTTATGGTGATCAGAAAAAGGAACTGGTTCCACCTTACATGACAGGGGTGTTAAGCCTTTGCTGGCAAACAAAAAATCAATCCGTGAAGTGGTCTTCTTGTTGGACCAGGTGTGTCCCGGATCTGTAGGGTTAAGAGATCTAAACACATCTTTCAGATTACCATCATTGATCAAATTTTCTAATACACAAGTACTTGAGTCTTTCTTAAGTGTTGGATTCACCCCCTGGCTTGCAGTCGTTTCCGGTGTACAATTAAAATCCCCGCCCATTATTATCTGTCGTCTATTACAAAGAAAAGGTTGTAATGTTTGAAATAATGCAGTCCGTTCTTTCATATCTGTATGTCCATAAACATTAATAATCCTAAATTTACTCCCGTTTTTTTCTACATCAACAAGTAACGCTCTGCCATCCACCACAACTTCCACATTTTCTATATTAATGGTTTTATTATTAAACAAAAACCCCACACCAGACATCCGATTTTGGTTATCCCCTGACCAAAAGGATTGTCCATATGTCCATCGTTTTGTAAACTTTGCATAATTGTCCATAAAGGGTAGGGCACATTCTAGAAGAAGACAAATGTCCCCACCCGTTTCGTGTAATACACTAAAAGCAGTTTGGCATTTCACTGCATCATTCAACCCTCTTGTATTAATCGTAGATACGTAAAATGTATTTATGTTGGTTCTAAAGGGGCGGTGGTCATTGTACTCTGACAAGCTTTATTATTGAGAGTTCTACTATAGCTTTACCTTCTTCTTTTTCTTCTTCCGTGGGAGCCACACCGAACTTGGTGCTCTCTCGTCGTTGCTTTCCTCCTGTTTTTCCTGAGCAACTCCCTGGCTAGGTGTCAGGAGTTGTTCTTCAAGTGAGGGTATTGGCAAGATGTCTGTATGGCCATGAATTTCCAAATCAAAGTTCCCAGTGGAAGACTCTGTTGAAGTATTTATCTGTCGTTTGTGTGAGGTCAGCGCTGCACAAAGGCCTGCTTCTAGCGGCGGTTCAGAGGGAGTATTTGCGTTATCTTCGATGTCACAAGGAGGTAATGAAACACCTCCCTCTTCTAAGGTGATAATATGTTTGGACTGAACCGTTGGAAGATCAGGGAAGATGAAGTCAAGCAGGTCTCTGCACTCTTGGGATGTTGACGGCCGCGCAAGGATTTGACTGCCTGAGAGAGAGGCCCTCTCCTCTTGAATTCCCTCCTGTATCTTGGTTTCCATTTCTAATTGAGGTAGATACACGTCAGGATTAATCATAGACACTCTTTGTGTCTTTAATCGTTGTTCACTCCCATCCATTAATCCTGTGGTCTCCTCTGTCATCACCTTCGCTGAATCCTCGTGTGTAATTACGTGGGGGGGCTGGTCATCTACTCGTTCCTCACCCCAGCTGCAGGTCGTTTGGCCCTCAACCACTTCCTGCTGGAGCTCGCTGGCCTGGTCATTACCTACATCTTCATCAGCTTGCGGACCTCCTCCAGTTAGCATTGGCATCTCCTCTAATTGCTGCAGCTGTGGTCTTTTCACTCTGTTTGCATAGGATTGGGGACATGCCCTAAAAGTATGTCCTTCTTCCCCGCAAAGGTTGCATTTCCTTGGGAAGGGGCATTCCCCTGAAAAGTGCTCGTCACTATTACAGTTTTTACAAACCACATTTTCGCACTCTGCGGCTAGATGGTCGTCGCCGCCACATTTACGACATGTCTTGGGTTGCCCGGGGTAAAAAACATATCCTCTGATTGCCCCCAATTGAATAATTGGGGGCAGGTGAGTCAAATCACCAGAGCTCTCATCTCTATGCAGATGAACATAGAAACGATATGCTCCGGTTCTGATTCCATCTTCGTCTTTTAAGTCCAAACCTTTCGTCACCACACATTTAAAGGACAACCAAGTCTTGATATCTTCCAATCTCACATATTCGGAATGCATAATCACTGTCACTACTTTAGGTTCTCTGCCTGATAATGGTGTCATCTTAATATTCTCCAGCTGAGGCCTAGTTTGTTTAAGTCTATTAAACTTGTCAATACATGATTCAAAAAGTGTTTTGGTAGCAAAAATCACCTCATAAGTTTTCCTTCCAGGCAAGCCGAAAATGTAGTCAATTTGCATGGGGGAAAATCCCAATTCCTTCTGGATAACAATCCTACTGAACTGTAGTCGATCCATTTCGCAATTGCCTTGCATCTCAAAACGCACAGCGTTCCTTCTGGAACCTGTAATATTAGCCATCGATGTCGCCATGGTTCACCCTGGGTGAACCACCTTAGTGATCATGGTATCTCCCCTGCCAGGTAAGTATGAGTTGGCAGTGTGGGAGACAGGGGTCCCCTTTCCACATGCAGCACTCTGGCTGATTGTGCCAAACACGCATAATGCCTGAATCCAGTGACGGTGAGCACGCCATTGCATTTTGTCCCAGTTCAAAGGCCACACCGAGAGAAGTGAGCAGACACGTGGATCTTTGCTTTTGGACACAAGAGTGAGGGGAGAGCGCGAACGCAGTCCCCCACTACCACAAATTATGCAGTTGAGATTCCCGCATTTGGGGAATTCACAGGGGTCAGCACAACCGCAGTGCAATGGCTGAGCCTCGCCCTGGGTGAACCACCTTGGTGATCATGGTATCTCCCCTGCCAGGTAAGTATGAGTTGGCAGTGTGGGAGACAGGGGTCCCCTTTCCACATGCAGCACTCTGGTTGATGGTGCCTAACACGCGTATTGCCTGAATCCAGTGACGGTGAGCACGCCATTGCATTTTGTCCCAGTTCAAAGGCCACACCGAGAGAAGTGAGCAGACACGTGGATCTTTGCTTTTGGACACAAGAGTGAGGGGAGAGCGCGAACGCAGTCCCCCACTACCACAAATTATGCAGTTGAGATTCCCGCATTTGGGGAATTCACAGGGGTCAGCACAACCGCAGTGCAATGGCTGAGCCTCGCCCTGGGTGAACCACCTTGGTGATCATGGTATCTCCCCTGCCAGGTAAGTATGAGTTGGCAGTGTGGGAGACAGGGGTCCCGTTTCCACATGCAGCACTCTGGCTGATGGTGCCTAACACGCATAATGCCTGAATCCAGTGACGGTGAGAACGCCATTGCATTTTGTCCCAGTTCAAAGGCCACACCGAGAGAAGTGAGCAGACACGTAGATCTTTGCTTTTGGACACAAGAGTGAGGGGAGAGCGCGAACGCAGTCCCCCACTACCACAAATTATGCAGTTGAGATTCCCGCATTTGGGGAATTCACAGGGGTCAGCACAACCGCAGTGCAATGGCTGAGCCTCGCCCTGGGTGAACCACCTTGGTGATCATGGTATCTCCCCTGCCAGGTAAGTATGAGTTGGCAGTGTGGGAGACAGGGGTCCCCTTTCCACATGCAGCACTCTGGCTGATGGTGCCTAACACGCATAATGCCTGAATCCAGTGACGGTGAGCACGCCATTGCATTTTGTCCCAGTTCAAAGGCCACACCGAGAGAAGTGAGCAGACACGTGGATCTTTGCTTTTGGACACAAGAGTGAGGGAAGAGCGCGAACGCAGTCCCCCACTACCACAAATTATGCAGTTGAGATTCCCGCATTTGGGGAATTCACAGGGGTCAGCACAACCGCAGTGCAATGGCTGAGCCTCGCCCTGGGTGAACCACCTTGGTGATCATGGTATCTCCCCTGCCAGGTAAGTATGAGTTGGCAGTGTGGGAGACAGGGGTCCCGTTTCCACATGCAGCACTCTGGCTGATGGTGCCTAACACGCATAATGCCTGAATCCAGTGACGGTGAGCACGCCATTGCATTTTGTCCCAGTTCAAAGGCCACACCGTGAGAAGTAAGCAGACACGTAGATCTTTGCTTTTGGACACAAGAGTGAGGGGAGAGCGCGAACGCAGTCCCCCACTACCACAAATTATGCAGTTGAGATTCCCGCATTTGGGGAATTCACAGGGGTCAGCACAACCGCAGTGCAATGGCTGAGCCTCGCCCTGGGTGAACCACCTTGGTGATCATGGTATCTCCCCTGCCAGGTAAGTATGAGTTGGCAGTGTGGGAGACAGGGGTCCCCTTTCCACATGCAGCACTCTGGCTGATGGTGCCTAACACGCATAATGCCTGAATCCAGTGACGGTGAGCACGCCATTGCATTTTGTCCCAGTTCAAAGGCCACACCGAGAGAAGTGAGCAGACACGTGGATCTTTGCTTTTGGACACAAGAGTGAGGGAAGAGCGCGAACGCAGTCCCCCACTACCACAAATTATGCAGTTGAGATTCCCGCATTTGGGGAATTCACAGGGGTCAGCACAACCGCAGTGCAATGGCTGAGCCTCGCCCTGGGTGAACCAATTTTCAATTTTCAATTTTCAAAATTTTTTATTGTTCATTACAAAAAAGGCACTACAAATTCTTAACTTTGAACAAAAAACAAAAAATTAAAAATGCAAAAAAAAAAAAAAACACCCCACAAACTCTGCAATAAAAACGAAAATAGAAATTAAAATTAAGAATGAACCTGGGGTCCCCTATTCCATTTTTCCCAACTAGTCATCTATGTATTTTTATACTTCCTTCTTCAAAGGGATATTTTCTCTTAAAAAATAATCATTCAACAAATTACAGGCACTATTTACCACAACTCGTGCAGAAATTTCATATTTTTTAAAAATACAAATATTTCTCGCTCTCCATAATGCATCTTTAACACAATTCACAATTATCCACCAACGATCTTCCTCCCCCCCCCCTTCCCTTTCAAAATCCCATACATTATACATTCATATGTTAGGTCTCTTTTATATAACTCTTTCAACCGGTGTCTTAATAAACACCACACCTTCTTAGCAAAAGAACATTCCCAAAACAAATGCTTAACCGTCTCGTCATTTCCACATCTCAACCTTGGGCACTGTGCACTCTTCGTGCACTCTCTTGCTTTCAAAAAGGCTCTTGTGGGTAAGCATTCCAAAACTGCTTGCCAAGCTAAGTCTTTATGAATATTTAACAAAAGCTTATTATTAACGTTAAGCCATGCCGTTTTACAGAGGTTTTCTGGAAGTTTCCCTACTGGATCTACGTGGATCTTTGCTTTTGGACACAAGAGTGAGGGGAGAGCGCGAACGCAGTCCCCCACTACCACAAATTATGCAGTTGAGATTCCCGCATTTGGGGAATTCACAGGGGTCAGCACAACCGCAGTGCAATGGCTGAGCCTCGCCCTGGGTGAACCACCTTGGTGATCATGGTATCTCCCCTGCCAGGTAAGTATGAGTTGGCAGTGTGGGAGACAGGGGTCCCCTTTCCACATGCAGCACTCTGGTTGATGGTGCCTAACACGCATATTGCCTGAATCCAGTGACAGTGAGCACGGCATTGCATTTTGTCCCAGTTCAAAGGCCACACCGAGAGAAGTGAGCAGACACGTGGATCTTTGCTTTTGGACACAAGAGTGAGGGGAGAGCGCGAACGCAGTCCCCCACTACCACAAATTATGCAGTTGAGATTCCCGCATTTGGGGAATTCACAGGGGTCAGCACAACCGCAGTGCAATGGCTGAGCCTCGCCCTGGGTGAACCACCTTGGTGATCATGGTATCTCCCCTGCCAGGTAAGTATGAGTTGGCAGTGTGGGAGACAGGGATCCCCTTTCCACATGCAGCACTCTGGCTCATGGTGCCTAACACGCATAATGCCTGAATCCAGTGACGGTGAGCACGCCATTGCATTTTGTCCCAGTTCAAAGGCCACACCGAGAGAAGTGAGCAGACACGTAGATCTTTGCTTTTGGACACAAGAGTGAGGGGAGAGCGCGAACGCAGTCCCCCACTACCACAAATTATGCAGTTGAGATTCCCGCATTTGGGGAATTCACAGGGGTCAGCACAACCGCAGTGCAATGGCTGAGCCTCGCCCTGGGTGAACCACCTTGGTGATCATGGTATCTCCCCTGCCAGGTAAGTATGAGTTGGCAGTGTGGGAGACAGGGGTCCCCTTTCCACATGCAGCACTCTGGTTGATGGTGCCTAACACGCATAATGCCTGAATCCAGTGACGGTGAGCACGCCATTGCATTTTGTCCCAGTTCAAAGGCCACACCGAGAGAAGTGAGCAGACACGTGGATCTTTGCTTTTGGACACAAGAGTGAGGGAAGAGCGCGAACGCAGTCCCCCACTACCACAAATTATGCAGTTGAGATTCCCGCATTTGGGGAATTCACAGGGGTCAGCACAACCGCAGTGCAATGGCTGAGCCTCGCCCTGGGTGAACCACCTTGGTGATCATGGTATCTCCCCTGCCAGGTAAGTATGAGTTGGCAGTGTGGGAGACAGGGGTCCCGTTTCCACATGCAGCACTCTGGCTGATGGTGCCTAACACGCATAATGCCTGAATCCAGTGACGGTGAGCACGCCATTGCATTTTGTCCCAGTTCAAAGGCCACACCGTGAGAAGTAAGCAGACACGTGGATCTTTGCTTTTGGACACAAGAGTGAGGGGAGAGCGCGAACGCAGTCCCCCACTACTACAAATTATGCAGTTGAGATTCTCGCATTTGGGGAATTCACAGGGGTCAGCACAACCGCAGTGCAATGGCTGAGCCTCGCCCTGGGTGAACCACCTTGGTGATCATGGTATCTCCCCTGCCAGGTAAGTATGAGTTGGCAGTGTGGGAGACAGGGGTCCCCTTTCCACATGCAGCACTCTGGCTGATGGTGCCTAACACGCATAATGCCTGAATCCAGTGACGGTGAGCACGCCATTGCATTTTGTCCCAGTTCAAAGGCCACACCGAGAGAAGTGAGCAGACACGTGGATCTTTGCTTTTGGACACAAGAGTGAGGGAAGAGCGCGAACGCAGTCCCCCACTACCACAAATTATGCAGTTGAGATTCCCGCATTTGGGGAATTCACAGGGGTCAGCACAACCGCAGTGCAATGGCTGAGCCTCGCCCTGGGTGAACCAATTTTCAATTTTCAATTTTCAAAATTTTTTATTGTTCATTACAAAAAAGGCACTACAAATTCTTAACTTTGAACAAAAAACAAAAAATTAAAAATGCAAAAAAAAAAAAAAACACCCCACAAACTCTGCAATAAAAACGAAAATAGAAATTAAAATTAAGAATGAACCTGGGGTCCCCTATTCCATTTTTCCCAACTAGTCATCTATGTATTTTTATACTTCCTTCTTCAAAGGGATATTTTCTCTTAAAAAATAATCATTCAACAAATTACAGGCACTATTTACCACAACTCGTGCAGAAATTTCATATTTTTTAAAAATACAAATATTTCTCGCTCTCCATAATGCATCTTTAACACAATTCACAATTATCCACCAACGATCTTCCTCCCCCCCCCCCTTCCCTTTCAAAATCCCATACATTATACATTCATATGTTAGGTCTCTTTTATATAACTCTTTCAACCAGTGTCTTAATAAACACCACACCTTCTTAGCAAAAGAACATTCCCAAAACAAATGCTTAACCGTCTCGTCATTTCCACATCTCAACCTTGGGCACTGTGCACTCTTCGTGCACTCTCTTGCTTTCAAAAAGGCTCTTGTGGGTAAGCATTCCAAAACTGCTTGCCAAGCTAAGTCTTTATGAATATTTAACAAAAGCTTATTATTAACGTTAAGCCATGCCGTTTTACAGAGGTTTTCTGGAAGTTTCCCTACTGGATCTACGTGGATCTTTGCTTTTGGACACAAGAGTGAGGGGAGAGCGTGAACGCAGTCCCCCACTACCACAAATTATGCAGTTGAGATTCCCGCATTTGGGGAATTCACAGGGGTCAGCACAACCGCAGTGCAATGGCTGAGCCTCGCCCTGGGTGAACCACCTTGGTGATCATGGTATCTCCCCTGCCAGGTAAGTATGAGTTGGCAGTGTGGGAGACAGGGGTCCCCTTTCCACATGCAGCACTCTGGCTGATGGTGCCTAACACGCATAATGCCTGAATCCAGTGACGGTGAGCACGCCATTGCATTTTGTCCCAGTTCAAAGGCCACACCGAGAGAAGTGAGCAGACACGTGGATCTTTGCTTTTGGACACAAGAGTGAGGGGAGAGCGCGAACGCAGTCCCCCACTACCACAAATTATGCAGTTGAGATTCCCGCATTTGGGGAATTCACAGGGGTCAGCACAACCGCAGTGCAATGGCTGAGCCTCGCCCTGGGTGAACCACCTTGGTGATCATGGTATCTCCCATGCCAGGTAAGTATGAGTTGGCAGTGTGGGAGACAGGGGTCCCCTTTCCACATGCAGCACTCTGGCTGATGGTGCCTAACACGCATAATGCCTGAATCCAGTGACGGTGAGCACGCCATTGCATTTTGTCCCAGTTCAAAGGCCACACCGAGAGAAGTGAGCAGACACGTAGATCTTTGCTTTTGGACACAAGAGTGAGGGGAGAGCGCGAACGCAGTCCCCCACTACCACAAATTATGTAGTTGAGATTCCCGCATTTGGGGAATTCACAGGGGTCAGCACAACCGCAGTGCAATGGCTGAGCCTCGCCCTGGGTGAACCACCTTGGTGATCATGGTATCTCCCCTGCCAGGTAAGTATGAGTTGGCAGTGTGGGAGACAGGGGTCCCCTTTCCACATGCAGCACTCTGGCTGATTGTGCAAAACACGCATAATGCCTGAATCCAGTGACGGTGAGCACGCCATTGCATTTTGTCCCAGTTCAAAGGCCACACCGAGAGAAGTGAGCAGACACGTGGATCTTTGCTTTTGGACACAAGAGTGAGGGGAGAGCGCGAACGCAGTCCCCCACTACCACAAATTATGCAGTTGAGATTCCAGCATTTGGGGAATTCACAGGGGTCAGCACAACCGCAGTGCAATGGCTGAGCCTCGCCCTGGGTGAACCACCTTGGTGATCATGGTATCTCCCCTGCCAGGTAAGTATGAGTTGGAAGTGTGGGAGACAGGGGTCCCCTTTCCACATGCAGCACTCTGGCTGATGGTGCCTAACACACATAATGCCTGAATCCAGTGACGGTGAGCACGCCATTGCATTTTGTCCCAGTTCAAAGGCCACACCGAGAGAAGTGAGCAGACACGTGGATCTTTGCTTTTGGACACAAGAGTGAGGGGAGAGCGCGAACGCAGTCCCCCACTACCACAAATTATGCAGTTGAGATTCCCGCATTTGGGGAATTCACAGGGGTCAGCACAACCGCAGTGCAATGGCTGAGCCTCGCCCTGGGTGAACCACCTTGGTGATCATGGTATCTCCCCTGCCAGGTAAGTATGAGTTGGCAGTGTGGGAGACAGGGGTCCCCTTTCCACATGCAGCACTCTGGTTGATGGTGCCTAACACGCGTATTGCCTGAATCCAGTGACGGTGAGCACGCCATTGCATTTTGTCCCAGTTCAAAGGCCACACCGAGAGAAGTGAGCAGACACGTGGATCTTTGCTTTTGGACACAAGAGTGAGGGGAGAGCGCGAACGCAGTCCCCCACTACCACAAATTATGCAGTTGAGATTCCCGCATTTGGGGAATTCACAGGGGTCAGCACAACCGCAGTGCAATGGCTGAGCCTCGCCCTGGGTGAACCACCTTGGTGATCATGGTATCTCCCCTGCCAGGTAAGTATGAGTTGGCAGTGTGGGAGACAGGGGTCCCCTTTCCACATGCAGCACTCTGGCTGATGGTGCCTAACATGCATAATGCCTGAATCCAGTGACGGTGAGCACGCCATTGCATTTTGTCCCAGTTCAAAGGCCACACCGAGAGAAGTGAGCAGACACGTGGATCTTTGCTTTTGGACACAAGAGTGAGGGGAGAGCGCGAACGCAGTCCCCCACTACCACAAATTATGCAGTTGAGATTCCCGCATTTGGGGAATTCACAGGGGTCAGCACAATCGCAGTGCAATGGCTGAGCCTCGCCCTGGGTGAACCACCTTGGTGATCATGGTATCTCCCCTGCCAGGTAAGTATGAGTTAGCAGTGTGGGAGACAGGGGTCCCGTTTCCACATGCAGCACTCTGGCTGATGGTGCCTAACACGCATAATGCCTGAATCCAGTGACGGTGAGCACGCCATTGCATTTTGTCCCAGTTCAAAGGCCACACCGAGAGAAGTGAGCAGACACGTAGATCTTTGCTTTTGGACACAAGAGTGAGGGGAGAGCGCGAACGCAGTCCCCCACTACCACAAATTATGCAGTTGAGATTCCCGCATTTGGGGAATTCACAGGGGTCAGCACAACCGCAGTGCAATGGCTGAGCCTCGCCCTGGGTGAACCACCTTGGTGATCATGGTATCTCCCCTGCCAGGTAAGTATGAGTTGGCAGTGTGGGAGACAGGGGTCCCCTTTCCACATGCAGCACTCTGGCTGATTGTGCCAAACACGCATAATGCCTGAATCCAGTGACGGTGAGCACGCCATTGCATTTTGTCCCAGTTCAAAGGCCACACCGAGAGAAGTGAGCAGACACGTGGATCTTTGCTTTTGGACACAAGAGTGAGGGGAGAGCGCGAACGCAGTCCCCCACTACCACAAATTATGCAGTTGAGATTCCCGCATTTGGGGAATTCACAGGGGTCAGCACAACCGCAGTGCAATGGCTGAGCCTCGCCCTGGGTGAACCACCTTGGTGATCATGGTATCTCCCCTGCCAGGTAAGTATGAGTTGGCAGTGTGGGAGACAGGGGTCCCCTTTCCACATGCAGCACTCTGGTTGATGGTGCCTAACACGCGTATTGCCTGAATCCAGTGACGGTGAGCACGCCATTGCATTTTGTCCCAGTTCAAAGGCCACACCGAGAGAAGTGAGCAGACACGTGGATCTTTGCTTTTGGACACAAGAGTGAGGGGAGAGCGCGAACGCAGTCCCCCACTACCACAAATTATGCAGTTGAGATTCCCGCATTTGGGGAATTCACAGGGGTCAGCACAACCGCAGTGCAATGGCTGAGCCTCGCCCTGGGTGAACCACCTTGGTGATCATGGTATCTCCCCTGCCAGGTAAGTATGAGTTGGCAGTGTGGGAGACAGGGGTCCCCTTTCCACATGCAGCACTCTGGCTGATGGTGCCTAACATGCATAATGCCTGAATCCAGTGACGGTGAGCACGCCATTGCATTTTGTCCCAGTTCAAAGGCCACACCGAGAGAAGTGAGCAGACACGTGGATCTTTGCTTTTGGACACAAGAGTGAGGGGAGAGCGCGAACGCAGTCCCCCACTACCACAAATTATGCAGTTGAGATTCCCGCATTTGGGGAATTCACAGGGGTCAGCACAACCGCAGTGCAATGGCTGAGCCTCGCCCTGGGTGAACCACCTTGGTGATCATGGTATCTCCCCTGCCAGGTAAGTATGAGTTGGCAGTGTGGGAGACAGGGGTCCCCTTTCCACATGCAGCACTCTGGTTGATGGTGCCTAACACGCGTATTGCCTGAATCCAGTGACGGTGAGCACGCCATTGCATTTTGTCCCAGTTCAAAGGCCACACCGAGAGAAGTGAGCAGACACGTGGATCTTTGCTTTTGGACACAAGAGTGAGGGGAGAGCGCGAACGCAGTCCCCCACTACCACAAATTATGCAGTTGAGATTCCCGCATTTGGGGAATTCACAGGGGTCAGCACAACCGCAGTGCAATGGCTGAGCCTCGCCCTGGGTGAACCACCTTGGTGATCATGGTATCTCCCCTGCCAGGTAAGTATGAGTTGGCAGTGTGGGAGACAGGGGTCCCCTTTCCACATGCAGCACTCTGGCTGATGGTGCCTAACATGCATAATGCCTGAATCCAGTGACGGTGAGCACGCCATTGCATTTTGTCCCAGTTCAAAGGCCACACCGAGAGAAGTGAGCAGACACGTGGATCTTTGCTTTTGGACACAAGAGTGAGGGGAGAGCGCGAACGCAGTCCCCCACTACCACAAATTATGCAGTTGAGATTCCCGCATTTGGGGAATTCACAGGGGTCAGCACAATCGCAGTGCAATGGCTGAGCCTCGCCCTGGGTGAACCACCTTGGTGATCATGGTATCTCCCCTGCCAGGTAAGTATGAGTTAGCAGTGTGGGAGACAGGGGTCCCGTTTCCACATGCAGCACTCTGGCTGATGGTGCCTAACACGCATAATGCCTGAATCCAGTGACGGTGAGCACGCCATTGCATTTTGTCCCAGTTCAAAGGCCACACCGAGAGAAGTGAGCAGACACGTAGATCTTTGCTTTTGGACACAAGAGTGAGGGGAGAGCGCGAACGCAGTCCCCCACTACCACAAATTATGCAGTTGAGATTCCCGCATTTGGGGAATTCACAGGGGTCAGCACAACCGCAGTGCAATGGCTGAGCCTCGCCCTGGGTGAACCACCTTGGTGATCATGGTATCTCCCCTGCCAGGTAAGTATGAGTTGGCAGTGTGGGAGACAGGGGTCCCCTTTCCACATGCAGCACTCTGGCTGATTGTGCCAAACACGCATAATGCCTGAATCCAGTGACGGTGAGCACGCCATTGCATTTTGTCCCAGTTCAAAGGCCACACCGAGAGAAGTGAGCAGACACGTGGATCTTTGCTTTTGGACACAAGAGTGAGGGGAGAGCGCGAACGCAGTCCCCCACTACCACAAATTATGCAGTTGAGATTCCCGCATTTGGGGAATTCACAGGGGTCAGCACAACCGCAGTGCAATGGCTGAGCCTCGCCCTGGGTGAACCACCTTGGTGATCATGGTATCTCCCCTGCCAGGTAAGTATGAGTTGGCAGTGTGGGAGACAGGGGTCCCCTTTCCACATGCAGCACTCTGGTTGATGGTGCCTAACACGCGTATTGCCTGAATCCAGTGACGGTGAGCACGCCATTGCATTTTGTCCCAGTTCAAAGGCCACACCGAGAGAAGTGAGCAGACACGTGGATCTTTGCTTTTGGACACAAGAGTGAGGGGAGAGCGCGAACGCAGTCCCCCACTACCACAAATTATGCAGTTGAGATTCCCGCATTTGGGGAATTCACAGGGGTCAGCACAACCGCAGTGCAATGGCTGAGCCTCGCCCTGGGTGAACCACCTTGGTGATCATGGTATCTCCCCTGCCAGGTAAGTATGAGTTGGCAGTGTGGGAGACAGGGGTCCCCTTTCCACATGCAGCACTCTGGCTGATGGTGCCTAACATGCATAATGCCTGAATCCAGTGACGGTGAGCACGCCATTGCATTTTGTCCCAGTTCAAAGGCCACACCGAGAGAAGTGAGCAGACACGTGGATCTTTGCTTTTGGACACAAGAGTGAGGGGAGAGCGCGAACGCAGTCCCCCACTACCACAAATTATGCAGTTGAGATTCCCGCATTTGGGGAATTCACAGGGGTCAGCACAACCGCAGTGCAATGGCTGAGCCTCGCCCTGGGTGAACCACCTTGGTGATCATGGTATCTCCCCTGCCAGGTAAGTATGAGTTGGCAGTGTGGGAGACAGGGGTCCCCTTTCCACATGCAGCACTCTGGTTGATGGTGCCTAACACGCGTATTGCCTGAATCCAGTGACGGTGAGCACGCCATTGCATTTTGTCCCAGTTCAAAGGCCACACCGAGAGAAGTGAGCAGACACGTGGATCTTTGCTTTTGGACACAAGAGTGAGGGGAGAGCGCGAACGCAGTCCCCCACTACCACAAATTATGCAGTTGAGATTCCCGCATTTGGGGAATTCACAGGGGTCAGCACAATCGCAGTGCAATGGCTGAGCCTCGCCCTGGGTGAACCACCTTGGTGATCATGGTATCTCCCCTGCCAGGTAAGTATGAGTTAGCAGTGTGGGAGACAGGGGTCCCGTTTCCACATGCAGCACTCTGGCTGATGGTGCCTAACACGCATAATGCCTGAATCCAGTGACGGTGAGCACGCCATTGCATTTTGTCCCAGTTCAAAGGCCACACCGAGAGAAGTGAGCAGACACGTAGATCTTTGCTTTTGGACACAAGAGTGAGGGGAGAGCGCGAACGCAGTCCCCCACTACCACAAATTATGCAGTTGAGATTCCCGCATTTGGGGAATTCACAGGGGTCAGCACAACCGCAGTGCAATGGCTGAGCCTCGCCCTGGGTGAACCACCTTGGTGATCATGGTATCTCCCCTGCCAGGTAAGTATGAGTTGGCAGTGTGGGAGACAGGGGTCCCCTTTCCACATGCAGCACTCTGGCTGATTGTGCCAAACACGCATAATGCCTGAATCCAGTGACGGTGAGCACGCCATTGCATTTTGTCCCAGTTCAAAGGCCACACCGAGAGAAGTGAGCAGACACGTGGATCTTTGCTTTTGGACACAAGAGTGAGGGGAGAGCGCGAACGCAGTCCCCCACTACCACAAATTATGCAGTTGAGATTCCCGCATTTGGGGAATTCACAGGGGTCAGCACAACCGCAGTGCAATGGCTGAGCCTCGCCCTGGGTGAACCACCTTGGTGATCATGGTATCTCCCCTGCCAGGTAAGTATGAGTTGGCAGTGTGGGAGACAGGGGTCCCCTTTCCACATGCAGCACTCTGGTTGATGGTGCCTAACACGCGTATTGCCTGAATCCAGTGACGGTGAGCACGCCATTGCATTTTGTCCCAGTTCAAAGGCCACACCGAGAGAAGTGAGCAGACACGTGGATCTTTGCTTTTGGACACAAGAGTGAGGGGAGAGCGCGAACGCAGTCCCCCACTACCACAAATTATGCAGTTGAGATTCCCGCATTTGGGGAATTCACAGGGGTCAGCACAACCGCAGTGCAATGGCTGAGCCTCGCCCTGGGTGAACCACCTTGGTGATCATGGTATCTCCCCTGCCAGGTAAGTATGAGTTGGCAGTGTGGGAGACAGGGGTCCCCTTTCCACATGCAGCACTCTGGCTGATGGTGCCTAACATGCATAATGCCTGAATCCAGTGACGGTGAGCACGCCATTGCATTTTGTCCCAGTTCAAAGGCCACACCGAGAGAAGTGAGCAGACACGTGGATCTTTGCTTTTGGACACAAGAGTGAGGGGAGAGCGCGAACGCAGTCCCCCACTACCACAAATTATGCAGTTGAGATTCCCGCATTTGGGGAATTCACAGGGGTCAGCACAACCGCAGTGCAATGGCTGAGCCTCGCCCTGGGTGAACCACCTTGGTGATCATGGTATCTCCCCTGCCAGGTAAGTATGAGTTGGCAGTGTGGGAGACAGGGGTCCCCTTTCCACATGCAGCACTCTGGTTGATGGTGCCTAACACGCGTATTGCCTGAATCCAGTGACGGTGAGCACGCCATTGCATTTTGTCCCAGTTCAAAGGCCACACCGAGAGAAGTGAGCAGACACGTGGATCTTTGCTTTTGGACACAAGAGTGAGGGGAGAGCGCGAACGCAGTCCCCCACTACCACAAATTATGCAGTTGAGATTCCCGCATTTGGGGAATTCACAGGGGTCAGCACAACCGCAGTGCAATGGCTGAGCCTCGCCCTGGGTGAACCACCTTGGTGATCATGGTATCTCCCCTGCCAGGTAAGTATGAGTTGGCAGTGTGGGAGACAGGGGTCCCCTTTCCACATGCAGCACTCTGGCTGATTGTGCCAAACACGCATAATGCCTGAATCCAGTGACGGTGAGCACGCCATTGCATTTTGTCCCAGTTCAAAGGCCACACCGAGAGAAGTGAGCAGACACGTGGATCTTTGCTTTTGGACACAAGAGTGAGGGGAGAGCGCGAACGCAGTCCCCCACTACCACAAATTATGCAGTTGAGATTCCCGCATTTGGGGAATTCACAGGGGTCAGCACAACCGCAGTGCAATGGCTGAGCCTCCCCCTGGGTGAACCACCTTGGTGATCATGGTATCTCCCCTGCCAGGTAAGTATGAGTTGGCAGTGTGGGAGACAGGGGTCCCCTTTCCACATGCAGCACTCTGGCTGATGGTGCCTAACACGCATAATGCCTGAATCCAGTGACGGTGAGCACGCCATTGCATTTTGTCCCAGTTCAAAGGCCACACCGAGAGAAGTGAGCAGACAAGTGGATCTTTGCTTTTGGACACAAGAGTGAGGGGAGAGCGCGAACGCAGTCCCCCACTTCCACAAATTATGCAGTTGAGATTCCCGCATTTGGGGAATTCACAGGGGTCAGCACAACCGCAGTGCAATGGCTGAGCCTCGCCCTGGGTGAACCACCTTGGTGATCATGGTATCTCCCCTGCCAGGTAAGTATGAGTTGGCAGTGTGGGAGACAGGGGTCCCCTTTCCACATGCAGCACTCTGGCTGATGGTGCCAAACACGCATAATGCCTGAATCCAGTGACGGTGAGCACGCCATTGCATTTTGTCCCAGTTCAAAGGCCACACCGAGAGAAGTGAGCAGACACGTGGATCTTTGCTTTTGGACACAAGAGTGAGGGGAGAGCGCGAACGCAGTCCCCCACTACCACAAATTATGCAGTTGAGATTCCCGCATTTGGGGAATTCACAGGGGTCAGCACAACCGCAGTGCAATGGCTGAGCCTCGCCCTGGGTGAACCACCTTGGTGATCATGGTATCTCCCCTGCCAGGTAAGTATGAGTTGGCAGTGTGGGAGACAGGGGTCCCCTTTCCACATGCAGCACTCTGGCTGATTGTGCCAAACACGCATAATGCCTGAATCCAGTGACGGTGAGCACGCCATTGCATTTTGTCCCAGTTCAAAGGCCACACCGAGAGAAGTGAGCAGACACGTGGATCTTTGCTTTTGGACACAAGAGTGAGGGGAGAGCGCGAACGCAGTCCCCCACTACCACAAATTATGCAGTTGAGATTCCCGCATTTGGGGAATTCACAGGGGTCAGCACAACCGCAGTGCAATGGCTGAGCCTCGCCCTGGGTGAACCACCTTGGTGATCATGGTATCTCCCCTGCCAGGTAAGTATGAGTTAGCAGTGTGGGAGACAGGGGTCCCGTTTCCACATGCAGCACTCTGGCTGATGGTGCCTAACACGCATAATGCCTGAATCCAGTGACGGTGAGCACGCCATTGCATTTTGTCCCAGTTCAAAGGCCACACCGAGAGAAGTGAGCAGACACGTGGATCTTTGCTTTTGGACACAAGAGTGAGGGAAGAGCGCGAACGCAGTCCCCCACTACCACAAATTATGCAGTTGAGATTCCCGCATTTGGGGAATTCACAGGGGTCAGCACAACCGCAGTGCAATGGCTGAGCCTCGCCCTGGGTGAACCAATTTTCAATTTTCAATTTTCAAAATTTTTTATTGTTCATTACAAAAAAGGCACTACAAATTCTTAACTTTGAACAAAAAACAAAAAATTAAAAATGCAAAAAAAAAAAAAAACACCCCACAAACTCTGCAATAAAAACGAAAATAGAAATTAAAATTAAGAATGAACCTGGGGTCCCCTATTCCATTTTTCCCAACTAGTCATCTATGTATTTTTATACTTCCTTCTTCAAAGGGATATTTTCTCTTAAAAAATAATCATTCAACAAATTACAGGCACTATTTACCACAACTCGTGCAGAAATTTCATATTTTTTAAAAATACAAATATTTCTCGCTCTCCATAATGCATCTTTAACACAATTCACAATTATCCACCAACGATCTTCCTCCCCCCCCCCCTTCCCTTTCAAAATCCCATACATTATACATTCATATGTTAGGTCTCTTTTATATAACTCTTTCAACCGGTGTCTTAATAAACACCACACCTTCTTAGCAAAAGAACATTCCCAAAACAAATGCTTAACCGTCTCGTCATTTCCACATCTCAACCTTGGGCACTGTGCACTCTTCGTGCACTCTCTTGCTTTCAAAAAGGCTCTTGTGGGTAAGCATTCCAAAACTGCTTGCCAAGCTAGGTCTTTATGAATATTTAACAAAAGCTTATTATTAACGTTAAGCCATGCCGTTTTACAGAGGTTTTCTGGAAGTTTCCCTACTGGATCTACGTGGATCTTTGCTTTTGGACACAAGAGTGAGGGGAGAGCGCGAACGCAGTCCCCCACTACCACAAATTATGCAGTTGAGATTCCCGCATTTGGGGAATTCACAGGGGTCAGCACAACCGCAGTGCAATGGCTGAGCCTCGCCCTGGGTGAACCACCTTGGTGATCATGGTATCTCCCCTGCCAGGTAAGTATGAGTTGGCAGTGTGGGAGACAGGGGTCCCCTTTCCACATGCAGCACTCTGGTTGATGGTGCCTAACACGCATATTGCCTGAATCCAGTGACAGTGAGCACGCCATTGCATTTTGTCCCAGTTCAAAGGCCACACCGAGAGAAGTGAGCAGACACGTGGATCTTTGCTTTTGGACACAAGAGTGAGGGGAGAGCGCGAACGCAGTCCCCCACTACCACAAATTATGCAGTTGAGATTCCCGCATTTGGGGAATTCACAGGGGTCAGCACAACCGCAGTGCAATGGCTGAGCCTCGCCCTGGGTGAACCACCTTGGTGATCATGGTATCTCCCCTGCCAGGTAAGTATGAGTTGGCAGTGTGGGAGACAGGGGTCCCCTTTCCACATGCAGCACTCTGGTTGATGGTGCCTAACACGCATATTGCCTGAATCCAGTGACAGTGAGCACGCCATTGCATTTTGTCCCAGTTCAAAGGCCACACCGAGAGAAGTGAGCAGACACGTAGATCTTTGCTTTTGGACACAAGAGTGAGGGGAGAGCGCGAACGCAGTCCCCCACTACCACAAATTATGCAGTTGAGATTCCCGCATTTGGGGAATTCACAGGGGTCAGCACAACCGCAGTGCAATGGCTGAGCCTCGCCCTGGGTGAACCACCTTGGTGATCATGGTATCTCCCCTGCCAGGTAAGTATGAGTTGGCAGTGTGGGAGACAGGGGTCCCGTTTCCACATGCAGCACTCTGGCTGATGGTGCCTAACACGCATAATGCCTGAATCCAGTGACGGTGAGCACGCCATTGCATTTTGTCCCAGTTCAAAGGCCACACCGAGAGAAGTGAGCAGACACGTAGATCTTTGCTTTTGGACACAAGAGTGAGGGGAGAGCGCGAACGCAGTCCCCCACTACCACAAATTATGCAGTTGAGATTCCCGCATTTGGGGAATTCACAGGGGTCAGCACAACCGCAGTGCAATGGCTGAGCCTCGCCCTGGGTGAATCACCTTGGTGATCATGGTATCTCCCCTGCCAGGTAAGTATGAGTTGGCAGTGTGGGAGACAGGGGTCCCCTTTCCACATGCAGCACTCTGGTTGATGGTGCCTAACACGCATAATGCCTGAATCCAGTGACGGTGAGCACGCCATTGCATTTTGTCCCAGTTCAAAGGCCACACCGAGAGAAGTGAGCAGACACGTGGATCTTTGCTTTTGGACACAAGAGTGAGGGAAGAGCGCGAACGCAGTCCCCCACTACCACAAATTATGCAGTTGAGATTCCCGCATTTGGGGAATTCACAGGGGTCAGCACAACCGCAGTGCAATGGCTGAGCCTCGCCCTGGGTGAACCACCTTGGTGATCATGGTATCTCCCCTGCCAGGTAAGTATGAGTTGGCAGTGTTGGAGACAGGGGTCCCGTTTCCACATGCAGCACTCTGGCTGATGGTGCCTAACACGCATAATGCCTGAATCCAGTGACGGTGAGCACGCCATTGCATTTTGTCCCAGTTCAAAGGCCACACCGTGAGAAGTAAGCAGACACGTAGATCTTTGCTTTTGGACACAAGAGTGAGGGGAGAGCGCGAACGCAGTCCCCCACTACTACAAATTATGCAGTTGAGATTCCCGCATTTGGGGAATTCACAGGGGTCAGCACAACCGCAGTGCAATGGCTGAGCCTCGCCCTGGGTGAACCACCTTGGTGATCATGGTATCTCCCCTGCCAGGTAAGTATGAGTTGGCAGTGTGGGAGACAGGGGTCCCCTTTCCACATGCAGCACTCTGGCTGATGGTGCCTAACACGCATAATGCCTGAATCCAGTGACGGTGAGCACGCCATTGCATTTTGTCCCAGTTCAAAGGCCACACCGAGAGAAGTGAGCAGACACGTAGATCTTTGCTTTTGGACACAAGAGTGAGGGGAGAGCGCGAACGCAGTCCCCCACTACCACAAATTATGCAGTTGAGATTCCCGCATTTGGGGAATTCACAGGGGTCAGCACAACCGCAGTGCAATGGCTGAGCCTCGCCCTGGGTGAATCACCTTGGTGATCATGGTATCTCCCCTGCCAGGTAAGTATGAGTTGGCAGTGTGGGAGACAGGGGTCCCCTTTCCACATGCAGCACTCTGGTTGATGGTGCCTAACACGCATAATGCCTGAATCCAGTGACGGTGAGCACGCCATTGCATTTTGTCCCAGTTCAAAGGCCACACCGAGAGAAGTGAGCAGACACGTGGATCTTTGCTTTTGGACACAAGAGTGAGGGAAGAGCGCGAACGCAGTCCCCCACTACCACAAATTATGCAGTTGAGATTCCCGCATTTGGGGAATTCACAGGGGTCAGCACAACCGCAGTGCAATGGCTGAACCTCGCCCTGGGTGAACCACCTTGGTGATCATGGTATCTCCCCTGCCAGGTAAATATGAGTTGGCAGTGTTGGAGACAGGGGTCCCGTTTCCACATGCAGCACTCTGGCTGATGGTGCCTAACACGCATAATGCCTGAATCCAGTGACGGTGAGCACGCCATTGCATTTTGTCCCAGTTCAAAGGCCACACCGTGAGAAGTAAGCAGACACGTAGATCTTTGCTTTTGGACACAAGAGTGAGGGGAGAGCGCGAACGCAGTCCCCCACTACTACAAATTATGCAGTTGAGATTCCCGCATTTGGGGAATTCACAGGGGTCAGCACAACCGCAGTGCAATGGCTGAGCCTCGCCCTGGGTGAACCACCTTGGTGATCATGGTATCTCCCCTGCCAGGTAAGTATGAGTTGGCAGTGTGGGAGACAGGGGTCCCCTTTCCACATGCAGCACTCTGGCTGATGGTGCCTAACACGCATAATGCCTGAATCCAGTGACGGTGAGCACGCCATTGCATTTTGTCCCAGTTCAAAGGCCACACCGAGAGAAGTGAGCAGACACGTGGATCTTTGCTTTTGGACACAAGAGTGAGGGAAGAGCGCGAACGCAGTCCCCCACTACCACAAATTATGCAGTTGAGATTCCCGCATTTGGGGAATTCACAGGGGTCAGCACAACCGCAGTGCAATGGCTGAGCCTCGCCCTGGGTGAACCAATTTTCAATTTTCAATTTTCAAAATTTTTTATTGTTCATTACAAAAAAGGCACTACAAATTCTTAACTTTGAACAAAAAACAAAAAATTAAAAATGCAAAAAAAAAAAAAAAACACCCCACAAACTCTGCAATAAAAACGAAAATAGAAATTAAAATTAAGAATGAACCTGGGGTCCCCTATTCCATTTTTCCCAACTAGTCATCTATGTATTTTTATACTTCCTTCTTCAAAGGGATATTTTCTCTTAAAAAATAATCATTCAACAAATTACAGGCACTATTTACCACAACTCGTGCAGAAATTTCATATTTTTTAAAAATACAAATATTTCTCGCTCTCCATAATGCATCTTTAACACAATTCACAATTATCCACCAACGATCTTCCTCCCCCCCCCCCCTCCTTCCCTTTCAAAATCCCATACATTATACATTCATATGTTAGGTCTCTTTTATATAACTCTTTCAACCGGTGTCTTAATAAACACCACACCTTCTTAGCAAAAGAACATTCCCAAAACAAATGCTTAACCGTCTCGTCATTTCCACATCTCAACCTTGGGCACTGTGCACTCTTCGTGCACTCTCTTGCTTTCAAAAAGGCTCTTGTGGGTAAGCATTCCAAAACTGCTTGCCAAGCTAAGTCTTTATGAATATTTAACAAAAGCTTATTATTAACGTTAAGCCATGCCGTTTTACAGAGGTTTTCTGGAAGTTTCCCTACTGGATCTACGTGGATCTTTGCTTTTGGACACAAGAGTGAGGGGAGAGCGCGAACGCAGTCCCCCACTACCACAAATTATGCAGTTGAGATTCCCGCATTTGGGGAATTCACAGGGGTCAGCACAACCGCAGTGCAATGGCTGAGCCTCGCCCTGGGTGAACCACCTTGGTGATCATGGTATCTCCCCTGCCAGGTAAGTATGAGTTGGCAGTGTGGGAGACAGGGGTCCCCTTTCCACATGCAGCACTCTGGCTGATGGTGCCTAACACGCATAATGCCTGAATCCAGTGACGGTGAGCACGCCATTGCATTTTGTCCCAGTTCAAAGGCCACACCGAGAGAAGTGAGCAGACACGTGGATCTTTGCTTTTGGACACAAGAGTGAGGGGAGAGCGCGAACGCAGTCCCCCACTACCACAAATTATGCAGTTGAGATTCCCGCATTTGGGGAATTCACAGGGGTCAGCACAACCGCAGTGCAATGGCTGAGCCTCGCCCTGGGTGAACCACCTTGGTGATCATGGTATCTCCCCTGCCAGGTAAGTATGAGTTGGCAGTGTGGGAGACAGGGGTCCCCTTTCCACATGCAGCACTCTGGCTGATTGTGCAAAACACGCATAATGCCTGAATCCAGTGACGGTGAGCACGCCATTGCATTTTGTCCCAGTTCAAAGGCCACACCGTGAGAAGTAAGCAGACACGTAGATCTTTGCTTTTGGACACAAGAGTGAGGGGAGAGCGCGAACGCAGTCCCCCACTACTACAAATTATGCAGTTGAGATTCCCGCATTTGGGGAATTCACAGGGGTCAGCACAACCGCAGTGCAATGGCTGAGCCTCGCCCTGGGTGAACCACCTTGGTGATCATGGTATCTCCCCTGCCAGGTAAGTATGAGTTGGCAGTGTGGGAGACAGGGGTCCCCTTTCCACATGCAGCACTCTGGCTGATGGTGCCTAACACGCATAATGCCTGAATCCAGTGACGGTGAGCACGCCATTGCATTTTGTCCCAGTTCAAAGGCCACACCGAGAGAAGTGAGCAGACACGTAGATCTTTGCTTTTGGACACAAGAGTGAGGGGAGAGCGCGAACGCAGTCCCCCACTACCACAAATTATGCAGTTGAGATTCCCGCATTTGGGGAATTCACAGGGGTCAGCACAACCGCAGTGCAATGGCTGAGCCTCGCCCTGGGTGAATCACCTTGGTGATCATGGTATCTCCCCTGCCAGGTAAGTATGAGTTGGCAGTGTGGGAGACAGGGGTCCCCTTTCCACATGCAGCACTCTGGTTGATGGTGCCTAACACGCATAATGCCTGAATCCAGTGACGGTGAGCACGCCATTGCATTTTGTCCCAGTTCAAAGGCCACACCGAGAGAAGTGAGCAGACACGTGGATCTTTGCTTTTGGACACAAGAGTGAGGGAAGAGCGCGAACGCAGTCCCCCACTACCACAAATTATGCAGTTGAGATTCCCGCATTTGGGGAATTCACAGGGGTCAGCACAACCGCAGTGCAATGGCTGAGCCTCGCCCTGGGTGAACCACCTTGGTGATCATGGTATCTCCCCTGCCAGGTAAATATGAGTTGGCAGTGTTGGAGACAGGGGTCCCGTTTCCACATGCAGCACTCTGGCTGATGGTGCCTAACACGCATAATGCCTGAATCCAGTGACGGTGAGCACGCCATTGCATTTTGTCCCAGTTCAAAGGCCACACGGTGAGAAGTAAGCAGACACGTAGATCTTTGCTTTTGGACACAAGAGTGAGGGGAGAGCGCGAACGCAGTCCCCCACTACTACAAATTATGCAGTTGAGATTCCCGCATTTGGGGAATTCACAGGGGTCAGCACAACCGCAGTGCAATGGCTGAGCCTCGCCCTGGGTGAACCACCTTGGTGATCATGGTATCTCCCCTGCCAGGTAAGTATGAGTTGGCAGTGTGGGAGACAGGGGTCCCCTTTCCACATGCAGCACTCTGGCTGATGGTGCCTAACACGCATAATGCCTGAATCCAGTGACGGTGAGCACGCCATTGCATTTTGTCCCAGTTCAAAGGCCACACCGAGAGAAGTGAGCAGACACGTGGATCTTTGCTTTTGGACACAAGAGTGAGGGAAGAGCGCGAACGCAGTCCCCCACTACCACAAATTATGCAGTTGAGATTCCCGCATTTGGGGAATTCACAGGGGTCAGCACAACCGCAGTGCAATGGCTGAGCCTCGCCCTGGGTGAACCAATTTTCAATTTTCAATTTTCAAAATTTTTTATTGTTCATTACAAAAAAGGCACTACAAATTCTTAACTTTGAACAAAAAACAAAAAATTAAAAATGCAAAAAAAAAAAAAAAACACCCCACAAACTCTGCAATAAAAACGAAAATAGAAATTAAAATTAAGAATGAACCTGGGGTCCCCTATTCCATTTTTCCCAACTAGTCATCTATGTATTTTTATACTTCCTTCTTCAAAGGGATATTTTCTCTTAAAAAATAATCATTCAACAAATTACAGGCACTATTTACCACAACTCGTGCAGAAATTTCATATTTTTTAAAAATACAAATATTTCTCGCTCTCCATAATGCATCTTTAACACAATTCACAATTATCCACCAACGATCTTCCTCCCCCCCCCCCCTCCTTCCCTTTCAAAATCCCATACATTATACATTCATATGTTAGGTCTCTTTTATATAACTCTTTCAACCGGTGTCTTAATAAACACCACACCTTCTTAGCAAAAGAACATTCCCAAAACAAATGCTTAACCGTCTCGTCATTTCCACATCTCAACCTTGGGCACTGTGCACTCTTCGTGCACTCTCTTGCTTTCAAAAAGGCTCTTGTGGGTAAGCATTCCAAAACTGCTTGCCAAGCTAAGTCTTTATGAATATTTAACAAAAGCTTATTATTAACGTTAAGCCATGCCGTTTTACAGAGGTTTTCTGGAAGTTTCCCTACTGGATCTACGTGGATCTTTGCTTTTGGACACAAGAGTGAGGGGAGAGCGCGAACGCAGTCCCCCACTACCACAAATTATGCAGTTGAGATTCCCGCATTTGGGGAATTCACAGGGGTCAGCACAACCGCAGTGCAATGGCTGAGCCTCGCCCTGGGTGAACCACCTTGGTGATCATGGTATCTCCCCTGCCAGGTAAGTATGAGTTGGCAGTGTGGGAGACAGGGGTCCCCTTTCCACATGCAGCACTCTGGCTGATGGTGCCTAACACGCATAATGCCTGAATCCAGTGACGGTGAGCACGCCATTGCATTTTGTCCCAGTTCAAAGGCCACACCGAGAGAAGTGAGCAGACACGTGGATCTTTGCTTTTGGACACAAGAGTGAGGGGAGAGCGCGAACGCAGTCCCCCACTACCACAAATTATGCAGTTGAGATTCCCGCATTTGGGGAATTCACAGGGGTCAGCACAACCGCAGTGCAATGGCTGAGCCTCGCCCTGGGTGAACCACCTTGGTGATCATGGTATCTCCCCTGCCAGGTAAGTATGAGTTGGCAGTGTGGGAGACAGGGGTCCCCTTTCCACATGCAGCACTCTGGCTGATTGTGCAAAACACGCATAATGCCTGAATCCAGTGACGGTGAGCACGCCATTGCATTTTGTCCCAGTTCAAAGGCCACACCGAGAGAAGTGAGCAGACACGTGGATCTTTGCTTTTGGACACAAGAGTGAGGGGAGAGCGCGAACGCAGTCCCCCACTACCACAAATTATGCAGTTGAGATTCCCGCATTTGGGGAATTCACAGGGGTCAGCACAACCGCAGTGCAATGGCTGAGCCTCGCCCTGGGTGAACCACCTTGGTGATCATGGTATCTCCCCTGCCAGGTAAGTATGAGTTGGCAGTGTGGGAGACAGGGGTCCCCTTTCCACATGCAGCACTCTGGCTGATTGTGCAAAACACGCATAATGCCTGAATCCAGTGACGGTGAGCACGCCATTGCATTTTGTCCCAGTTCAAAGGCCACACCGAGAGAAGTGAGCAGACACGTGGATCTTTGCTTTTGGACACAAGAGTGAGGGGAGAGCGCGAACGCAGTCCCCCACTACCACAAATTATGCAGTTGAGATTCCAGCATTTGGGGAATTCACAGGGGTCAGCACAACCGCAGTGCAATGGCTGAGCCTCGCCCTGGGTGAACCACCTTGGTGATCATGGTATCTCCCCTGCCAGGTAAGTATGAGTTGGCAGTGTGGGAGACAGGGGTCCCCTTTCCACATACAGCACTCTGGCTGATGGTGCCTAACACACATAATGCCTGAATCCAGTGACGGTGAGCACGCCATTGCATTTTGTCCCAGTTCAAAGGCCACACCGAGAGAAGTGAGCAGACACGTGGATCTTTGCTTTTGGACACAAGAGTGAGGGGAGAGCGCGAACGCAGTCCCCCACTACCACAAATTATGCAGTTGAGATTCCCGCATTTGGGGAATTCACAGGGGTCAGCACAACCGCAGTGCAATGGCTGAGCCTCGCCCTGGGTGAACCACCTTGGTGATCATGGTATCTCCCCTGCCAGGTAAGTATGAGTTGGCAGTGTGGGAGACAGGGGTCCCCTTTCCACATGCAGCACTCTGGTTGATGGTGCCTAACACGCGTATTGCCTGAATCCAGTGACGGTGAGCACGCCATTGCATTTTGTCCCAGTTCAAAGGCCACACCGAGAGAAGTGAGCAGACACGTGGATCTTTGCTTTTGGACACAAGAGTGAGGGGAGAGCGCGAACGCAGTCCCCCACTACCACAAATTATGCAGTTGAGATTCCCGCATTTGGGGAATTCACAGGGGTCAGCACAACCGCAGTGCAATGGCTGAGCCTCGCCCTGGGTGAACCACCTTGGTGATCATGGTATCTCCCCTGCCAGGTAAGTATGAGTTGGCAGTGTGGGAGACAGGGGTCCCCTTTCCACATGCAGCACTCTGGCTGATGGTGCCTAACATGCATAATGCCTGAATCCAGTGACGGTGAGCACGCCATTGCATTTTGTCCCAGTTCAAAGGCCACACCGAGAGAAGTGAGCAGACACGTGGATCTTTGCTTTTGGACACAAGAGTGAGGGGAGAGCGCGAACGCAGTCCCCCACTACCACAAATTATGCAGTTGAGATTCCCGCATTTGGGGAATTCACAGGGGTCAGCACAATCGCAGTGCAATGGCTGAGCCTCGCCCTGGGTGAACCACCTTGGTGATCATGGTATCTCCCCTGCCAGGTAAGTATGAGTTAGCAGTGTGGGAGACAGGGGTCCCGTTTCCACATGCAGCACTCTGGCTGATGGTGCCTAACACGCATAATGCCTGAATCCAGTGACGGTGAGCACGCCATTGCATTTTGTCCCAGTTCAAAGGCCACACCGAGAGAAGTGAGCAGACACGTAGATCTTTGCTTTTGGACACAAGAGTGAGGGGAGAGCGCGAACGCAGTCCCCCACTACCACAAATTATGCAGTTGAGATTCCCGCATTTGGGGAATTCACAGGGGTCAGCACAACCGCAGTGCAATGGCTGAGCCTCGCCCTGGGTGAACCACCTTGGTGATCATGGTATCTCCCCTGCCAGGTAAGTATGAGTTGGCAGTGTGGGAGACAGGGGTCCCCTTTCCACATGCAGCACTCTGGCTGATTGTGCCAAACACGCATAATGCCTGAATCCAGTGACGGTGAGCACGCCATTGCATTTTGTCCCAGTTCAAAGGCCACACCGAGAGAAGTGAGCAGACACGTGGATCTTTGCTTTTGGACACAAGAGTGAGGGGAGAGCGCGAACGCAGTCCCCCACTACCACAAATTATGCAGTTGAGATTCCCGCATTTGGGGAATTCACAGGGGTCAGCACAACCGCAGTGCAATGGCTGAGCCTCGCCCTGGGTGAACCACCTTGGTGATCATGGTATCTCCCCTGCCAGGTAAGTATGAGTTGGCAGTGTGGGAGACAGGGGTCCCCTTTCCACATGCAGCACTCTGGTTGATGGTGCCTAACACGCGTATTGCCTGAATCCAGTGACGGTGAGCACGCCATTGCATTTTGTCCCAGTTCAAAGGCCACACCGAGAGAAGTGAGCAGACACGTGGATCTTTGCTTTTGGACACAAGAGTGAGGGGAGAGCACGAACGCAGTCCCCCACTACCACAAATTATGCAGTTGAGATTCCCGCATTTGGGGAATTCACAGGGGTCAGCACAACCGCAGTGCAATGGCTGAGCCTCGCCCTGGGTGAACCACCTTGGTGATCATGGTATCTCCCCTGCCAGGTAAGTATGAGTTGGCAGTGTGGGAGACAGGGGTCCCCTTTCCACATGCAGCACTCTGGCTGATGGTGCCTAACATGCATAATGCCTGAATCCAGTGACGGTGAGCACGCCATTGCATTTTGTCCCAGTTCAAAGGCCACACCGAGAGAAGTGAGCAGACACGTGGATCTTTGCTTTTGGACACAAGAGTGAGGGGAGAGCGCGAACGCAGTCCCCCACTACCACAAATTATGCAGTTGAGATTCCCGCATTTGGGGAATTCACAGGGGTCAGCACAACCGCAGTGCAATGGCTGAGCCTCGCCCTGGGTGAACCACCTTGGTGATCATGGTATCTCCCCTGCCAGGTAAGTATGAGTTGGCAGTGTGGGAGACAGGGGTCCCCTTTCCACATGCAGCACTCTGGTTGATGGTGCCTAACACGCGTATTGCCTGAATCCAGTGACGGTGAGCACGCCATTGCATTTTGTCCCAGTTCAAAGGCCACACCGAGAGAAGTGAGCAGACACGTGGATCTTTGCTTTTGGACACAAGAGTGAGGGGAGAGCGCGAACGCAGTCCCCCACTACCACAAATTATGCAGTTGAGATTCCCGCATTTGGGGAATTCACAGGGGTCAGCACAACCGCAGTGCAATGGCTGAGCCTCGCCCTGGGTGAACCACCTTGGTGATCATGGTATCTCCCCTGCCAGGTAAGTATGAGTTGGCAGTGTGGGAGACAGGGGTCCCCTTTCCACATGCAGCACTCTGGCTGATTGTGCCAAACACGCATAATGCCTGAATCCAGTGACGGTGAGCACGCCATTGCATTTTGTCCCAGTTCAAAGGCCACACCGAGAGAAGTGAGCAGACACGTGGATCTTTGCTTTTGGACACAAGAGTGAGGGGAGAGCGCGAACGCAGTCCCCCACTACCACAAATTATGCAGTTGAGATTCCCGCATTTGGGGAATTCACAGGGGTCAGCACAACCGCAGTGCAATGGCTGAGCCTCCCCCTGGGTGAACCACCTTGGTGATCATGGTATCTCCCCTGCCAGGTAAGTATGAGTTGGCAGTGTGGGAGACAGGGGTCCCCTTTCCACATGCAGCACTCTGGCTGATGGTGCCTAACACGCATAATGCCTGAATCCAGTGACGGTGAGCACGCCATTGCATTTTGTCCCAGTTCAAAGGCCACACCGAGAGAAGTGAGCAGACAAGTGGATCTTTGCTTTTGGACACAAGAGTGAGGGGAGAGCGCGAACGCAGTCCCCCACTTCCACAAATTATGCAGTTGAGATTCCCGCATTTGGGGAATTCACAGGGGTCAGCACAACCGCAGTGCAATGGCTGAGCCTCGCCCTGGGTGAACCACCTTGGTGATCATGGTATCTCCCCTGCCAGGTAAGTATGAGTTGGCAGTGTGGGAGACAGGGGTCCCCTTTCCACATGCAGCACTCTGGCTGATGGTGCCAAACACGCATAATGCCTGAATCCAGTGACGGTGAGCACGCCATTGCATTTTGTCCCAGTTCAAAGGCCACACCGAGAGAAGTGAGCAGACACGTGGATCTTTGCTTTTGGACACAAGAGTGAGGGGAGAGCGCGAACGCAGTCCCCCACTACCACAAATTATGCAGTTGAGATTCCCGCATTTGGGGAATTCACAGGGGTCAGCACAACCGCAGTGCAATGGCTGAGCCTCGCCCTGGGTGAACCACCTTGGTGATCATGGTATCTCCCCTGCCAGGTAAGTATGAGTTGGCAGTGTGGGAGACAGGGGTCCCCTTTCCACATGCAGCACTCTGGCTGATTGTGCCAAACACGCATAATGCCTGAATCCAGTGACGGTGAGCACGCCATTGCATTTTGTCCCAGTTCAAAGGCCACACCGAGAGAAGTGAGCAGACACGTGGATCTTTGCTTTTGGACACAAGAGTGAGGGGAGAGCGCGAACGCAGTCCCCCACTACCACAAATTATGCAGTTGAGATTCCCGCATTTGGGGAATTCACAGGGGTCAGCACAACCGCAGTGCAATGGCTGAGCCTCGCCCTGGGTGAACCACCTTGGTGATCATGGTATCTCCCCTGCCAGGTAAGTATGAGTTAGCAGTGTGGGAGACAGGGGTCCCGTTTCCACATGCAGCACTCTGGCTGATGGTGCCTAACACGCATAATGCCTGAATCCAGTGACGGTGAGCACGCCATTGCATTTTGTCCCAGTTCAAAGGCCACACCGAGAGAAGTGAGCAGACACGTAGATCTTTGCTTTTGGACACAAGAGTGAGGGGAGAGCGCGAACGCAGTCCCCCACTACCACAAATTATGCAGTTGAGATTCCCGCATTTGGGGAATTCACAGGGGTCAGCACAACCGCAGTGCAATGGCTGAGCCTCGCCCTGGGTGAACCACCTTGGTGATCATGGTATCTCCCCTGCCAGGTAAGTATGAGTTGGCAGTGTGGGAGACAGGGGTCCCGTTTCCACATGCAGCACTCTGGCTGATTGTGCCAAACACGCATAATGCCTGAATCCAGTGACGGTGAGCACGCCATTGCATTTTGTCCCAGTTCAAAGGCCACACCGAGAGAAGTGAGCAGACACGTGGATCTTTGCTTTTGGACACAAGAGTGAGGGGAGAGCGCGAACGCAGTCCCCCACTACCACAAATTATGCAGTTGAGATTCCCGCATTTGGGGAATTCACAGGGGTCAGCACAACCGCAGTGCAATGGCTGAGCCTCGCCCTGGGTGAACCACCTTGGTGATCATGGTATCTCCCCTGCCAGGTAAGTATGAGTTGGCAGTGTGGGAGACAGGGGTCCCCTTTCCACAGGCAGCACTCTGGTTGATGGTGCCTAACACGCATATTGCCTGAATCCAGTGACGGTGAGCACGCCATTGCATTTTGTCCAAGTTCAAAGGCCACACCGAGAGAAGTGAGCAGACACGTGGATCTTTGCTTTTGGACACAAGAGTGAGGGGAGAGCGCGAACACAGTCCCCCACTACCACAAATTATGCAGTTGAGATTCCCGCATTTGGGGAATTCACAGGGGTCAGCACAACCGCAGTGCAATGGCTGAGCCTCGCCCTGGGTGAACCACCTTGGTGATCATGGTATCTCCCCTGCCAGGTAAGTATGAGTTGGCAGTGTGGGAGACAGGGGTCCCCTTTCCACATGCAGCACTCTGGTTGATGGTGTCTAACACGCATAATGCCTGAATCCAGTGACGGTGAGCACGCCATTGCATTTTGTCCCAGTTCAAAGGCCACACCGAGAGAAGTGAGCAGACACGTGGATCTTTGCTTTTGGACACAAGAGTGAGGGGAGAGCGCGAACGCAGTCCCCCACTACCACAAATTATGCAGTTGAGATTCCCGCATTTGGGGAATTCACAGGGGTCAGGACAACCGCAGTGCAATGGCTGAGCCTCGCCCTGGGTGAACCACCTTGGTGATCATGGTATCTCCCCTGCCAGGTAAGTATGAGTTGGCAGTGTGGGAGACAGGGGTCCCCTTTCCACATGCAGCACTCTGGTTGATGGTGCCTAACACGCATATTGCCTGAATCCAGTGACGGTGAGCACGCCATTGCATTTTGTCCCAGTTCAAAGGCCACACCGAGAGAAGTGAGCAGACACGTAGATCTTTGCTTTTGGACACAAGAGTGAGGGGAGAGCGCGAACGCAGTCCCCCACTACCACAAATTATGCAGTTGAGATTCCCGCATTTGGGGAATTCACAGGGGTCAGCACAACAGCAGTGCAATGGCTGAGCCTCGCCCTGGGTGAACCACCTTGGTGATCATGGTATCTCCCCTGCCAGTTAAGTATGAGTTGGCAGGGTGGGAGACAGGGGTCCCGTTTCCACATGCAGCACTCTGGCTGATGGTGCCTAACACGCATAATGCCTGAATCCAGTGACGGTGAGCACGCCATTGCATTTTGTCCCAGTTCAAAGGCCACACCGAGAGAAGTGAGCAGACACGTGGATCTTTGCTTTTGGACACAAGAGTGAGGGGAGAGCGCGAACGCAGTCCCCCACTACCACAAATTATGCAGTTGAGATTCCCGCATTTGGGGAATTCACAGGGGTCAGCACAACCGCAGTGCAATGGCTGAGCCTCGCCCTGGGTGAACCACCTTGGTGATCATGGTATCTCCCCTGCCAGGTAAGTATGAGTTGGCAGTGTGGGAGACAGGGGTCCCGTTTCCACATGCAGCACTCTGGCTGATGGTGCCTAACACGCATAATGCCTGAATCCAGTGACGGTGAGCACGCCATTGCATTTTGTCCCAGTTCAAAGGCCACACCGTGAGAAGTAAGCAGACACGTAGATCTTTGCTTTTGGACACAAGAGTGAGGGGAGAGCGCGAACGCAGTCCCCCACTACCACAAATTATGCAGTTGAGATTCCCGCATTTGGGGAATTCACAGGGGTCAGCACAACCGCAGTGCAATGGCTGAGCCTCGCCCTGGGTGAACCACCTTGGTGATCATGGTATCTCCCCTGCCAGGTAAGTATGAGTTGGCAGTGTGGGAGACAGGGGTCCCCTTTCCACATGCAGCACTCTGGCTGATTGTGCCAAACACGCATAATGCCTGAATCCAGTGACGGTGAGCACGCCATTGCATTTTGTCCCAGTTCAAAGGCCACACCGAGAGAAGTGAGCAGACACGTGGATCTTTGCTTTTGGACACAAGAGTGAGGGGAGAGCGCGAACGCAGTCCCCCACTACCACAAATTATGCAGTTGAGATTCCCGCATTTGGGGAATTCACAGGGGTCAGCACAACCGCAGTGCAATGGCTGAGCCTCGCCCTGGGTGAACCACCTTGGTGATCATGGTATCTCCCCTGCCAGGTAAGTATGAGTTGGCAGTGTGGGAGACAGGGGTCCCCTTTCCACATGCAGCACTCTGGCTGATTGTGCCTAACACGCATAATGCCTGAATCCAGTGACGGTGAGCACGCCATTGCATTTTGTCCCAGTTCAAAGGCCACACCGAGAGAAGTGAGCAGACACGTGGATCTTTGCTTTTGGACACAAGAGTGAGGGGAGAGCGCGAACGCAGTCCCCCACTACCACAAATTATGCAGTTGAGATTCCCGCATTTGGGGAATTCACAGGGGTCAGCACAACCGCAGTGCAATGGCTGAGCCTCGCCCTGGGTGAACCACCTTGGTGATCATGGTATCTCCCCTGCCAGGTAAGTATGAGTTAGCAGTGTGGGAGACAGGGGTCCCCTTTCCACATACAGCACTCTGGTTGATGGTGCCTAACACGCATAATGCCTGAATCCAGTGACGGTGAGCACGCCATTGCATTTTGTCCCAGTTCAAAGGCCACACCGAGAGAAGTGAGCAGACACGTGGATCTTTGCTTTTGGACACAAGAGTGAGGGGAGAGCGCGAACGCAGTCCCCCACTACCACAAATTATGCAGTTGAGATTCCCGCATTTGGGGAATTCACAGGGGTCAGCACAACCGCAGTGCAATGGCTGAGCCTCGCCCTGGGTGAACCACCTTGGTGATCATGGTATCTCCCCTGCCAGGTAAGTATGAGTTGGCAGTGTGGGAGACAGGGGTCCCGTTTCCACATGCAGCACTCTGGCTGATTGTGCCAAACACGCATAATGCCTGAATCCAGTGACGGTGAGCACGCCATTGCATTTTGTCCCAGTTCAAAGGCCACACCGAGAGAAGTGAGCAGACACGTGGATCTTTGCTTTTGGACACAAGAGTGAGGGGAGAGCGCGAACGCAGTCCCCCACTACCACAAATTATGCAGTTGAGATTCCCGCATTTGGGGAATTCACAGGGGTCAGCACAACCGCAGTGCAATGGCTGAGCCTCGCCCTGGGTGAACCACCTTGGTGATCATGGTATCTCCCCTGCCAGGTAAGTATGAGTTGGCAGTGTGGGAGACAGGGGTCCCCTTTCCACAGGCAGCACTCTGGTTGATGGTGCCTAACACGCATATTGCCTGAATCCAGTGACGGTGAGCACGCCATTGCATTTTGTCCAAGTTCAAAGGCCACACCGAGAGAAGTGAGCAGACACGTGGATCTTTGCTTTTGGACACAAGAGTGAGGGGAGAGCGCGAACACAGTCCCCCACTACCACAAATTATGCAGTTGAGATTCCCGCATTTGGGGAATTCACAGGGGTCAGCACAACCGCAGTGCAATGGCTGAGCCTCGCCCTGGGTGAACCACCTTGGTGATCATGGTATCTCCCCTGCCAGGTAAGTATGAGTTGGCAGTGTGGGAGACAGGGGTCCCCTTTCCACATGCAGCACTCTGGTTGATGGTGTCTAACACGCATAATGCCTGAATCCAGTGACGGTGAGCACGCCATTGCATTTTGTCCCAGTTCAAAGGCCACACCGAGAGAAGTGAGCAGACACGTGGATCTTTGCTTTTGGACACAAGAGTGAGGGGAGAGCGCGAACGCAGTCCCCCACTACCACAAATTATGCAGTTGAGATTCCCGCATTTGGGGAATTCACAGGGGTCAGCACAACCGCAGTGCAATGGCTGAGCCTCGCCCTGGGTGAACCACCTTGGTGATCATGGTATCTCCCCTGCCAGGTAAGTATGAGTTGGCAGTGTGGGAGACAGGGGTCCCCTTTCCACATGCAGCACTCTGGTTGATGGTGCCTAACACGCATATTGCCTGAATCCAGTGACGGTGAGCACGCCATTGCATTTTGTCCCAGTTCAAAGGCCACACCGAGAGAAGTGAGCAGACACGTAGATCTTTGCTTTTGGACACAAGAGTGAGGGGAGAGCGCGAACGCAGTCCCCCACTACCACAAATTATGCAGTTGAGATTCCCGCATTTGGGGAATTCACAGGGGTCAGCACAACAGCAGTGCAATGGCTGAGCCTCGCCCTGGGTGAACCACCTTGGTGATCATGGTATCTCCCCTGCCAGTTAAGTATGAGTTGGCAGGGTGGGAGACAGGGGTCCCGTTTCCACATGCAGCACTCTGGCTGATGGTGCCTAACACGCATAATGCCTGAATCCAGTGACGGTGAGCACGCCATTGCATTTTGTCCCAGTTCAAAGGCCACACCGAGAGAAGTGAGCAGACACGTGGATCTTTGCTTTTGGACACAAGAGTGAGGGGAGAGCGCGAACGCAGTCCCCCACTACCACAAATTATGCAGTTGAGATTCCCGCATTTGGGGAATTCACAGGGGTCAGCACAACCGCAGTGCAATGGCTGAGCCTCGCCCTGGGTGAACCACCTTGGTGATCATGGTATCTCCCCTGCCAGGTAAGTATGAGTTGGCAGTGTGGGAGACAGGGGTCCCGTTTCCACATGCAGCACTCTGGCTGATGGTGCCTAACACGCATAATGCCTGAATCCAGTGACGGTGAGCACGCCATTGCATTTTGTCCCAGTTCAAAGGCCACACCGTGAGAAGTAAGCAGACACGTAGATCTTTGCTTTTGGACACAAGAGTGAGGGGAGAGCGCGAACGCAGTCCCCCACTACCACAAATTATGCAGTTGAGATTCCCGCATTTGGGGAATTCACAGGGGTCAGCACAACCGCAGTGCAATGGCTGAGCCTCGCCCTGGGTGAACCACCTTGGTGATCATGGTATCTCCCCTGCCAGGTAAGTATGAGTTGGCAGTGTGGGAGACAGGGGTCCCCTTTCCACATGCAGCACTCTGGCTGATGGTGCCTAACACGCATAATGCCTGAATCCAGTGACGGTGAGCACGCCATTGCATTTTGTCCCAGTTCAAAGGCCACACCGAGAGAAGTGAGCAGACACGTGGATCTTTGCTTTTGGACACAAGAGTGAGGGGAGAGCGCGAACGCAGTCCCCCACTACCACAAATTATGCAGTTGAGATTCCCGCATTTGGGGAATTCACAGGGGTCAGCACAACCGCAGTGCAATGGCTGAGCCTCGCCCTGGGTGAACCACCTTGGTGATCATGGTATCTCCCCTGCCAGGTAAGTATGAGTTGGCAGTGTGGGAGACAGGGGTCCCCTTTCCACATGCAGCACTCTGGTTGATGGTGCCTAACACGCATATTGCCTGAATCCAGTGACGGTGAGCACGCCATTGCATTTTGTCCCAGTTCAAAGGCCACACCGAGAGAAGTGAGCAGACACGTGGATCTTTGCTTTTGGACACAAGAGTGAGGGGAGAGCGCGAACGCAGTCCCCCACTACCACAAATTATGCAGTTGAGATTCCCGCATTTGGGGAATTCACAGGGGTCAGCACAACCGCAGTGCAATGGCTGAGCCTCGCTCTGGGTGAACCACCTTGGTGATCATGGTATCTCCCCTGCCAGGTAAGTATGAGTTGGCAGTGTGGGAGACAGGGGTCCCCTTTCCACATGCAGCACTCTGGTTGATGGTGTCTAACACGCATAATGCCTGAATCCAGTGACGGTGAGCACGCCATTGCATTTTGTCCCAGTTCAAAGGCCACACCGAGAGAAGTGAGCAGACACGTGGATCTTTGCTTTTGGACACAAGAGTGAGGGGAGAGCGCGAACGCAGTCCCCCACTACCACAAATTATGCAGTTGAGATTCCCGCATTTGGGGAATTCACAGGGGTCAGCACAACCACAGTGCAATGGCTGAGCCTCGCCCTGGGTGAACCACCTTGGTGATCATGGTATCTCCCCTGCCAGGTAAGTATGAGTTGGCAGTGTGGGAGACAGGGGTCCCCTTTCCACATGCAGCACTCTGGTTGATGGTGCCTAACACGCATATTGCCTGAATCCAGTGACGGTGAGCACGCCATTGCATTTTGTCCCAGTTCAAAGGCCACACCGAGAGAAGTGAGCAGACACGTAGATCTTTGCTTTTGGACACAAGAGTGAGGGGAGAGCGCGAACGCAGTCCCCCACTACCACAAATTATGCAGTTGAGATTCCCGCATTTGGGGAATTCACAGGGGTCAGCACAACAGCAGTGCAATGGCTGAGCCTCGCCCTGGGTGAACCACCTTGGTGATCATGGTATCTCCCCTGCCAGGTAAGTATGAGTTGGCAGGGTGGGAGACAGGGGTCCCCTTTCCACATGCAGCACTCTGGCTGATGGTGCCTAACACGCATAATGCCTGAATCCAGTGACGGTGAGCACGCCATTGCATTTTGTCCCAGTTCAAAGGCCACACCGAGAGAAGTGAGCAGACACGTGGATCTTTGCTTTTGGACACAAGAGTGAGGGGAGAGCGCGAACGCAGTCCCCCACTACCACAAATTATGCAGTTGAGATTCCCGCATTTGGGGAATTCACAGGGGTCAGCACAACCGCAGTGCAATGGCTGAGCCTCGCCCTGGGTGAACCACCTTGGTGATCATGGTATCTCCCCTGCCAGGTAAGTATGAGTTGGCAGTGTGGGAGACAGGGGTCCCCTTTCCACATGCAGCACTCTGGTTGATGGTGCCTAACACGCATATTGCCTGAATCCAGTGACGGTGAGCACACCATTGCATTTTGTCCCAGTTCAAAGGCCACACCGAGAGAAGTGAGCAGACACGTGGATCTTTGCTTTTGGACACAAGAGTGAGGGGAGAGCGCGAACGCAGTCCCCCACTACCACAAATTATGCAGTTGAGATTCCCGCATTTGGGGAATTCACAGGGGTCAGCACAACCGCAGTGCAATGGCTGAGCCTCGCCCTGGGTGAACCACCTTGGTGATCATGGTATCTCCCCTGCCAGGTAAGTATGAGTTGGCAGTGTGGGAGACAGGGGTCCCCTTTCCACATGCAGCACTCTGGCTGATGGTGCCTAACACGCATAATGCCTGAATCCAGTGACGGTGAGCACGCCATTGCATTTTGTCCCAGTTCAAAGGCCACACCGAGAGAAGTGAGCAGACACGTGGATCTTTGCTTTTGGACACAAGAGTGAGGGAAGAGCGCGAACGCAGTCCCCCACTACCACAAATTATGCAGTTGAGATTCCCGCATTTGGGGAATTCACAGGGGTCAGCACAACCGCAGTGCAATGGCTGAGCCTCGCCCTGGGTGAACCACCTTGGTGATCATGGTATCTCCCCTGCCAGGTAAGTATGAGTTGGCAGTGTGGGAGACAGGGGTCCCCCTTCCACATGCAGCACTCTGGCTGATGGTGCCTAACACGCATAATGCCTGAATCCAGTGACGGTGAGCACGCCATTGCATTTTGTCCCAGTTCAAAGGCCACACCGAGAGAAGTGAGCAGACACGTGGATCTTTGCTTTTGGACACAAGAGTGAGGGGAGAGCGCGAACGCAGTCCCCCACTACCACAAATTATGCAGTTGAGATTCCCGCATTTGGGGAATTCACAGGGGTCAGCACAACCGCAGTGCAATGGCTGAGCCTCGCCCTGGGTGAACCACCTTGGTGATCATGGTATCTCCCCTGCCAGGTAAGTATGAGTTGGCAGTGTGGGAGACAGGGGTCCCCTTTCCACATGCAGCACTCTGGCTGATGGTGCCTAACACGCATAATGCCTGAATCCAGTGACGGTGAGCACGCCATTGCATTTTGTCCCAGTTCAAAGGCCACACCGAGAGAAGTGAGCAGACACGTGGATCTTTGCTTTTGGACACAAGAGTGAGGGGAGAGCGCGAACGCAGTCCCCCACTACCACAAATTATGCAGTTGAGATTCCCGCATTTGGGGAATTCACAGGGGTCAGCACAACCGCAGTGCAATGGCTGAGCCTCGCCCTGGGTGAACCACCTTGGTGATCATGGTATCTCCCCTGCCAGGTAAGTATGAGTTGGCAGTGTGGGAGACAGGGGTCCCCTTTCCACATGCAGCACTCTGGTTGATGGTGCCTAACACGCATATTGCCTGAATCCAGTGACGGTGAGCACGCCATTGCATTTTGTCCCAGTTCAAAGGCCACACCGAGAGAAGTGAGCAGACACGTGGATCTTTGCTTTTGGACACAAGAGTGAGGGGAGAGCGCGAACGCAGTCCCCCACTACCACAAATTATGCAGTTGAGATTCCCGCATTTGGGGAATTCACAGGGGTCAGCACAACCGCAGTGCAATGGCTGAGCCTCGCCCTGGGTGAACCACCTTGGTGATCATGGTATCTCCCCTGCCAGGTAAGTATGAGTTGGCAGTGTGGGAGACAGGGGTCCCCTTTCCACATGCAGCACTCTGGTTGATGGTGTCTAACACGCATAATGCCTGAATCCAGTGACGGTGAGCACGCCATTGCATTTTGTCCCAGTTCAAAGGCCACACCGAGAGAAGTGAGCAGACACGTGGATCTTTGCTTTTGGACACAAGAGTGAGGGGAAAGCGCGAACGCAGTCCCCCACTACCACAAATTATGCAGTTGAGATTCCCGCATTTGGGGAATTCACAGGGGTCAGCACAACCACAGTGCAATGGCTGAGCCTCGCCCTGGGTGAACCACCTTGGTGATCATGGTATCTCCCCTGCCAGGTAAGTATGAGTTGGCAGTGTGGGAGACAGGGGTCCCCTTTCCACATGCAGCACTCTGGTTGATGGTGCCTAACACGCATAATGCCTGAATCCAGTGACGGTGAGCACGCCATTGCATTTTGTCCCAGTTCAAAGGCCACACCGAGAGAAGTGAGCAGACACGTAGATCTTTGCTTTTGGACACAAGAGTGAGGGGAGAGCGCGAACGCAGTCCCCCACTACCACAAATTATGCAGTTGAGATTCCCGCATTTGGGGAATTCACAGGGGTCAGCACAACCGCAGTGCAATGGCTGAGCCTCGCCCTGGGTGAACCACCTTGGTGATCATGGTATCTCCCCTGCCAGGTAAGTATGAGTTGGCAGTGTGGGAGACAGGGGTCCCGTTTCCACATGCAGCACTCTGGCTGATGGTGCCTAACACGCATAATGCCTGAATCCAGTGACGGTGAGCACGCCATTGCATTTTGTCCCAGTTCAAAGGCCACACCGTGAGAAGTAAGCAGACACGTAGATCTTTGCTTTTGGACACAAGAGTGAGGGGAGAGCGCGAACGCAGTCCCCCACTACCACAAATTATGCAGTTGAGATTCCCGCATTTGGGGAATTCACAGGGGTCAGCACAACCGCAGTGCAATGGCTGAGCCTCGCCCTGGGTGAACCACCTTGGTGATCATGGTATCTCCCCTGCCAGGTAAGTATGAGTTGGCAGTGTGGGAGACAGGGGTCCCCTTTCCACATGCAGCACTCTGGCTGATGGTGCCTAACACGCATAATGCCTGAATCCAGTGACGGTGAGCACGCCATTGCATTTTGTCCCAGTTCAAAGGCCACACCGAGAGAAGTGAGCAGACACGTGGATCTTTGCTTTTGGACACAAGAGTGAGGGGAGAGCGCGAACGCAGTCCCCCACTACCACAAATTATGCAGTTGAGATTCCCGCATTTGGGGAATTCACAGGGGTCAGCACAACCGCAGTGCAATGGCTGAGCCTCGCCCTGGGTGAACCACCTTGGTGATCATGGTATCTCCCCTGCCAGGTAAGTATGAGTTGGCAGTGTGGGAGACAGGGGTCCCCTTTCCACATGCAGCACTCTGGTTGATGGTGCCTAACACGCATATTGCCTGAATCCAGTGACGGTGAGCACGCCATTGCATTTTGTCCCAGTTCAAAGGCCACACCGAGAGAAGTGAGCAGACACGTAGATCTTTGCTTTTGGACACAAGAGTGAGGGGAGAGCGCGAACGCAGTCCCCCACTACCACAAATTATGCAGTTGAGATTCCCGCATTTGGGGAATTCACAGGGGTCAGCACAACAGCAGTGCAATGGCTGAGCCTCGCCCTGGGTGAACCACCTTGGTGATCATGGTATCTCCCCTGCCAGGTAAGTATGAGTTGGCAGGGTGGGAGACAGGGGTCCCGTTTCCACATGCAGCACTCTGGCTGATGGTGCCTAACACGCATAATGCCTGAATCCAGTGACGGTGAGCACGCCATTGCATTTTGTCCCAGTTCAAAGGCCACACCGAGAGAAGTGAGCAGACACGTAGATCTTTGCTTTTGGACACAAGAGTGAGGGGAGAGCGCGAACGCAGTCCCCCACTACCACAAATTATGCAGTTGAGATTCCCGCATTTGGGGAATTCACAGGGGTCAGCACAACCGCAGTGCAATGGCTGAGCCTCGCCCTGGGTGAACCACCTTGGTGATCATGGTATCTCCCCTGCCAGGTAAGTATGAGTTGGCAGTGTGGGAGACAGGGGTCCCGTTTCCACATGCAGCACTCTGGCTGATGGTGCCTAACACGCATAATGCCTGAATCCAGTGACGGTGAGCACGCCATTGCATTTTGTCCCAGTTCAAAGGCCACACCGTGAGAAGTAAGCAGACACGTAGATCTTTGCTTTTGGACACAAGAGTGAGGGGAGAGCGCGAACGCAGTCCCCCACTACCACAAATTATGCCGTTGAGATTCCCGCATTTGGGGAATTCACAGGGGTCAGCACAACAGCAGTGCAATGGCTGAGCCTCGCCCTGGGTGAACCACCTTGGTGATCATGGTATCTCCCCTGCCAGGTAAGTATGAGTTGGCAGTGTGGGAGACAGGGGTCCCCTTTCCACATGCAGCACTCTGGCTGATGGTGCCTAACACGCATAATGCCTGAATCCAGTGACGGTGAGCACGCCATTGCATTTTGTCCCAGTTCAAAGGCCACACCGAGAGAAGTGAGCAGACACGTGGATCTTTGCTTTTGGACACAAGAGTGAGGGGAGAGCGCGAACGCAGTCCCCCACTACCACAAATTATGCAGTTGAGATTCCCGCATTTGGGGAATTCACAGGGGTCAGCACAACCGCAGTGCAATGGCTGAGCCTCGCCCTGGGTGAACCACCTTGGTGATCATGGTATCTCCCCTGCCAGGTAAGTATGAGTTAGCAGTGTGGGAGACAGGGGTCCCGTTTCCACATGCAGCACTCTGGCTGATGGTGCCTAACACGCATAATGCCTGAATCCAGTGACGGTGAGCACGCCATTGCATTTTGTCCCAGTTCAAAGGCCACACCGAGAGAAGTGAGCAGACACGTAGATCTTTGCTTTTGGACACAAGAGTGAGGGGAGAGCGCGAACGCAGTCCCCCACTACCACAAATTATGCAGTTGAGATTCCCGCATTTGGGGAATTCACAGGGGTCAGCACAACCGCAGTGCAATGGCTGAGCCTCGCCCTGGGTGAACCACCTTGGTGATCATGGTATCTCCCCTGCCAGGTAAGTATGAGTTGGCAGTGTGGGAGACAGGGGTCCCCTTTCCACATGCAGCACTCTGGCTGATTGTGCCAAACACGCATAATGCCTGAATCCAGTGACGGTGAGCACGCCATTGCATTTTGTCCCAGTTCAAAGGCCACACCGAGAGAAGTGAGCAGACACGTGGATCTTTGCTTTTGGACACAAGAGTGAGGGGAGAGCGCGAACGCAGTCCCCCACTACCACAAATTATGCAGTTGAGATTCCCGCATTTGGGGAATTCACAGGGGTCAGCACAACCGCAGTGCAATGGCTGAGCCTCGCCCTGGGTGAACCACCTTGGTGATCATGGTATCTCCCCTGCCAGGTAAGTATGAGTTGGCAGTGTGGGAGACAGGGGTCCCCTTTCCACATGCAGCACTCTGGCTGATGGTGCCTAACACGCATAATGCCTGAATCCAGTGACGGTGAGCACGCCATTGCATTTTGTCCCAGTTCAAAGGCCACACCGAGAGAAGTGAGCAGACACGTGGATCTTTGCTTTTGGACACAAGAGTGAGGGGAGAGCGCGAACGCAGTCCCCCACTACCACAAATTATGCAGTTGAGATTCCCGCATTTGGGGAATTCACAGGGGTCAGCACAACCGCAGTGCAATGGCTGAGCCTCGCCCTGGGTGAACCACCTTGGTGATCATGGTATCTCCCCTGCCAGGTAAGTATGAGTTAGCAGTGTGGGAGACAGGGGTCCCGTTTCCACATGCAGCACTCTGGCTGATGGTGCCTAACACGCATAATGCCTGAATCCAGTGACGGTGAGCACGCCATTGCATTTTGTCCCAGTTCAAAGGCCACACCGAGAGAAGTGAGCAGACACGTAGATCTTTGCTTTTGGACACAAGAGTGAGGGGAGAGCGCGAACGCAGTCCCCCACTACCACAAATTATGCAGTTGAGATTCCCGCATTTGGGGAATTCACAGGGGTCAGCACAACCGCAGTGCAATGGCTGAGCCTCGCCCTGGGTGAACCACCTTGGTGATCATGGTATCTCCCCTGCCAGGTAAGTATGAGTTGGCAGTGTGGGAGACAGGGGTCCCCTTTCCACATGCAGCACTCTGGCTGATTGTGCCAAACACGCATAATGCCTGAATCCAGTGACGGTGAGCACGCCATTGCATTTTGTCCCAGTTCAAAGGCCACACCGAGAGAAGTGAGCAGACACGTGGATCTTTGCTTTTGGACACAAGAGTGAGGGGAGAGCGCGAACGCAGTCCCCCACTACCACAAATTATGCAGTTGAGATTCCCGCATTTGGGGAATTCACAGGGGTCAGCACAACCGCAGTGCAATGGCTGAGCCTCGCCCTGGGTGAACCACCTTGGTGATCATGGTATCTCCCCTGCCAGGTAAGTATGAGTTGGCAGTGTGGGAGACAGGGGTCCCCTTTCCACATGCAGCACTCTGGCTGATGGTGCCTAACACGCATAATGCCTGAATCCAGTGACGGTGAGCACGCCATTGCATTTTGTCCCAGTTCAAAGGCCACACCGAGAGAAGTGAGCAGACACGTGGATCTTTGCTTTTGGACACAAGAGTGAGGGGAGAGCGCGAACGCAGTCCCCCACTACCACAAATTATGCAGTTGAGATTCCCGCATTTGGGGAATTCACAGGGGTCAGCACAACCGCAGTGCAATGGCTGAGCCTCGCCCTGGGTGAACCACCTTGGTGATCATGGTATCTCCCCTGCCAGGTAAGTATGAGTTGGCAGTGTGGGAGACAGGGGTCCCCTTTCCACATGCAGCACTCTGGCTGATGGTGCCTAACACGCATAATGCCTGAATCCAGTGACGGTGAGCACGCCATTGCATTTTGTCCCAGTTCAAAGGCCACACCGAGAGAAGTGAGCAGACACGTGGATCTTTGCTTTTGGACACAAGAGTGAGGGGAGAGCGCGAACGCAGTCCCCCACTACCACAAATTATGCAGTTGAGATTCCCGCATTTGGGGAATTCACAGGGGTCAGCACAACCGCAGTGCAATGGCTGAGCCTCGCCCTGGGTGAACCACCTTGGTGATCATGGTATCTCGCCTGCCAGGTAAGTATGAGTTAGCAGTGTGGGAGACAGGGGTCCCGTTTCCACATGCAGCACTCTGGCTGATGGTGCCTAACACGCATAATGCCTGAATCCAGTGACGGTGAGCACGCCATTGCATTTTGTCCCAGTTCAAAGGCCACACCGAGAGAAGTGAGCAGACACGTGGACTTTGCTTTTGGACACAAGAGTGAGGGGAGAGCGCGAACGCAGTCCCCCACTACCACAAATTATGCAGTTGAGATTCCCGCATTTGGGGAATTCACAGGGGTCAGCACAACCGCAGTGCAATGGCTGAGCCTCGCCCTGGGTGAACCACCTTGGTGATCATGGTATCTCCCCTGCCAGGTAAGTATGAGTTGGCAGTGTGGGAGACAGGGGTCCCCTTTCCACATGCAGCACTCTGGCTGATGGTGCCTAACACGCATAATGCCTGAATCCAGTGACGGTGAGCACGCCATTGCATTTTGTCCCAGTTCAAAGGCCACACCGAGAGAAGTGAGCAGACACGTGGACTTTGCTTTTGGACACAAGAGTGAGGGGAGAGCGCGAACGCAGTCCCCCACTACCACAAATTATGCAGTTGAGATTCCCGCATTTGGGGAATTCACAGGGGTCAGCACAACCGCAGTGCAATGGCTGAGCCTCGCCCTGGGTGAACCACCTTGGTGATCATGGTATCTCCCCTGCCAGGTAAGTATGAGTTGGCAGTGTGGGAGACAGGGGTCCCCTTTCCACATGCAGCACTCTGGCTGATGGTGCCTAACACGCATAATGCCTGAATCCAGTGACGGTGAGCACGCCATTGCATTTTGTCCCAGTTCAAAGGCCACACCGAGAGAAGTGAGCAGACACGTGGATCTTTGCTTTTGGACACAAGAGTGAGGGGAGAGCGCGAACGCAGTCCCCCACTACCACAAATTATGCAGTTGAGATTCCCGCATTTGGGGAATTCACAGGGGTCAGCACAACCGCAGTGCAATGGCTGAGCCTCGCCCTGGGTGAACCACCTTGGTGATCATGGTATCTCCCCTGCCAGGTAAGTATGAGTTGGCAGTGTGGGAGACAGGGGTCCCCTTTCCACATGCAGCACTCTGGTTGATGGTGCCTAACACGCATATTGCCTGAATCCAGTGACGGTGAGCACACCATTGCATTTTGTCCCAGTTCAAAGGCCACACCGAGAGAAGTGAGCAGACACGTGGATCTTTGCTTTTGGACACAAGAGTGAGGGGAGAGCGCGAACGCAGTCCCCCACTACCACAAATTATGCAGTTGAGATTCCCGCATTTGGGGAATTCACAGGGGTCAGCACAACCGCAGTGCAATGGCTGAGCCTCGCCCTGGGTGAACCACCTTGGTGATCATGGTATCTCCCCTGCCAGGTAAGTATGAGTTGGCAGTGTGGGAGACAGGGGTCCCCTTTCCACATGCAGCACTCTGGTTGATGGTGCCTAACACGCATATTGCCTGAATCCAGTGACGGTGAGCACACCATTGCATTTTGTCCCAGTTCAAAGGCCACACCGAGAGAAGTGAGCAGACACGTGGATCTTTGCTTTTGGACACAAGAGTGAGGGGAGAGCGCGAACGCAGTCCCCCACTACCACAAATTATGCAGTTGAGATTCCCGCATTTGGGGAATTCACAGGGGTCAGCACAACCGCAGTGCAATGGCTGAGCCTCGCCCTGGGTGAACCACCTTGGTGATCATGGTATCTCCCCTGCCAGGTAAGTATGAGTTGGCAGTGTGGGAGACAGGGGTCCCCTTTCCACATGCAGCACTCTGGCTGATGGTGCCTAACACGCATAATGCCTGAATCCAGTGACGGTGAGCACGCCATTGCATTTTGTCCCAGTTCAAAGGCCACACCGAGAGAAGTGAGCAGACACGTGGATCTTTGCTTTTGGACACAAGAGTGAGGGGAGAGCGCGAACGCAGTCCCCCACTACCACAAATTATGCAGTTGAGATTCCCGCATTTGGGGAATTCACAGGGGTCAGCACAACCGCAGTGCAATGGCTGAGCCTCGCCCTGGGTGAACCACCTTGGTGATCATGGTATCTCCCCTGCCAGGTAAGTATGAGTTGGCAGTGTGGGAGACAGGGGTCCCCTTTCCACATGCAGCACTCTGGTTGATGGTGCCTAACACGCATATTGCCTGAATCCAGTGACGGTGAGCACACCATTGCATTTTGTCCCAGTTCAAAGGCCACACCGAGAGAAGTGAGCAGACACGTGGATCTTTGCTTTTGGACACAAGAGTGAGGGGAGAGCGCGAACGCAGTCCCCCACTACCACAAATTATGCAGTTGAGATTCCCGCATTTGGGGAATTCACAGGGGTCAGCACAACCGCAGTGCAATGGCTGAGCCTCGCCCTGGGTGAACCACCTTGGTGATCATGGTATCTCCCCTGCCAGGTAAGTATGAGTTGGCAGTGTGGGAGACAGGGGTCCCCTTTCCACATGCAGCACTCTGGCTGATGGTGCCTAACACGCATAATGCCTGAATCCAGTGACGGTGAGCACGCCATTGCATTTTGTCCCAGTTCAAAGGCCACACCGAGAGAAGTGAGCAGACACGTGGATCTTTGCTTTTGGACACAAGAGTGAGGGGAGAGCGCGAACGCAGTCCCCCACTACCACAAATTATGCAGTTGAGATTCCCGCATTTGGGGAATTCACAGGGGTCAGCACAACCGCAGTGCAATGGCTGAGCCTCGCCCTGGGTGAACCACCTTGGTGATCATGGTATCTCCCCTGCCAGGTAAGTATGAGTTGGCAGTGTGGGAGACAGGGGTCCCCTTTCCACATGCAGCACTCTGGCTGATGGTGCCTAACACGCATAATGCCTGAATCCAGTGACGGTGAGCACGCCATTGCATTTTGTCCCAGTTCAAAGGCCACACCGAGAGAAGTGAGCAGACACGTGGATCTTTGCTTTTGGACACAAGAGTGAGGGGAGAGCGCGAACGCAGTCCCCCACTACCACAAATTATGCAGTTGAGATTCCCGCATTTGGGGAATTCACAGGGGTCAGCACAACCGCAGTGCAATGGCTGAGCCTCGCCCTGGGTGAACCACCTTGGTGATCATGGTATCTCCCCTGCCAGGTAAGTATGAGTTGGCAGTGTGGGAGACAGGGGTCCCCTTTCCACATGCAGCACTCTGGCTGATGGTGCCAAACACGCATAATGCCTGAATCCAGTGACGGTGAGCACGCCATTGCATTTTGTCCCAGTTCAAAGGCCACACCGAGAGAAGTGAGCAGACACGTGGATCTTTGCTTTTGGACACAAGAGTGAGGGGAGAGCGCGAACGCAGTCCCCCACTACCACAAATTATGCAGTTGAGATTCCCGCATTTGGGGAATTCACAGGGGTCAGCACAACCGCAGTGCAATGGCTGAGCCTCGCCCTGGGTGAACCACCTTGGTGATCATGGTATCTCCCCTGCCAGGTAAGTATGAGTTGGCAGTGTGGGAGACAGGGGTCCCCTTTCCACATGCAGCACTCTGGCTGATGGTGCCTAACACGCATAATGCCTGAATCCAGTGACGGTGAGCACGCCATTGCATTTTGTCCCAGTTCAAAGGCCACACCGAGAGAAGTGAGCAGACACGTGGATCTTTGCTTTTGGACACAAGAGTGAGGGGAGAGCGCGAACGCAGTCCCCCACTACCACAAATTATGCAGTTGAGATTCCCGCATTTGGGGAATTCACAGGGGTCAGCACAACCGCAGTGCAATGGCGGAGCCTCGCCCTGGGTGAACCACCTTGGTGATCATGGTATCTCCCCTGCCAGGTAAATATGAGTTGGCAGTGTGGGAGACAGGGGTCCCCTTTCCACATGCAGCACTCTGGCTGATGGTGCCTAACACGCATAATGCCTGAATCCAGTGACGGTGAGCACGCCATTGCATTTTGTCCCAGTTCAAAGGCCACACCGAGAGAAGTGAGCAGACACGTGGATCTTTGCTTTTGGACACAAGAGTGAGGGGAGAGCGCGAACGCAGTCCCCCACTACCACAAATTATGCAGTTGAGATTCCCGCATTTGGGGAATTCACAGGGGTCAGCACAACCGCAGTGCAATGGCTGAGCCTCGCCCTGGGTGAACCACCTTGGTGATCATGGTATCTCCCCTGCCAGGTAAGTATGAGTTGGCAGTGTGGGAGACAGGGGTCCCCTTTCCACATGCAGCACTCTGGCTGATGGTGCCTAACACGCATAATGCCTGAATCCAGTGACGGTGAGCACGCCATTGCATTTTGTCCCAGTTCAAAGGCCACACCGAGAGAAGTGAGCAGACACGTGGATCTTTGCTTTTGGACACAAGAGTGAGGGGAGAGCGCGAACGCAGTCCCCCACTACCACAAATTATGCAGTTGAGATTCCCGCATTTGGGGAATTCACAGGGGTCAGCACAACCGCAGTGCAATGGCTGAGCCTCGCCCTGGGTGAACCACCTTGGTGATCATGGTATCTCCCCTGCCAGGTAAGTATGAGTTGGCAGTGTGGGAGACAGGGGTCCCCTTTCCACATGCAGCACTCTGGCTGATGGTGCCAAACACGCATAATGCCTGAATCCAGTGACGGTGAGCACGCCATTGCATTTTGTCCCAGTTCAAAGGCCACACCGAGAGAAGTGAGCAGACACGTGGATCTTTGCTTTTGGACACAAGAGTGAGGGGAGAGCGCGAACGCAGTCCCCCACTACCACAAATTATGCAGTTGAGATTCCCGCATTTGGGGAATTCACAGGGGTCAGCACAACCGCAGTGCAATGGCTGAGCCTCGCCCTGGGTGAACCACCTTGGTGATCATGGTATCTCCCCTGCCAGGTAAGTATGAGTTGGCAGTGTGGGAGACAGGGGTCCCCTTTCCACATGCAGCACTCTGGCTGATGGTGCCTAACACGCATAATGCCTGAATCCAGTGACGGTGAGCACGCCATTGCATTTTGTCCCAGTTCAAAGGCCACACCGAGAGAAGTGAGCAGACACGTAGATCTTTGCTTTTGGACACAAGAGTGAGGGAAGAGCGCGAACGCAGTCCCCCACTACCACAAATTATGCAGTTGAGATTCCCGCATTTGGGGAATTCACAGGGGTCAGCACAACCGCAGTGCAATGGCTGAGCCTCGCCCTGGGTGAACCACCTTGGTGATCATGGTATCTCCCCTGCCAGGTAAGTATGAGTTGGCAGTGTGGGAGACAGGGGTCCCCTTTCCACATGCAGCACTCTGGCTGATGGTGCCTAACACGCATAATGCCTGAATCCAGTGACGGTGAGCACGCCATTGCATTTTGTCCCAGTTCAAAGGCCACACCGAGAGAAGTGAGCAGACACGTGGATCTTTGCTTTTGGACACAAGAGTGAGGGGAGAGCGCGAACGCAGTCCCCCACTACCACAAATTATGCAGTTGAGATTCCCGCATTTGGGGAATTCACAGGGGTCAGCACAACCGCAGTGCAATGGCTGAGCCTCGCCCTGGGTGAACCACCTTGGTGATCATGGTATCTCCCCTGCCAGGTAAGTATGAGTTGGCAGTGTGGGAGACAGGGGTCCCCTTTCCACATGCAGCACTCTGGCTGATGGTGCCTAACACGCATAATGCCTGAATCCAGTGACGGTGAGCACGCCATTGCATTTTGTCCCAGTTCAAAGGCCACACCGAGAGAAGTGAGCAGACACGTGGATCTTTGCTTTTGGACACAAGAGTGAGGGGAGAGCGCGAACGCAGTCCCCCACTACCACAAATTATGCAGTTGAGATTCCCGCATTTGGGGAATTCACAGGGGTCAGCACAACCGCAGTGCAATGGCTGAGCCTCGCCCTGGGTGAACCACCTTGGTGATCATGGTATCTCCCCTGCCAGGTAAGTATGAGTTGGCAGTGTGGGAGACAGGGGTCCCGTTTCCACATGCAGCACTCTGGCTGATGGTGCCTAACACGCATAATGCCTGAATCCAGTGACGGTGAGCACGCCATTGCATTTTGTCCCAGTTCAAAGGCCACACCGAGAGAAGTGAGCAGACACGTAGATCTTTGCTTTTGGACACAAGAGTGAGGGGAGAGCGCGAACGCAGTCCCCCACTACCACAAATTATGCAGTTGAGATTCCCGCATTTGGGGAATTCACAGGGGTCAGCACAACCGCAGTGCAATGGCTGAGCCTCGCCCTGGGTGAACCACCTTGGTGATCATGGTATCTCCCCTGCCAGGTAAGTATGAGTTGGCAGTGTGGGAGACAGGGGTCCCCTTTCCACATGCAGCACTCTGGCTGATTGTGCCAAACACGCATAATGCCTGAATCCAGTGACGGTGAGCACGCCATTGCATTTTGTCCCAGTTCAAAGGCCACACCGAGAGAAGTGAGCAGACACGTGGATCTTTGCTTTTGGACACAAGAGTGAGGGGAGAGGGCGAACGCAGTCCCCCACTACCACAAATTATGCAGTTGAGATTCCCGCATTTGGGGAATTCACAGGAGTCAGCACAACCGCAGTGCAATGGCTGAGCCTCGCCCTGGGTGAACCACCTTGGTGATCATGGTATCTCCCCTGCCAGGTAAGTATGAGTTGGCAGTGTGGGAGACAGGGGTCCCCTTTCCACATGCAGCACTCTGGCTGATGGTGCCTAACACGCATAATGCCTGAATCCCGTGACGGTGAGCACGCCATTGCATTTTGTCCCAGTTCAAAGGCCACACCGAGAGAAGTGAGCAGACACGTGGATCTTTGCTTTTGGACACAAGAGTGAGGGGAGAGCGCGAACGCAGTCCCCCACTACCACAAATTATGCAGTTGAGATTCCCGCATTTGGGGAATTCACAGGGGTCAGCACAACCGCAGTGCAATGGCTGAGCCTCGCCCTGGGTGAACCACCTTGGTGATCATGGTATCTCCCCTGCCAGGTAAGTATGAGTTGGCAGTGTGGGAGACAGGGGTCCCGTTTCCACATGCAGCACTCTGGCTGATGGTGCCTAACACGCATAATGCCTGAATCCAGTGACGGTGAGCACGCCATTGCATTTTGTCCCAGTTCAAAGGCCACACCGAGAGAAGTGAGCAGACACGTAGATCTTTGCTTTTGGACACAAGAGTGAGGGGAGAGCGCGAACGCAGTCCCCCACTACCACAAATTATGCAGTTGAGATTCCCGCATTTGGGGAATTCACAGGGGTCAGCACAACCGCAGTGCAATGGCTGAGCCTCGCCCTGGGTGAACCACCTTGGTGATCATGGTATCTCCCCTGCCAGGTAAGTATGAGTTGGCAGTGTGGGAGACAGGGGTCCCCTTTCCACATGCAGCACTCTGGTTGATGGTGCCTAACACGCATATTGCCTGAATCCAGTGACGGTGAGCACACCATTGCATTTTGTCCCAGTTCAAAGGCCACACCGAGAGAAGTGAGCAGACACGTGGATCTTTGCTTTTGGACACAAGAGTGAGGGGAGAGCGCGAACGCAGTCCCCCACTACCACAAATTATGCAGTTGAGATTCCCGCATTTGGGGAATTCACAGGGGTCAGCACAACCGCAGTGCAATGGCTGAGCCTCGCCCTGGGTGAACCACCTTGGTGATCATGGTATCTCCCCTGCCAGGTAAGTATGAGTTGGCAGTGTGGGAGACAGGGGTCCCCTTTCCACATGCAGCACTCTGGCTGATGGTGCCTAACACGCATAATGCCTGAATCCAGTGACGGTGAGCACGCCATTGCATTTTGTCCCAGTTCAAAGGCCACACCGAGAGAAGTGAGCAGACACGTGGATCTTTGCTTTTGGACACAAGAGTGAGGGAAGAGCGCGAACGCAGTCCCCCACTACCACAAATTATGCAGTTGAGATTCCCGCATTTGGGGAATTCACAGGGGTCAGCACAACCGCAGTGCAATGGCTGAGCCTCGCCCTGGGTGAACCACCTTGGTGATCATGGTATCTCCCCTGCCAGGTAAGTATGAGTTGGCAGTGTGGGAGACAGGGGTCCCCTTTCCACATGCAGCACTCTGGCTGATGGTGCCTAACACGCATAATGCCTGAATCCAGTGACGGTGAGCACGCCATTGCATTTTGTCCCAGTTCAAAGGCCACACCGAGAGAAGTGAGCAGACACGTGGATCTTTGCTTTTGGACACAAGAGTGAGGGGAGAGCGCGAACGCAGTCCCCCACTACCACAAATTATGCAGTTGAGATTCCCGCATTTGGGGAATTCACAGGGGTCAGCACAACCGCAGTGCAATGGCTGAGCCTCGCCCTGGGTGAACCACCTTGGTGATCATGGTATCTCCCCTGCCAGGTAAGTATGAGTTGGCAGTGTGGGAGACAGGGGTCCCCTTTCCACATGCAGCACTCTGGCTGATTGTGCCAAACACGCATAATGCCTGAATCCAGTGACGGTGAGCACGCCATTGCATTTTGTCCCAGTTCAAAGGCCACACCGAGAGAAGTGAGCAGACACGTGGATCTTTGCTTTTGGACACAAGAGTGAGGGGAGAGCGCGAACGCAGTCCCCCACTACCACAAATTATGCAGTTGAGATTCCCGCATTTGGGGAATTCACAGGGGTCAGCACAACCGCAGTGCAATGGCTGAGCCTCGCCCTGGGTGAACCACCTTGGTGATCATGGTATCTCCCCTGCCAGGTAAGTATGAGTTGGCAGTGTGGGAGACAGGGGTCCCCTTTCCACATGCAGCACTCTGGTTGATGGTGCCTAACACGCATATTGCCTGAATCCAGTGACGGAGAGCACACCATTGCATTTTGTCCCAGTTCAAAGGCCACACCGAGAGAAGTGAGCAGACACGTGGATCTTTGCTTTTGGACACAAGAGTGAGGGGAGAGCGCGAACGCAGTCCCCCACTACCACAAATTATGCAGTTGAGATTCCCGCATTTGGGGAATTCACAGGGGTCAGCACAACCGCAGTGCAATGGCTGAGCCTCGCCCTGGGTGAACCACCTTGGTGATCATGGTATCTCCCCTGCCAGGTAAGTATGAGTTGGCAGTGTGGGAGACAGGGGTCCCCTTTCCACATGCAGCACTCTGGCTGATGGTGCCTAACACGCATAATGCCTGAATCCAGTGACGGTGAGCACGCCATTGCATTTTGTCCCAGTTCAAAGGCCACACCGAGAGAAGTGAGCAGACACGTGGATCTTTGCTTTTGGACACAAGAGTGAGGGAAGAGCGCGAACGCAGTCCCCCACTACCACAAATTATGCAGTTGAGATTCCCGCATTTGGGGAATTCACAGGGGTCAGCACAACCGCAGTGCAATGGCTGAGCCTCGCCCTGGGTGAACCACCTTGGTGATCATGGTATCTCCCCTGCCAGGTAAGTATGAGTTGGCAGTGTGGGAGACAGGGGTCCCCTTTCCACATGCAGCACTCTGGCTGATGGTGCCTAACACGCATAATGCCTGAATCCAGTGACGGTGAGCACGCCATTGCATTTTGTCCCAGTTCAAAGGCCACACCGAGAGAAGTGAGCAGACACGTGGATCTTTGCTTTTGGACACAAGAGTGAGGGGAGAGCGCGAACGCAGTCCCCCACTACCACAAATTATGCAGTTGAGATTCCCGCATTTGGGGAATTCACAGGGGTCAGCACAACCGCAGTGCAATGGCTGAGCCTCGCCCTGGGTGAACCACCTTGGTGATCATGGTATCTCCCCTGCCAGGTAAGTATGAGTTGGCAGTGTGGGAGACAGGGGTCCCCTTTCCACATGCAGCACTCTGGCTGATGGTGCCTAACACGCATAATGCCTGAATCCAGTGACGGTGAGCACGCCATTGCATTTTGTCCCAGTTCAAAGGCCACACCGAGAGAAGTGAGCAGACACGTGGATCTTTGCTTTTGGACACAAGAGTGAGGGGAGAGCGCGAACGCAGTCCCCCACTACCACAAATTATGCAGTTGAGATTCCCGCATTTGGGGAATTCACAGGGGTCAGCACAACCGCAGTGCAATGGCTGAGCCTCGCCCTGGGTGAACCACCTTGGTGATCATGGTATCTCCCCTGCCAGGTAAGTATGAGTTGGCAGTGTGGGAGACAGGGGTCCCCTTTCCACATGCAGCACTCTGGTTGATGGTGTCTAACACGCATAATGCCTGAATCCAGTGACGGTGAGCACGCCATTGCATTTTGTCCCAGTTCAAAGGCCACACCGAGAGAAGTGAGCAGACACGTGGATCTTTGCTTTTGGACACAAGAGTGAGGGGAAAGCGCGAACGCAGTCCCCCACTACCACAAATTATGCAGTTGAGATTCCCGCATTTGGGGAATTCACAGGGGTCAGCACAACCACAGTGCAATGGCTGAGCCTCGCCCTGGGTGAACCACCTTGGTGATCATGGTATCTCCCCTGCCAGGTAAGTATGAGTTGGCAGTGTGGGAGACAGGGGTCCCCTTTCCACATGCAGCACTCTGGTTGATGGTGCCTAACACGCATATTGCCTGAATCCAGTGACGGTGAGCACGCCATTGCATTTTGTCCCAGTTCAAAGGCCACACCGAGAGAAGTGAGCAGACACGTAGATCTTTGCTTTTGGACACAAGAGTGAGGGGAGAGCGCGAACGCAGTCCCCCACTACCACAAATTATGCAGTTGAGATTCCCGCATTTGGGGAATTCACAGGGGTCAGCACAACAGCAGTGCAATGGCTGAGCCTCGCCCTGGGTGAACCACCTTGGTGATCATGGTATCTCCCCTGCCAGGTAAGTATGAGTTGGCAGGGTGGGAGACAGGGGTCCCCTTTCCACATGCAGCACTCTGGCTGATGGTGCCTAACACGCATAATGCCTGAATCCAGTGACGGTGAGCACGCCATTGCATTTTGTCCCAGTTCAAAGGCCACACCGAGAGAAGTGAGCAGACACGTGGATCTTTGCTTTTGGACACAAGAGTGAGGGGAGAGCGCGAACGCAGTCCCCCACTACCACAAATTATGCAGTTGAGATTCCCGCATTTGGGGAATTCACAGGGGTCAGCACAACCGCAGTGCAATGGCTGAGCCTCGCCCTGGGTGAACCACCTTGGTGATCATGGTATCTCCCCTGCCAGGTAAGTATGAGTTGGCAGTGTGGGAGACAGGGGTCCCCTTTCCACATGCAGCACTCTGGCTGATGGTGCCTAACACGCATAATGCCTGAATCCAGTGACGGTGAGCACGCCATTGCATTTTGTCCCAGTTCAAAGGCCACACCGAGAGAAGTGAGCAGACACGTGGATCTTTGCTTTTGGACACAAGAGTGAGGGGAGAGCGCGAACGCAGTCCCCCACTACCACAAATTATGCAGTTGAGATTCCCGCATTTGGGGAATTCACAGGGGTCAGCACAACCGCAGTGCAATGGCTGAGCCTCGCCCTGGGTGAACCACCTTGGTGATCATGGTATCTCCCCTGCCAGGTAAGTATGAGTTGGCAGTGTGGGAGACAGGGGTCCCGTTTCCACATGCAGCACTCTGGTTGATGGTGCCTAACACGCATATTGCCTGAATCCAGTGACGGTGAGCACGCCATTGCATTTTGTCCCAGTTCAAAGGCCACACCGTGAGAAGTAAGCAGACACGTGGATCTTTGCTTTTGGACACAAGAGTGAGGGGAGAGCGCGAACGCAGTCCCCCACTACCACAAATTATGCAGTTGAGATTCCCGCATTTGGGGAATTCACAGGGGTCAGCACAACCGCAGTGCAATGGCTGAGCCTCGCCCTGGGTGAACCACCTTGGTGATCATGGTATCTCCCCTGCCAGGTAAGTATGAGTTGGCAGTGTGGGAGACAGGGGTCCCCTTTCCACATGCAGCACTCTGGCTGATGGTGCCTAACACGCATAATGCCTGAATCCAGTGACGGTGAGCACGCCATTGCATTTTGTCCCAGTTCAAAGGCCACACCGAGAGAAGTGAGCAGACACGTGGATCTTTGCTTTTGGACACAAGAGTGAGGGGAGAGCGCGAACGCAGTCCCCCACTACCACAAATTATGCAGTTGAGATTCCCGCATTTGGGGAATTCACAGGGGTCAGCACAACCGCAGTGCAATGGCTGAGCCTCGCCCTGGGTGAACCACCTTGGTGATCATGGTATCTCCCCTGCCAGGTAAGTATGAGTTGGCAGTGTGGGAGACAGGGGTCCCCTTTCCACATGCAGCACTCTGGTTGATGGTGTCTAACACGCATAATGCCTGAATCCAGTGACGGTGAGCACGCCATTGCATTTTGTCCCAGTTCAAAGGCCACACCGAGAGAAGTGAGCAGACACGTGGATCTTTGCTTTTGGACACAAGAGTGAGGGGAAAGCGCGAACGCAGTCCCCCACTACCACAAATTATGCAGTTGAGATTCCCGCATTTGGGGAATTCACAGGGGTCAGCACAACAGCAGTGCAATGGCTGAGCCTCGCCCTGGGTGAACCACCTTGGTGATCATGGTATCTCCCCTGCCAGGTAAGTATGAGTTGGCAGGGTGGGAGACAGGGGTCCCGTTTCCACATGCAGCACTCTGGCTGATGGTGCCTAACACGCATAATGCCTGAATCCAGTGACGGTGAGCACGCCATTGCATTTTGTCCCAGTTCAAAGGCCACACCGAGAGAAGTGAGCAGACACGTAGATCTTTGCTTTTGGACACAAGAGTGAGGGGAGAGCGCGAACGCAGTCCCCCACTACCACAAATTATGCAGTTGAGATTCCCGCATTTGGGGAATTCACAGGGGTCAGCACAACCGCAGTGCAATGGCTGAGCCTCGCCCTGGGTGAACCACCTTGGTGATCATGGTATCTCCCCTGCCAGGTAAGTATGAGTTGGCAGTGTGGGAGACAGGGGTCCCGTTTCCACATGCAGCACTCTGGCTGATGGTGCCTAACACGCATAATGCCTGAATCCAGTGACGGTGAGCACGCCATTGCATTTTGTCCCAGTTCAAAGGCCACACCGTGAGAAGTAAGCAGACACGTAGATCTTTGCTTTTGGACACAAGAGTGAGGGGAGAGCGCGAACGCAGTCCCCCACTACCACAAATTATGCAGTTGAGATTCCCGCATTTGGGGAATTCACAGGGGTCAGCACAACAGCAGTGCAATGGCTGAGCCTCGCCCTGGGTGAACCACCTTGGTGATCATGGTATCTCCCCTGCCAGGTAAGTATGAGTTGGCAGTGTGGGAGACAGGGGTCCCCTTTCCACATGCAGCACTCTGGCTGATGGTGCCTAACACGCATAATGCCTGAATCCAGTGACGGTGAGCACGCCATTGCATTTTGTCCCAGTTCAAAGGCCACACCGAGAGAAGTGAGCAGACACGTGGATCTTTGCTTTTGGACACAAGAGTGAGGGGAGAGCGCGAACGCAGTCCCCCACTACCACAAATTATGCAGTTGAGATTCCCGCATTTGGGGAATTCACAGGGGTCAGCACAACCGCAGTGCAATGGCTGAGCCTCGCCCTGGGTGAACCACCTTGGTGATCATGGTATCTCCCCTGCCAGGTAAGTATGAGTTGGCAGTGTGGGAGACAGGGGTCCCCTTTCCACATGCAGCACTCTGGTTGATGGTGCCTAACACGCATATTGCCTGAATCCAGTGACGGTGAGCACGCCATTGCATTTTGTCCCAGTTCAAAGGCCACACCGAGAGAAGTGAGCAGACACGTAGATCTTTGCTTTTGGACACAAGAGTGAGGGGAGAGCGCGAACGCAGTCCCCCACTACCACAAATTATGCAGTTGAGATTCCCGCATTTGGGGAATTCACAGGGGTCAGCACAACAGCAGTGCAATGGCTGAGCCTCGCCCTGGGTGAACCACCTTGGTGATCATGGTATCTCCCCTGCCAGGTAAGTATGAGTTGGCAGGGTGGGAGACAGGGGTCCCGTTTCCACATGCAGCACTCTGGCTGATGGTGCCTAACACGCATAATGCCTGAATCCAGTGACGGTGAGCACGCCATTGCATTTTGTCCCAGTTCAAAGGCCACACCGAGAGAAGTGAGCAGACACGTAGATCTTTGCTTTTGGACACAAGAGTGAGGGGAGAGCGCGAACGCAGTCCCCCACTACCACAAATTATGCAGTTGAGATTCCCGCATTTGGGGAATTCACAGGGGTCAGCACAACCGCAGTGCAATGGCTGAGCCTCGCCCTGGGTGAACCACCTTGGTGATCATGGTATCTCCCCTGCCAGGTAAGTATGAGTTGGCAATGTGGGAGACAGGGGTCCCGTTTCCACATGCAGCACTCTGGCTGATGGTGCCTAACACGCATAATGCCTGAATCCAGTGACGGTGAGCACGCCATTGCATTTTGTCCCAGTTCAAAGGCCACACCGTGAGAAGTAAGCAGACACGTAGATCTTTGCTTTTGGACACAAGAGTGAGGGGAGAGCGCGAACGCAGTCCCCCACTACCACAAATTATGCAGTTGAGATTCCCGCATTTGGGGAATTCACAGGGGTCAGCACAACAGCAGTGCAATGGCTGAGCCTCGCCCTGGGTGAACCACCTTGGTGATCATGGTATCTCCCCTGCCAGGTAAGTATGAGTTGGCAGTGTGGGAGACAGGGGTCCCCTTTCCACATGCAGCACTCTGGCTGATGGTGCCTAACACGCATAATGCCTGAATCCAGTGACGGTGAGCACGCCATTGCATTTTGTCCCAGTTCAAAGGCCACACCGAGAGAAGTGAGCAGACACGTGGATCTTTGCTTTTGGACACAAGAGTGAGGGGAGAGCGCGAACGCAGTCCCCCACTACCACAAATTATGCAGTTGAGATTCCCGCATTTGGGGAATTCACAGGGGTCAGCACAACCGCAGTGCAATGGCTGAGCCTCGCCCTGGGTGAACCACCTTGGTGATCATGGTATCTCCCCTGCCAGGTAAGTATGAGTTGGCAGTGTGGGAGACAGGGGTCCCCTTTCCACATGCAGCACTCTGGCTGATTGTGCCAAACACGCATAATGCCTGAATCCAGTGACGGTGAGCACGCCATTGCATTTTGTCCCAGTTCAAAGGCCACACCGAGAGAAGTGAGCAGACACGTGGATCTTTGCTTTTGGACACAAGAGTGAGGGGAGAGCGCGAACGCAGTCCCCCACTACCACAAATTATGCAGTTGAGATTCCCGCATTTGGGGAATTCACAGGGGTCAGCACAACCGCATTGCATTGGCTGAGCCTCGCCCTGGGTGAACCACCTTGGTGATCATGGTATCTCCCCTGCCAGGTAAGTATGAGTTGGCAGTGTGGGAGACAGGGGTCCCCTTTCCACATGCAGCACTCTGGCTGATGGTGCCTAACACGCATAATGCCTGAATCCAGTGACGGTGAGCACGCCATTGCATTTTGTCCCAGTTCAAAGGCCACACCGAGAGAAGTGAGCAGACACGTGGATCTTTGCTTTTGGACACAAGAGTGAGGGGAGAGCGCGAACGCAGTCCCCCACTACCACAAATTATGCAGTTGAGATTCCCGCATTTGGGGAATTCACAGGGGTCAGCACAACCGCAGTGCAATGGCTGAGCCTCGCCCTGGGTGAACCACCTTGGTGATCATGGTATCTCCCCTGCCAGGTAAGTATGAGTTGGCAGTGTGGGAGACAGGGGTCCCCTTTCCACATGCAGCACTCTGGCTGATGGTGCCAAACACGCATAATGCCTGAATCCAGTGACGGTGAGCACGCCATTGCATTTTGTCCCAGTTCAAAGGCCACACCGAGAGAAGTGAGCAGACACGTGGATCTTTGCTTTTGGACACAAGAGTGAGGGGAGAGCGCGAACGCAGTCCCCCACTACCACAAATTATGCAGTTGAGATTCCCGCATTTGGGGAATTCACAGGGGTCAGCACAACCGCAGTGCAATGGCTGAGCCTCGCCCTGGGTGAACCACCTTGGTGATCATGGTATCTCCCCTGCCAGGTAAGTATGAGTTGGCAGTGTGGGAGACAGGGGTCCCCTTTCCACATGCAGCACTCTGGCTGATGGTGCCTAACACGCATAATGCCTGAATCCAGTGACGGTGAGCACGCCATTGCATTTTGTCCCAGTTCAAAGGCCACACCGAGAGAAGTGAGCAGACACGTGGATCTTTGCTTTTGGACACAAGAGTGAGGGGAGAGCGCGAACGCAGTCCCCCACTACCACAAATTATGCAGTTGAGATTCCCGCATTTGGGGAATTCACAGGGGTCAGCACAACCGCAGTGCAATGGCTGAGCCTCGCCCTGGGTGAACCACCTTGGTGATCATGGTATCTCCCCTGCCAGGTAAGTATGAGTTAGCAGTGTGGGAGACAGGGGTCCCGTTTCCACATGCAGCACTCTGGCTGATGGTGCCTAACACGCATAATGCCTGAATCCAGTGACGGTGAGCACGCCATTGCATTTTGTCCCAGTTCAAAGGCCACACCGAGAGAAGTGAGCAGACACGTAGATCTTTGCTTTTGGACACAAGAGTGAGGGGAGAGCGCGAACGCAGTCCCCCACTACCACAAATTATGCAGTTGAGATTCCCGCATTTGGGGAATTCACAGGGGTCAGCACAACCGCAGTGCAATGGCTGAGCCTCGCCCTGGGTGAACCACCTTGGTGATCATGGTATCTCCCCTGCCAGGTAAGTATGAGTTGGCAGTGTGGGAGACAGGGGTCCCCTTTCCACATGCAGCACTCTGGCTGATTGTGCCAAACACGCATAATGCCTGAATCCAGTGACGGTGAGCACGCCATTGCATTTTGTCCCAGTTCAAAGGCCACACCGAGAGAAGTGAGCAGACACGTGGATCTTTGCTTTTGGACACAAGAGTGAGGGGAGAGCGCGAACGCAGTCCCCCACTACCACAAATTATGCAGTTGAGATTCCCGCATTTGGGGAATTCACAGGGGTCAGCACAACCGCAGTGCAATGGCTGAGCCTCGCCCTGGGTGAACCACCTTGGTGATCATGGTATCTCCCCTGCCAGGTAAGTATGAGTTGGCAGTGTGGGAGACAGGGGTCCCCTTTCCACATGCAGCACTCTGGCTGATGGTGCCTAACACGCATAATGCCTGAATCCAGTGACGGTGAGCACGCCATTGCATTTTGTCCCAGTTCAAAGGCCACACCGAGAGAAGTGAGCAGACACGTGGATCTTTGCTTTTGGACACAAGAGTGAGGGGAGAGCGCGAACGCAGTCCCCCACTACCACAAATTATGCAGTTGAGATTCCCGCATTTGGGGAATTCACAGGGGTCAGCACAACCGCAGTGCAATGGCTGAGCCTCGCCCTGGGTGAACCACCTTGGTGATCATGGTATCTCCCCTGCCAGGTAAGTATGAGTTAGCAGTGTGGGAGACAGGGGTCCCGTTTCCACATGCAGCACTCTGGCTGATGGTGCCTAACACGCATAATGCCTGAATCCAGTGACGGTGAGCACGCCATTGCATTTTGTCCCAGTTCAAAGGCCACACCGAGAGAAGTGAGCAGACACGTAGATCTTTGCTTTTGGACACAAGAGTGAGGGGAGAGCGCGAACGCAGTCCCCCACTACCACAAATTATGCAGTTGAGATTCCCGCATTTGGGGAATTCACAGGGGTCAGCACAACCGCAGTGCAATGGCTGAGCCTCGCCCTGGGTGAACCACCTTGGTGATCATGGTATCTCCCCTGCCAGGTAAGTATGAGTTGGCAGTGTGGGAGACAGGGGTCCCCTTTCCACATGCAGCACTCTGGCTGATTGTGCCAAACACGCATAATGCCTGAATCCAGTGACGGTGAGCACGCCATTGCATTTTGTCCCAGTTCAAAGGCCACACCGAGAGAAGTGAGCAGACACGTGGATCTTTGCTTTTGGACACAAGAGTGAGGGGAGAGCGCGAACGCAGTCCCCCACTACCACAAATTATGCAGTTGAGATTCCCGCATTTGGGGAATTCACAGGGGTCAGCACAACCGCAGTGCAATGGCTGAGCCTCGCCCTGGGTGAACCACCTTGGTGATCATGGTATCTCCCCTGCCAGGTAAGTATGAGTTGGCAGTGTGGGAGACAGGGGTCCCCTTTCCACATGCAGCACTCTGGTTGATGGTGCCTAACACGCATATTGCCTGAATCCAGTGACGGTGAGCACACCATTGCATTTTGTCCCAGTTCAAAGGCCACACCGAGAGAAGTGAGCAGACACGTGGATCTTTGCTTTTGGACACAAGAGTGAGGGGAGAGCGCGAACGCAGTCCCCCACTACCACAAATTATGCAGTTGAGATTCCCGCATTTGGGGAATTCACAGGGGTCAGCACAACCGCAGTGCAATGGCTGAGCCTCGCCCTGGGTGAACCACCTTGGTGATCATGGTATCTCCCCTGCCAGGTAAGTATGAGTTGGCAGTGTGGGAGACAGGGGTCCCCTTTCCACATGCAGCACTCTGGCTGATGGTGCCTAACACGCATAATGCCTGAATCCAGTGACGGTGAGCACGCCATTGCATTTTGTCCCAGTTCAAAGGCCACACCGAGAGAAGTGAGCAGACACGTGGATCTTTGCTTTTGGACACAAGAGTGAGGGAAGAGCGCGAACGCAGTGCCCCACTACCACAAATTATGCAGTTGAGATTCCCGCATTTGGGGAATTCACAGGGGTCAGCACAACCGCAGTGCAATGGCTGAGCCTCGCCCTGGGTGAACCACCTTGGTGATCATGGTATCTCCCCTGCCAGGTAAGTATGAGTTGGCAGTGTGGGAGACAGGGGTCCCCTTTCCACATGCAGCACTCTGGCTGATGGTGCCTAACACGCATAATGCCTGAATCCAGTGACGGTGAGCACGCCATTGCATTTTGTCCCAGTTCAAAGGCCACACCGAGAGAAGTGAGCAGACACGTGGATCTTTGCTTTTGGACACAAGAGTGAGGGGAGAGCGCGAACGCAGTCCCCCACTACCACAAATTATGCAGTTGAGATTCCCGCATTTGGGGAATTCACAGGGGTCAGCACAACCGCAGTGCAATGGCTGAGCCTCGCCCTGGGTGAACCACCTTGGTGATCATGGTATCTCCCCTGCCAGGTAAGTATGAGTTGGCAGTGTGGGAGACAGGGGTCCCCTTTCCACATGCAGCACTCTGGCTGATGGTGCCTAACACGCATAATGCCTGAATCCAGTGACGGTGAGCACGCCATTGCATTTTGTCCCAGTTCAAAGGCCACACCGAGAGAAGTGAGCAGACACGTGGATCTTTGCTTTTGGACACAAGAGTGAGGGGAGAGCGCGAACGCAGTCCCCCACTACCACAAATTATGCAGTTGAGATTCCCGCATTTGGGGAATTCACAGGGGTCAGCACAACCGCAGTGCAATGGCTGAGCCTCGCCCTGGGTGAACCACCTTGGTGATCATGGTATCTCCCCTGCCAGGTAAGTATGAGTTGGCAGTGTGGGAGACAGGGGTCCCCTTTCCACATGCAGCACTCTGGCTGATGGTGCCTAACACGCATAATGCCTGAATCCAGTGACGGTGAGCACGCCATTGCATTTTGTCCCAGTTCAAAGGCCACACCGAGAGAAGTGAGCAGACACGTGGATCTTTGCTTTTGGACACAAGAGTGAGGGGAGAGCGCGAACGCAGTCCCCCACTACCACAAATTATGCAGTTGAGATTCCCGCATTTGGGGAATTCACAGGGGTCAGCACAACCGCAGTGCAATGGCTGAGCCTCGCCCTGGGTGAACCACCTTGGTGATCATGGTATCTCGCCTGCCAGGTAAGTATGAGTTAGCAGTGTGGGAGACAGGGGTCCCGTTTCCACATGCAGCACTCTGGCTGATGGTGCCTAACACGCATAATGCCTGAATCCAGTGACGGTGAGCACGCCATTGCATTTTGTCCCAGTTCAAAGGCCACACCGAGAGAAGTGAGCAGACACGTGGACTTTGCTTTTGGACACAAGAGTGAGGGGAGAGCGCGAACGCAGTCCCCCACTACCACAAATTATGCAGTTGAGATTCCCGCATTTGGGGAATTCACAGGGGTCAGCACAACCGCAGTGCAATGGCTGAGCCTCGCCCTGGGTGAACCACCTTGGTGATCATGGTATCTCCCCTGCCAGGTAAGTATGAGTTGGCAGTGTGGGAGACAGGGGTCCCCTTTCCACATGCAGCACTCTGGCTGATGGTGCCTAACACGCATAATGCCTGAATCCAGTGACGGTGAGCACGCCATTGCATTTTGTCCCAGTTCAAAGGCCACACCGAGAGAAGTGAGCAGACACGTGGATCTTTGCTTTTGGACACAAGAGTGAGGGGAGAGCGCAAACGCAGTCCCCCACTACCACAAATTATGCAGTTGAGATTCCCGCATTTGGGGAATTCACAGGGGTCAGCACAACCGCAGTGCAATGGCTGAGCCTCGCCCTGGGTGAACCACCTTGGTGATCATGGTATCTCCCCTGCCAGGTAAGTATGAGTTGGCAGTGTGGGAGACAGGGGTCCCCTTTCCACATGCAGCACTCTGGTTGATGGTGCCTAACACGCATATTGCCTGAATCCAGTGACGGTGAGCACACCATTGCATTTTGTCCCAGTTCAAAGGCCACACCGAGAGAAGTGAGCAGACACGTGGATCTTTGCTTTTGGACACAAGAGTGAGGGGAGAGCGCGAACGCAGTCCCCCACTACCACAAATTATGCAGTTGAGATTCCCGCATTTGGGGAATTCACAGGGGTCAGCACAACCGCAGTGCAATGGCTGAGCCTCGCCCTGGGTGAACCACCTTGGTGATCATGGTATCTCCCCTGCCAGGTAAGTATGAGTTGGCAGGGTGGGAGACAGGGGTCCCGTTTCCACATGCAGCACTCTGGCTGATGGTGCCTAACACGCATAATGCCTGAATCCAGTGACGGTGAGCACGCCATTGCATTTTGTCCCAGTTCAAAGGCCACACCGAGAGAAGTGAGCAGACACGTAGATCTTTGCTTTTGGACACAAGAGTGAGGGGAGAGCGCGAACGCAGTCCCCCACTACCACAAATTATGCAGTTGAGATTCCCGCATTTGGGGAATTCACAGGGGTCAGCACAACCGCAGTGCAATGGCTGAGCCTCGCCCTGGGTGAACCACCTTGGTGATCATGGTATCTCCCCTGCCAGGTAAGTATGAGTTGGCAGTGTGGGAGACAGGGGTCCCCTTTCCACATGCAGCACTCTGGCTGATGGTGCCAAACACGCATAATGCCTGAATCCAGTGACGGTGAGCACGCCATTGCATTTTGTCCCAGTTCAAAGGCCACACCGAGAGAAGTGAGCAGACACGTGGATCTTTGCTTTTGGACACAAGAGTGAGGGGAGAGCGCGAACGCAATCCCCCACTACCACAAATTATGCAGTTGAGATTCCCGCATTTGGGGAATTCCACAGGGGTCAGCACAACCGCAGTGCAATGGCTGAGCCTCGCCCTGGGTGAACCACCTTGGTGATCATGGTATCTCCCCTGCCAGGTAAGTATGAGTTGGCAGTGTGGGAGACAGGGGTCCCGTTTCCACATGCAGCACTCTGGCTGATGGTGCCTAACACGCATAATGCCTGAATCCAGTGACGGTGAGCACGCCATTGCATTTTGTCCCAGTTCAAAGGCCACACCGAGAGAAGTGAGCAGACACGTGGATCTTTGCTTCTGGACACAAGAGTGAGGGGAGAGCGCGAACGCAGTCCCCCACTACCACAAATTATGCAGTTGAGATTCCCGCATTTGGGGAATTCACAGGGGTCAGCACAACCGCAGTGCAATGGCTGAGCCTCGCCCTGGGTGAACCACCTTGGTGATCATGGTATCTCCCCTGCCAGGTAAGTATGAGTTGGCAGTGTGGGAGACAGGGGTCCCTTTTCCACATGCAGCACTCTGGTTGATGGTGCCTAACACGCATAATGCTTGAATCCAGTGACGGTGAGCACGCCATTGCATTTTGTCCCAGTTCAAAGGCCACACCGAGAGAAGTGAGCAGACACGTGGATCTTTGCTTTTGGACACAAGAGTGAGGGAAGAGCGCGAACGCAGTCCCCCACTACCACAAATTATGCAGTTGAGATTCCCGCATTTGGGGAATTCACAGGGGTCAGCACAACCGCAGTGCAATGGCTGAGCCTCGCCCTGGGTGAACCACCTTGGTGATCATGGTATCTCCCCTGCCAGGTAAGTATGAGTTGGCAGTGTGGGAGACAGGGGTCCCCTTTCCACATGCAGCACTCTGGCTGATGGTGCCAAACACGCATAATGCCTGAATCCAGTGACGGTGAGCACGCCATTGCATTTTGTCCCAGTTCAAAGGCCACACCGAGAGAAGTGAGCAGACACGTGGATCTTTGCTTTTGGACACAAGAGTGAGGGGAGAGCGCGAACGCAGTCCCCCACTACCACAAATTATGCAGTTGAGATTCCCGCATTTGGGGAATTCACAGGGGTCAGCACAACCGCAGTGCAATGGCTGAGCCTCGCCCTGGGTGAACCACCTTGGTGATCATGGTATCTCCCCTGCCAGGTAAGTATGAGTTGGCAGTGTGGGAGACAGGGGTCCCCTTTCCACATGCAGCACTCTGGTTGATGGTGCCTAACACGCATATTGCCTGAATCCAGTGACGGTGAGCACGCCATTGCATTTTGTCCCAGTTCAAAGGCCACACCGAGAGAAGTGAGCAGACACGTGGATCTTTGCTTTTGGACACAAGAGTGAGGGGAGAGCGCGAACGCAGTCCCCCACTACCACAAATTATGCAGTTGAGATTCCCGCATTTGGGGAATTCACAGGGGTCAGCACAACCGCAGTGCAATGGCTGAGCCTCGCCCTGGGTGAACCACCTTGGTGATCATGGTATCTCCCCTGCCAGGTAAGTATGAGTTGGCAGTGTGGGAGACAGGGGTCCCCTTTCCACATGCAGCACTCTGGTTGATGGTGCCTAACACGCATATTGCCTGAATCCAGTGACGGTGAGCACGCCATTGCATTTTGTCCCAGTTCAAAGGCCACACCGAGAGAAGTGAGCAGACACGTGGATCTTTGCTTTTGGACACAAGAGTGAGGGGAGAGCGCGAACGCAGTCCCCCACTACCACAAATTATGCAGTTGAGATTCCCGCATTTGGGGAATTCACAGGGGTCAGCACAACCGCAGTGCAATGGCTGAGCCTCGCCCTGGGTGAACCAATTCAATTTTCAATTTTCAAAATTTTTTATTGTTCATTACAAAAAAGGCACTACAAATTCTTAACTTTGAACAAAAAACAAAAAATTAAAAATGCAAAAAAAAAAACACCCCACAAACTCTGCAATAAAAACGAAAATAGAAATTAAAATTAAGAATGAACCTGGGGTCCCCTATTCCATTTTTCCCAACTAGTCATCTATGTATTTTTATACTTCCTTCTTCAAAGGGATATTTTCTCTTAAAAAATAATCATTCAACAAATTACAGGCACTATTTACCACAACTCGTGCAGAAATTTCATATTTTTTAAAAATACAAATATTTCTCGCTCTCCATAATGCATCTTTAACACAATTCACAATTATCCACCAACGATCTTCCTCCCCCCCCCCTTCCCTTTCAAAATCCCATACATTATACATTCATATGTTAGGTCTCTTTTATATAACTCTTTCAACCGGTGTCTTAATAAACACCACACCTTCTTAGCAAAAGGACATTCCCAAAACAAATGCTTAACCGTCTCGTCATTTCCACATCTCAACCTTGGGCACTGTGCACTCTTCGTGCACTCTCTTGCTTTCAAAAAGGCTCTTGTAGGTAAGCATTCCAAAACTGCTTGCCAAGCTAAGTCTTTATGAATATTTAACAAAAGCTTATTATTAACGTTAAGCCATGCCATTTTACAGAGGTTTTCTGGAAGTTTCCCTACTGGAGTCATTCTATCTGTTGGAAATAATAATTCTTCTATATTAGTCCTGGTTATAGCCTGGGGCATGATTTGAGATGAAAAACACTTTAATGATTTTATCACTGTGTCGTAGACAACAGGATATTGTTCAGAAAAGGGGGTACTAAGGGGGCATCTCCTGCCCCATGCCTTCAAAACTCTCCGTCCAATCCAAAATCTTGTAAAATATGGCCAAATCAAATCATTAAAGTCACTAAAACAAGCCTTAAGAACTGGAGTAATAAACATTGCATTAAATTTAGATGCAACCTCTGGAACAGCTCTTCCCCCCATTTTTATTGGTCTATACATAATGTCTCTCTTCAATCTTTCATGTTGGCTTCCCCAAAGGAAGCGAAACATGGCCTTCCGCAGGGAGGTCAACATTCTATAAGGAATCGGCAATATAGTTGCTAAACAAGCTAAGGACGCAATTACTTCAGCTTTCAACACCAGAACTTTGCCTACAAAGGAAAGCTCCCTGTCTTTCCATCCCAACAGCTTCCCCTGTATTTTGGGGAGTTTCATATTCCAATTCTTGAATTGCATATCCATTCCAATTTCCACCCCTAAAATTTTTATTGTTTCAAATTTTTCGGTCAATCCCCAATTTTCTTTAGTCTCTCGCCAGTTAAAATAAATAACTTCGCTCTTACTTTTATTAATTTTCATTCCAGAAGCTGCCGTAAAGGCTTCACAAACCGACAGACTTTTGTCTATCGACATATTATCTGTGAGTACCAAAGTTGTATCGTCCATGTACATAGTGAATTTTATTTCCTTCCCCCCACTACCTGGGGGGGTTAACCCTGTAATTGAATTATCCAGTCTTAAAGCACATGCAAGTGACTCCATTACCAATATAAAAAGAATAGGGGACAACGGACATCCCTGACGTACCCCCGATTTGACCACAACTGGATCAGTAAACATTCCATTAACAACAACCACACTACTACAGCTACTATATAACACATGAATCCATCTCCTAAAACCTTCCCCAAAACCCAAAATTTCAAGAACCTTCATCAAAAACATGTGATTAACATTATCAAAAGCTTTTTCTAGATCAATTCCTAAAACGCAAAGGGGAATATTCCGCTCCTGGCTATAAAAATAACTATCTCTTATAGTGGCCAAGCTGTCTGTCATCTTCCGTCCCAATATCCCACATGTTTGCTCTACACCAATAAGTTTTGGTACAACCGCCTGCAACCTGAAAAATAAGGCTTTTGTTAAAATTTTTATGTCCACACCTAACAGTGTTAGGGGTCTCCAATTTCTTAAATCTTTTTTTGAGCCCTTCTTCCACAACAGTGAAATCATCCCTTGATTCATAGACAACGGTAATACCTTTTTGTCCCAAGATTCTTTGTAAACTAAAAGCAAAGAGGAGCTAAGCTGTTCCCAAAAGGTAAAATAGTACTCTTTAGGCAAACCATCCAGTCCTGGTGCCTTATTATTTTGCATACTTAACATTGCTCTTGTAATTTCCTCTATAGTTACATCTTCCTCTAACAAAGTTCTGTCAGCCAAATCTAGTGTTTGTGATAATTTTGAAAGAAAGAATGTTACTATTTCTTCATCAATATCTTGTTCTTTATATAAATTGTTGTAAAAAGAATGAGTCAGTTCAAGAATTTCTTGTGTACTTTCCACTTCCTTCCCTTCGTCATCCCTCAAACAATCAATAATTGGTCTAGACTTATGCAATTTCTTAAAGAAATACCTCGTACATTTTTCGTTTTCTTCAAAATGCTTTACTCTACTCCTTATTAATACCCCTTTACTTTTCTCATTCAGACACACCATCATCTCTTTTTTTAATCTCGTGATCTCCTCACCCACATCAAAACCCAAAAGAAGAAGGTTATAATATCTTTGCAAACGAGCTTGTTTTCTTCTTTCCCATTGCTTCCTCCCCTTTGCCAAATTCTTTCCCTGCAAACAAAAAAAAGCCTGTGTCCTAACTTTAATGCTCTCCCACCACTCACCCACAGACTCATATAAAGGTTGGAGAGAAAACCATTGTTGTAACTTAATTTTATATTTCCCAATCACTTTTTTATTTTTTAATAAATTTATATTTAACTTCCATGGTCCCGAACTGGGGTTAAAAAAGGACTGCACTTCAAAAGTACCTTTTAACCTATGATGATCTGAAAAAGGCACTGGCTCCACCTCACAAGAAATAGGATTCAGAGTTTTTGATACGAACAAAAAATCAATTCGGGAAAAGAATTTCCCATTGGACCAAGTATATCCTGGGTCATTTAAATTAAGTGACTTATAAACATCATTCAAATTACCATCAATAATTAAATTTTCTAACACACAGGAGCTCCCATCCCCTCTATCCACAGGGTTCTCACTCCGTCTAACTCTTTTTCCGAGGGTACAATTAAAATCTCCCCCCATTACTATATTTCTTCTACTACAAAGAAAGGGCTGCAAAGTTTGAAATAGTGCAGTTCGATCTTTTTTGTCAGTATATCCATAAACATTGATAATCCTAAATTTGACCCCACACCTTTCCACATCAACAAGTAACACTCTCCCATCCACCACAGTCTCCACATTTTCTATATTAAAGATTCTATTATTAAATAACACCCCCACTCCAGAAAAACGGTTTTGGTTATCCCCTGACCAAACAGATTGCCCATATACCCATCGTTTCTCAAACTTTGCATAGTTGTCCATGTAGGATATTGCACACTCCTGAAGTAAAAAAATGTCACTACCAACTTCATGTAACAAGTTAAAGACTGACTGACATTTCACAACGTCATTCAGCCCTCTCGTATTTATAGTAGTTACTCGAAGTGTGTTCATTGACCCCTAAAAAGGAGAAAAGTTAATTCTGCTATACCTTTGCCTTTTTCTTCTTCTTCTTCTTAGATACTGACCAAACTCCGGATGTTACTTCCCTTACATCATCACCCACTTTGGTTATCTGGGTAGTTTCCTGAGTGACTTTCGAAACTTGCTCCTCAAACTGGGGTACTGGTGAGGGGGGGGGGTGACTCGTACCATCCAATTCTACCTCTCCAGTTGAAGATTCCGTTGACGTATTTATTTGTCGTTTGAGTGAACTTGACACATCATTAGACCCAGATTGTATTAGAATTTCTGGGGGAAGGGGGGGTGGGGGGGGCTTGTCTTTGCTTGCATGCACAGGTAGAGGAAGAAAATCTTCGTCAAGCTTAACAGCATGTTTTGTTCCCTCCATAGGAAGGTCCGGGAACATAAGGTCCAACAAATCTCTACACTCTTTCGATGTTGAAGGAAGTGCAAGGTCTGGGGTTCTTAGAAAAACTTCCATCTCTTCCTGAATAGTTTCAACTCTACTGGACTCTCTAACATTTCCTGCTTGACAAGATGAACTCCCAGCTGGTTCACTTTCCTGGTCAGCCCCCGTTTGATTCCGGACGGCTTCCAGCTGAGGTTCATTACTTTGATTGTAACCTCTATCCACATTCATTGATGCAGAATTCCCTGTTATCACTGGAGTTTCTTCTACTTGCTGAACATGGGGCATTCTCAACCTATTTGCATAAGACTGTGGGCATGACCTAAAGGTATGATCTTCTTTCCCACATAGATTACAATTTTTTGGGTAAGGGCAATCTTTTATAATATGTTCACCACTTTTACAGTTCCTACAAACCACGTTGGCACATTCCATGGCCAGGTGGTCATTAGAACCACACTTACGACATGTCTTAGGTTGCCCCGGATAAAAAACATATCCTCTAATTGCTCCCAATTGAATAATTGGGGGCAGGTGCATCAGCTCTCCAGAGTTCTCATCTCTTTTCAGATGTACATAGAAGCGATATGCTCCAGTTCGAATCCCATCTTCGTCTTTTAAATCCAATCCTCTTAACACCAAACATTTAAAGGACAGCCATGTTTTAATATCTTCGACTCTCACATACTCCGAATGCATAATCACAGTCACTGCTTTTGGCTCTCTGCCTGATAGTGGAGTCATCTTGATATGAGCCAGCTGGGGGCTGGATTGTCTCTTTCTATTGAAGATGTTAATACAAGACTCATACAAAGTTGTCGTGGCAAAAATCACTTCATAAATTCTTCTTCCAGGCAAGCCAAAAATGTAATCCAACTGGTTAGGTGAAAAACCCAGTTCCTTTTGAATAACAGTCCTACTAAACTGCAATCGATCCATTTCACAAACCTCTTGTAACTCAAAACGTACAGCGTATGATGTTCGCCTGGAACCTGTTAGCATGGCAGGTTCCAGGCGAACATCATAGGGGCGAACCATCTCCATTGGATGAACCACCTTCTTGATCATGGTATCTCCCCTGCCAGGTAAGTATGAGTTGGCAGTGTGGGAGACAGGGGTCCCGTTTCCACATGCAGCAACCGCAGTGCAATGGCTGAGCCTCGCCCTGGGTGAACCACCTTGGTGATCATGGTATCTCCCCTGCCAGGTAAGTATGAGTTGGCAGTGTGGGAGACAGGGGTCCCCTTTCCACATGCAGCACTCTGGTTGATGGTGCCTAACACGCATATTGCCTGAATCCAGTGACGGTGAGCACGCCATTGCATTTTGTCCCAGTTCAAAGGCCACACCGAGAGAAGTGAGCAGACACGTGGATCTTTGCTTTTGGACACAAGAGTGAGGGGAGAGCGCGAACGCAGTCCCCCACTACCACAAATTATGCAGTTGAGATTCCCGCATTTGGGGAATTCCACAGGGATCAGCACAACCGCAGTGCAATGGCTGAGCCTCGCCCTGGGTGAACCACCTTGGTGATCATGGTATCTCCCCTGCCAGGTAAGTATGAGTTGGCAGTGTGGGAGACAGGGGTCCCCTTTCCACATGCAGCACTCTGGCTGATGGTGCCTAACACGCATAATGCCTGAATCCAGTGACGGTGAGCACGCCATTGCATTTTGTCCCAGTTCAAAGGCCACACCGAGAGAAGTGAGCAGACACGTAGATCTTTGCTTTTGGACACAAGAGTGAGGGGAGAGCGCGAACGCAGTCCCCCACTACCACAAATTATGCAGTTGAGATTCCCGCATTTGGGGAATTCACAGGGGTCAGCACAACCGCAGTGCAATGGCTGAGCCTCGCCCTGGGTGAACCACCTTGGTGATCATGGTATCTCCCCTGCCAGGTAAGTATGAGTTGGCAGTGTGGGAGACAGGGGTCCCCTTTCCACATGCAGCACTCTGGCTGATTGTGCCAAACACGCATAATGCCTGAATCCAGTGACGGTGAGCACGCCATTGCATTTTGTCCCAGTTCAAAGGCCACACCGAGAGAAGTGAGCAGACACGTGGATCTTTGCTTTTGGACACAAGAGTGAGGGGAGAGCGCGAACGCAGTCCCCCACTACCACAAATTATGCAGTTGAGATTCCCGCATTTGGGGAATTCACAGGGGTCAGCACAACCGCAGTGCAATGGCTGAGCCTCGCCCTGGGTGAACCACCTTGGTGATCATGGTATCTCCCCTGCCAGGTAAGTATGAGTTGGCAGTGTGGGAGACAGGGGTCCCCTTTCCACATGCAGCACTCTGGCTGATGGTGCCTAACACGCATAATGCCTGAATCCAGTGACGGTGAGCACGCCATTGCATTTTGTCCCAGTTCAAAGGCCACACCGAGAGAAGTGAGCAGACACGTGGATCTTTGCTTTTGGACACAAGAGTGAGGGGAGAGCGCGAACGCAGTCCCCCACTACCACAAATTATGCAGTTGAGATTCCCGCATTTGGGGAATTGACAGGGGTCAGCACAACCGCAGTGCAATGGCTGAGCCTCGCCCTGGGTGAACCACCTTGGTGATCATGGTATCTCCCCTGCCAGGTAAGTATGAGTTGGCAGTGTGGGAGACAGGGGTCCCCTTTCCACATGCAGCACTCTGGCTGATGGTGCCTAACACGCATAATGCCTGAATCCAGTGACGGTGAGCACGCCATTGCATTTTGTCCCAGTTCAAAGGCCACACCGAGAGAAGTGAGCAGACACGTAGATCTTTGCTTTTGGACACAAGAGTGAGGGGAGAGCGCGAACGCAGTCCCCCACTACCACAAATTATGCAGTTGAGATTCCCGCATTTGGGGAATTCACAGGGGTCAGCACAACCGCAGTGCAATGGTTGAGCCTCGCCCTGAGTGAACCACCTTGGTGATCATGGTATCTCCGCTGCCAGGTAAGTATGAGTTGGCAGTGTGGGAGACAGGGGTCCCCTTTCCACATGCAGCACTCTGGTTGATGGTGCCTAACACGCATAATACCTGAATCCAGTGACGGTGAGCACGCCATTGCATTTTGTCCCAGTTCAAAGACCACACCGAGAGAAGTGAGCAGACACGTGGATCTTTGCTTTTGGACACAAGAGTGAGGGGAGAGCGCGAACGCAGTCCCCCACTACCACAAATTATGCAGTTGAGATTCCCGCATTTGGGGAATTCACAGGGGTCAGCACAACCGCAGTGCAATGGCTGAGCCTCGCCCTGGGTGAACCACCTTGGTGATCATGGTATCTCCCCTGCCAGGTAAGTATGAGTTGGCAGTGTGGGAGACAGGGGTCCCCTTTCCACATGCAGCACTCTGGCTGATGGTGCCTAACACGCATAATGCCTGAATCCAGTGACGGTGAGCACGCCATTGCATTTTGTCCCAGTTCAAAGGCCACACCGAGAGAAGTGAGCAGACACGTAGATCTTTGCTTTTGGACACAAGAGTGAGGGGAGAGCGCGAACGCAGTCCCCCACTACCACAAATTATGCAGTTGAGATTCCCGCATTTGGGGAATTCACAGGGGTCAGCACAACCGCAGTGCAATGGCTGAGCCTCGCCCTGGGTGAACCACCTTGGTGATCATGGTATCTCCCCTGCCAGGTAAGTATGAGTTGGCAGTGTGGGAGACAGGGGTCCCCTTTCCACATGCAGCACTCTGGCTGATTGTGCCAAACACGCATAATGCCTGAATCCAGTGACGGTGAGCACGCCATTGCATTTTGTCCCAGTTCAAAGGCCACACCGAGAGAAGTGAGCAGACACGTGGATCTTTGCTTTTGGACACAAGAGTGAGGGGAGAGCGCGAACGCAGTCCCCCACTACCACAAATTATGCAGTTGAGATTCCCGCATTTGGGGAATTCACAGGGGTCAGCACAACCGCAGTGCAATGGCTGAGCCTCGCCCTGGGTGAACCACCAATTTCAATTTTCAATTTTCAAAGAATTTTATTGTTCAAAAAACAAAATTACATCAATTCACTCATAAAATAAGTCATCAAGAAACAAAGAGCCCAAATGGGGAAACCCACAAAGGGAAAAAGAAACAAAGGAAGAAATATTTTCACATTAGTTCTACATACAGATACTCAAATATTTTCTTGGCACTTTCCATATCTTTCTCTTGTTGTCTTCACACTCTCCAAATAGAGTCCTTATAATATAATCCTTTAATAAACAAACCATACAGTTGATCGCAACTCTTTCCGGTATTTCGTATCTTTTAAACACACAAATATTTCTCGCCCTCCATAATGCATCTTTGACACAGTTTACCATTATCCACCAACACTTTTCCCCCCTCCCCCAATTCACTTTCAGAAACCCATACATTACATTTTCATATGTCAACTCTTCTTTACACAAATCATTCAACCAATGACCTAATAAACCCCATACATTTTTTGCAAAGGGACATTCCCAAAACAAATGTCTAACCGTTTCATCTTCCCCACACCACCTTCTTGGACACTGCGCACTTCTCGTGCACTCCCTTTTTTTCAAAAACGCTCTTGTAGGTAAGACTTCGTGAACAGCTTGCCACGCCAAATCCTTATGGGAATTTAACAGTAGCTTGTTATTTACATTGCCCCAAGCCATTTTGCTATGGATTTCACGGAGTTTCCCTATCGGAGACGTACTGCCTGTTGGGAATAATATCTCCTCTAAGTTGGCACGAGTTATCTCCCGAGGTGTAATCTGAGTCGAGAACTGTTTCAACGATTGAATCACTACGTCATAAATTGCGGGGTATTGTTCAGAGAAGGGCACATTAAGGGGGGGCCGCACACCCCATGCCTGCAACACTCTCCAACCCACCCAAAACCTTGTAAAAAATGGCCAAATCTTATCTTTAGGGTCACTGAAGCATGCATTAAGCACCGGGGCGATAAACATTGCGTTAAACTTAGACGCAATTTCTGGGACTGCTCTCCCCCCTTTTTCTACCGGTCTGTACATAATTTCTCTCTTCAATCTCTCATGTTGGCCTCCCCAAAGGAAGTGAAACATAGCTTTCCTCAATGAAGTTAATATTTTGTACGGGATTGGTAGCGTGGTTGCCAAAAACGCTATAGACGCAATTACTTCGGCCTTTAACACTAAAACTTTACCTATAAAGGAAAGCTCCCTGTCTTTCCAATTCAACAGTTTCCCTTGTATTTTTTGTAGTTTTAAATTCCAATTCTTAGTTTGCATATTTTCCCCTATCTCCACCCCTAAAATTTTCAGCGTTTCAAATTTTTCCTGCAAACCCCAATTCTCCTTAATCTCCCGCCACACAAAATAAATCACCTCGCTCTTACCTTTATTAATTCTCATCCCTGAAGCTGCCGTAAGGCTTCACACACTGCCAGGCTTACATCTATCGACTTGTTATCTGTGAGCAACAAAGTTATGTCATCCATGTACATGGAAAATTTAACTTCCAACCCCCCACTACCTGGTGGGGTCAGTCCTTTAATTGACTCATTTAATCTTAGTGCACATGCCAATGGCTCCATCACCAATATAAACAAAATAGGAGACAAGGGACATCCCTGCCTTACTCCAGATTTCACTGCAACCTTAGCGGTCTGTGCCCCATTCACAACCACAACACTACTACAACCTGTATATAACACCCGGATCCATCTCCTGAAACCTGCCCCAAATCCTAAACTATCAAGAACTTTCATCAAAAAGACGTGGTTGACATTGTCAAAGGCCTTTTCTAAATCCAGGCCCAACCCACAAAGGGGGATATTCCGCTCTAGGCTATAAAGGTAACTGTCCCTTATAACCGCTAAACTATCCGTCATCTTACGCCCTTGTATCCCGCATGTTTGTTCCACTCCAATTAACTTAGGCACTACTGTCTGCAACCGAAAAAAAAGGGCTTTAGCTATAATCTTAACATCTACACCTAACAACGTCAGGGGTCTCCAATTCCTTAAATCTTTTTTAGAGCCCTTTTTCCACAGCAAAGAAATCGCCCCTGTATTCATGGACGCTGGCCATACCCCTTTATCCCACACTTCTTTATAGACCAAGCACAACAAAGGACTGAGTTGTTCCCAAAAGGCCTGATAATATTCCTTAGGTAAGCCATCCAAACCTGGCGTCTTGTTGTCTTGCATGCTTATCATAGCTCTTGTGATCTCCTCTTGCGTTATATCTTCATCTAGCACTATGCTATCATCTGAATCTAATCTTTGTGTTAACTTGGAGATAAAGGATTCTGCAATCACTTCATCAATACTTTGATCTTTGTACAAATTGGTATAAAAGGAGTGTATTACCTCTAAAATTTCTTGGGTGCTTTGCACTTCTTTCCCTTCCCCATTAATCAGACAGTCCATAATGGGTTTTGATTTGTACAATTTCCTGAAAAAATATCTTGTGCAATTTTCATTTTCTTCCATATGTTTAACCCTACTCCTTACTAGTACTCCTTTGCTTTTCTCATTTAACACAACCATCATTTCCTTTTTCAGGTTCATAATCTCCTCTCTTACATCAAAACCTAGATTAAGGAGGTTATAGTACCTTTGTAATTTTGCCTGCTTTCTCAATAACCATTGTCTCCTCCTCTTTGCCCGCTTTCTTCCTTCTAAACTGAAAAATACTTGAGTCCTAGTCTTTATACTCTCCCACCACTCACCTACCGAATTGTATAGCGGTTGTAAAGAGGCCCATTGTTGTAATTTGAGTTTATATCTTCCCACCACCTTCCCTTCCTTTAATAGGTTCAGATTTAATTTCCATGGCCCCGGGCACAATTGAAAGGGGGGTTGAATGCTAAATCTACACGTTACCTTATGGTGATCAGAAAAAGGAACTGGTTCCACCTTACATGACAGGGGTGTTAAGCCTTTGCTGGCAAACAAAAAATCAATCCGTGAAGTGGTCTTCTTGTTGGACCAGGTGTGTCCCGGATCTGTAGGGTTAAGAGATCTAAACACATCTTTCAGATTACCATCATTGATCAAATTTTCTAATACACAAGTACTTGAGTCTTTCTTAAGTGTTGGATTCACCCCCTGGCTTGCAGTCGTTTCCGGTGTACAATTAAAATCCCCGCCCATTATTATCTGTCGTCTATTACAAAGAAAAGGTTGTAATGTTTGAAATAATGCAGTCCGTTCTTTCATATCTGTATGTCCATAAACATTAATAATCCTAAATTTACTCCCGTTTTTTTCTACATCAACAAGTAACGCTCTGCCATCCACCACAACTTCCACATTTTCTATATTAATGGTTTTATTGTTAAACAAAAACCCCACACCAGACATCCGATTTTGGTTATCCCCTGACCAAAAGGATTGTCCATATGTCCATCGTTTTGTAAACTTCGCATAATTGTCCATAAAGGGTAGGGCACATTCTTGAAGAAGACAAATGTCCCCACCCGTTTCGTGTAATACACTAAAAACAGTTTGGCATTTCACTGCATCATTCAACCCTCTTGTATTAATCGTAGATACGTATAATGTATTTATGTTGGTTCTAAAGGGGCGGTGGTCATTGTACTCTGACAAGCTTTATTATTGAGAGTTCTACTATAGCTTTACCTTCTTCTTTTTCTTCTTCCGTGGGAGCCACACCGAAGTTGGTGCTCTCTCGTCGTTGCTTTCCTCCTGTTTTTCCTGAGCAACTCCCTGGCTAAGTGTCAGGACTTGTTCTTCAAGTGAGGGTATTGGCAAGATGTCTGTATGGCCATGAATTTCCAAATCAAAGTTCCCAGTGGAAGACTCTGTTGAAGTATTTATCTGTCGTTTGTGTGAGGTCAGCGCTGCACAAAGGCCTGCTTCTAACGGCGATTCAGAGGGAGTATTTGCGTTATCTTCGATGTCACAAGGAGGTAACGAAACACCTCCCTCTTCTAAGGTGATAATATGTTTGGACTGAACCGTTGGAAGATCAGGGAAGATGAAGTCAAGCAGGTCTCTGCACTCTTGGGATGTTGACGGCCGCACAAGGATTTGACTGCCTGAGAGAGAGGCCCTCTCCTCTTGAATTCCCTCCTGTATCTTGGTTTCCATTTCTAATTGAGGTAGATGCACGTCAGGATTAATCATAGACACTCTTTGTGTCTTTAATCGTTGTTCACTCCCATCCATTAATCCTGTGGTCTCCTCTGTCATCACCTTCGCTGAATCCTCGTGTGTAATTACGTGGGGGGGCTGGTCATCTACTCGTTCCTCACCCCAGCTGCAGGTCGTTTGGCCCTCAACCACTTCCTGCTGGAGCTCGCTGGCCTGGTCATTACCTACATCTTCATCAGCTTGCGGACCTCCTCCAGTTAGCATTGGCATCTCTTCTAATTGCTGCAGCTGTGGTCTTTTCACTCTGTTTGCATAGGATTGGGGACATGCCCTAAAAGTATGTCCTTCTTCCCCGCAAAGGTTGCATTTCCTTGGGAAGGGGCATTCCCCTGAAAAGTGCTCGTCACTATTACAGTTTTTACAAACCACATTTTCGCACTCTGCGGCTAGATGGTCGTCGCCGCCACATTTACGACATGTCTTGGGTTGCCCGGGGTAAAAAACATATCCTCTGATTGCCCCCAATTGAATAATTGGGGGCAGGTGAGTCAAATCACCAGAGCTCTCATCTCTATGCAGATGAACATAGAAACGATATGCTCCGGTTCTGATTCCATCTTCGTCTTTTAAGTCCAAACCTTTCGTCACCACACATTTAAAGGACAACCAAGTCTTGATATCTTCCACTCTCACATATTCGGAATGCATAATCACTGTCACTACTTTAGGTTCTCTGCCTGATAATGGTGTCATCTTAATATTCTCCAGCTGAGGCCTAGTTTGTTTAAGTCTATTAAACTTGTCAATACATGATTCAAAAAGTGTTTTGGTAGCAAAAATCACCTCATAAGTTTTCCTTCCAGGCAAGCCGAAAATGTAGTCAATTTGCGTTGGGGAAAATCCCAATTCCTTCTGGATAACAATCCTGCTGAACTGTAGTCGATCCATTTCGCAATTGCCTTGCATCTCAAAACGCACAGCGTTCCTTCTGGAACCTGTAATATTAGCCATCGATGTCGCCATGGTTCACCCTGGGTGAACCACCTTGGTGATCATGGTATCTCCCCTGCCAGGTAAGTATGAGTTGGCAGTGTGGGAGACAGGGGTCCCCTTTCCACATGCAGCACTCTGGCTGATGGTGCCTAACACGCATAATGCCTGAATCCAATGACGGTGAGCACGCCATTGCATTTTGTCCCAGTTCAAAGGCCACACCGAGAGAAGTGAGCAGACACGTGGATCTTTGCTTTTGGACACAAGAGTGAGGGGAGAGCGCGAACGCAGTCCCCCACTACCACAAATTATGCAGTTGAGATTCCCGCATTTGGGGAATTCACAGGGGTCAGCACAACCGCAGTGCAATGGCTGAGCCTCGCCCTGGGTGAACCACCTTGGTGATCATGGTATCTCCCCTGCCAGGTAAGTATGAGTTGGCAGTGTGGGAGACAGGGGTCCCCTTTCCACATGCAGCACTCTGGCTGATGGTGCCTAACACGCATAATGCCTGAATCCAATGACGGTGAGCACGCCATTGCATTTTGTCCCAGTTCAAAGGCCACACCGAGAGAAGTGAGCAGACACGTGGATCTTTGCTTTTGGACACAAGAATGAGGGGAGAGCGCGAACGCAGTCCCCCACTACCACAAATTATGCAGTTGAGATTCCCGCATTTGGGGAATTCACAGGGGTCAGCACAACCGCAGTGCAAAGGCTGAGCCTCGCCCTGGGTGAACCAATTTTTCAATTTCAATTTTCAAAATTTTTTATTGTTCATCACAAAAAAATATACATATTCTTAACTTTGGACAAAACAAACCTAGAATTACAAAAATAAACTACAAAACACTCCAAAGACGAGTAAAAAAACGGAATAAAAATTAAACATTAAAAGGAAAATAAAAGTTTCCATAAGTGATCCCACATTCCAATTTTCCATCTAACATCCATACATTTTATTTTGCTCCCTTCAGCAAAGGGATATTTTCACCTAAAAAATAATCATTCAACAAATTAAAGGTACTATTTACCACAACTCGTGCAGAAATTTCATATTTGTTAAAAACACAAATATTTCTCGCTCTCCATAATGCATCTTTAACACAGTTCACAGTTATCCACCAACGATCTTCCTCTCTCTCTCTCTCTCTCTCTCTCTCTCTCTCCCCCCCCCCCCCCCCCTTACCTTTCAAAATCCCATACATTATACATTCATATGCAGTGTTGGGAAGGTTACTTTTAAAATGTATTCCACTACAGATTACAGAATACATGCCCCAAAATGTATTTTGTAAAGTATTCCGTTACGTTACTCAATGAGAGTAACGTATTCTGAATACTTTGGATTACTTAATATATTATCATGCTGTTTACAAGTGATTTATTACTATTACTGAAGGTCCGTGGCTCCAAATCATAATAAAGGGACCTCTGACTAATATGTCGGGTTCCGTGTCGGGCTTGTAGCTGAAAAACAGCTTTACTTTGTTGTCTGGGTCAACTTTGCTAGTGAGAGACAGAGAGAGGCGTTGAAAGACTGCTCCAACGGAACTTATTGTTTCGGAGGAAAATACGAACACAGTGTACAGTCGAGTCTTAATAGCTTACTTACAAATGGGCTTGTCAGGCACTCTTCTTGGCTGCAGTGGTTATTATTATATTTACATGCTTCCAGCTCCGTTTCTGCTCGGTGACAGCTCGTACTTTTCCACTCTCCTTTTTCTCCCTCCTCGCGCTCACAGACACATAACGGGTATGGCAGTCCATTCTCGCTGCAGCACGGACTACACTGCCTATGAGGCTACATTCTTTAGGGCTATGCCTGTAGCATTCTGCCTCTTAGCTTAGCGCAACAACAACAACAACAAAAAGGCGCTCTCTCACCCAGGAAACAGAGAGAGCACGTCACCCTGTAACCATGGCAACCGTAACGCTGCCGCCTGGAACAACAGAACACAGCTGTCAAACAAAACCCAAGCAGTCCTGACCCGTGACAATATGAAACAGGAAAATACCGCCGTGTAATCCATTTCTTTCAACAAAGTAACTGTATTCTAAATACCACCTTTTTAAACGGTAACTGTAACGGAATACAGTTACTCTTACAGTTATTCTTAAAGAAGTCCAGACGCTTTTCTTTGCAAGCTCCTTTGACTACGATGACCTGGATGACTGAGAACCTTCACAGACAATACAGTTACTCATATTTTGTATTTTAAATACGTAACAGCGGTACATGTATTCCATTACTCCCCAACACTGTTCATATGTTGGGTCCCCTTTATATAGTTCTTTCAACCGCAAAAATTCCTACTGTATGTTACTGTACACTATTCTTATTGTATATCTTATATCTTATTCATCTGTTCATCTGTCTCTCCTGCTGCTTTGAGCATGTACATGACAAAAGAATTTCCCTCGGGATAAATAAAGTTGTTCTTATTCTTATTCTTATAAACACCACACCTTCCTAGCAAAAGGACATTCCCAAAACAAATGCCTAACAGTCTCGTCATTCCCACATCTCAATCTTGGGCACAGCGTACTCCTCGTGCACTCTCTTGCTTTCAAAAAACGCTCTTGTAGGTAAGCATTCCAGAACTGCTTGCCAAGCTAAGTCTTTATGAATATTTAACAAAATCTTGTTGTTAACGTTAAGCCATGCCATTTTACAGAGGTTTTCCGGAAGTTTCCCTACTGGAGTCATTCTATCTGTTGGAAATAATAATTCTTCTAAATTGGCCCTGGTTATAGCCTGGGGCATGATCTGGGATGAAAAACACTTTAATGATTTAATCACTGTGTCGTAGACAGCAGGATATTGCTCAGAGAAAGGTGTACTAAGGGGGCATCTCCTGCCCCATGCCTTCAAGACTCTCCGACCAATCCAAAATCTTGTAAAATATGGCCAAATCAAATCATTAAAGTCACTAAAGCAAGCCTTAAGGACTGGAGCAATAAACATTGCATTAAGCTTAGATGCAACTGGGTGAACCAATTTCAATTTCAATTTTCAAAGAATTTTATTGTTCAATTACAAAGTTACATCAATTCACTCATAGAAACCAAACCATCAAAACACACAAACCAACTCAAAAAAGGGGAACCACAAAATGAAACCAGAACAAAGAAAAAAACTTTCATATTAGCTCTACTTACAAATACTCAAATATTTTCTTTGTACTTTCCACATCTTTATCTTTTTCTCCTCACTTTCCCCAAATTGATTTCTTATAATGTAATCTTTTAACAAACAAAGCATACTATTGATCAACAACTCTTTCCAGTAATTCATATCTTTTAAACACACAAATATTCCTCGCCCTCCATAATGCATCTTTAACACAATTTACTATTATCCACCAACAATCTTCCCCTGTCCCCCCACTACCTTTCAAAATCCCATACATTATACATTCATATGTTAAATCCCCCTTATATAGCGCTTTCAACCGGTGTCGCAATAAACACCATACCTTCTTAGCAAAGGGGCATTCCCAAAACAAATGTCTAACCGTCTCGTCACCTCCACATCTCATTCTTGGGCACTGCGCACTCCTCGTGCACTCTCGTCTTCAAAAAGGCTCTTGTGGGTAGACATTCAAGAACGGCTTGCCAGGCTAAATCTTTATGAGTATTTAACAATCTCTTGTTATTAACATTAACCCATGCTATTTGACAAAGGTTTTCAGGAAGTCTCCCTACTGGAGTCATTCTGTCTCTTGGAAATAATATTTCCTCTAATTTGGCCCAAGTTATAGCCTGGGGTGTGATCTGGGTTGAAAAACGTTTTAGCAATTTGATTACTATGTCATAAACAGCGTGGTATTGTTCAGAGAAAGGTGTACTAAGGGAGCATCTCATGCCCCATGCCTTCAACACTCTCTGACCAACCCAAAATCTGAAATATGGCCACATCGATTCAGTAGAGTCACTGAAGCATGCCCTGAGGACTGGAACGCTAAAGACGCGATTACTTCGGCTTTTAACACCAAGACCTTACCTACAAAGGAAAGCTCTCTGTCTTTCCATCCCAACAGCTTCCCTTGTATTTTGGGTAATTTTTTGAGTTCCAATTCTTAGTTTGCGTGTCCTTTCCTATTTCCACCCCTAAGATTTTTATCATTTCAAATTTTTCAGTCAATCCCCAACTTTCCTTAATCTCACGCCAATTAAAATAAATAACCTCACAATTACCTTTAATAATTGTCATCCCAGAAGCTGCCGTGAAGGCTTCACAAACCGTCAGACTTTTGTCTATCGACGTATTGTCTGTGAGCACTGTGAGAATCAAAGGAAATTGCTTCATTATTACAATATATTTCATAGCCTTGCCAATAGCATTAATCACACAGCTTATAGCTTCAAGTTGGCCTTGAAACATTTAAACATACTGACACCATATTAATCTCTCACAGGTGCAGTCATAACCATTTTATATTGTTATATCTTTACACACATTGCAGCTCCATGGTCTTAAAGAGTTGAAGCTTTCCCAGGTAAATAAAGGTCACAAGCTTCATTCAGCGCGATGTCTGGGTGATACATTGGTAAGGAAGTGGGGAGCTTAAGAAAGATTGCACACAGGCTTACAAAACACATATATACATTACATATAACTTAGAAACAGATTTAAGAAGAGGCCTGAAGGCACTCAGTTAACATACTGCACTGGAGGTTCTGTCTTGACAACAGGTGACGAGTGGAGAAGACCAGCCCCTGGAGACCACAGAGGCCTGAGTTTATTGCCTTCTTTGGAAGAAGATGCCAAAAGGGGAACTCCTGTGTCTGCAGTTAATTCTTAAAATACATAAATGTTCTGTACATGCAAATTATGTGATTGTAAACGCAAGAGGGGGCGTCATAATACTCTGATGATATAAAAGCAATCTGAAGTATAATTTTGGCGAAGACCCTCGCTGATGTATGCAGTGATTGTCTTCCCGCGCGTGAACTTCAATAAAGATTGCTTTGACCCAAATCTTCTGGACTGTCCTGGTTTTGTGCTCTCCACCAATTTCGGACCCTTAACAATTGGTGCATTGGCCGGTGTTGGTTCAGGAGAGAGTGTTTGTGGACGTCCGAGGGGGTCGCACAATCAGGAGGCAGTGATCGATTTGAGTGGACAAAGGGCAGCCCATCTCACAAGGTAGGCACTACCTGTTGAAATATTCCGAAGTGTGCCAAATTGGATGATTGAAATTGATGTCTACTCATTTCATTACTGGTAAATGTTTGTGTTGTGAGCATTTCAGAAGGTTCTATGTAGAATAGAAGTCAGTGAAACAGAGAAGAGAATTAAGTAATGTTATAAGGATTATGAAGAAGTAATAAGTGTATGGAAAAGTGAATTGAAATAAGGTTAAGGAATTACAGTGGTAAATGAATGTAGTAGGACAGGGAATTAGTGAATTTTGTGACATTAATGTCTACATTGATTATAAAGCCGGGCTTGGACACCGATTTGGTTGGTTTTGTGGTTTTGTGGGGTGTCTTCAAAAGTACTTAAATTTCTGTAGAACGGAACTCTGGGAGTTCTAAGAAGTGCATTGCTCAGAGGTAACGCTTGCCAAGGTCAAGGACGCTTAGATCTTGTCCTCTTTTGAGGGATAGTCAGTTGGTCACTGTGGAGCCTGGGGCACTCCTGAATAACTAGTGGTTGGACCACTTTGCCGTCCGGGACGGTATTTTGCACTTTTTTGGTCGATAGAAACCGGGTTTCGGGCGTGTAACGTTACAATTATAACTTCGGGGAAGTATAGTTGGTTGCCGCTTTTAAATTATGTTAGATTTTTAATTATCTGACCACGGCCCGGGGCCGAGACTGGTTTTAATTGATTACAAAAAACTCAGGGAGTTCATCGGTTGGACCGTTAAAGTTAAATTTTTCTAAATTCGGTAGGTTGTTCGCTTTAAGGCCTTGTATATATTTGTATATCTTATAAGACGTCTCTAGGTTATATTTTGTTGGTACAATAGTTCTGTTTGTCTACATTTTCTGTCTGCCAAGGGCACTGCAGCCAGTTGGTTATTTTTACACTGTGTGTGTCTGTGTCTATGTAAATTAGGTGTCTCTGACTTACTTGCAGTTACATTTCCGGTTTACTAATGAGTGCCTAATGACTGCCTGCACAGCCTGGGTTAAAGACGACTTGCTGGTGTTTTAAGGAAAGAATTACTTTGATTTTTACTTGGTTGTTAGTACGTCTGTTCTATATGGTGTTTTAAGGAAATAACCTTTCTTTTACTTTGTTTATATTACGGTTGTTAAAATTATTTTGCATTATTCTAGCTTCTATTTTTCTCGTACCGGAACTATTTCAGTCTTGAAGTATTTCATAGCACTTGCGTTTTGTAGTTTTTGTACTTTTATTATTTTAAGTGCACAATATAAACTTTACACATACACACATGCCTGATTCTGGCTATTGCTTACTTCAACATACGCCGATAGGTGAGTTTTATGTTGTAACTTGTCGATGTCACCTTGTCTCTTCAGACATTACCTACGGTTTTAAAGTTACCTCACTGATAGACAGATCAGAAGACAGATTAGTAGACTTTGCATGCAGTTGTGTCGTTATATTTACTGCTATTCGATTGTACTGTAGAGAACATATAAACTTAAGCCCCACTGACGCAGAACGCGACTTTGCTATATTTTGTGCAACGGCATTCAGGGACTTTAACATTCTGTTTGAGTGGCGGGGATAACTCTCTGCCTCATTTGGCTCGCATGTTTGATAGCGGCTCTTGTGTGGTTGAATATACATGGACAGGTGATATTGCAAACGTCACCTGTCGTTGTGAAGCTCTGCTTTCAGACGTTCGTTATGGTTTTTCAGTAACTGCAGTAATAAGAAATTCGCAACAACTCCTATTAGACTTTACCAATCGCAGTCTGATTATTTTTCGGGCACTGGAATTATACTGTAATCCCTATACTAGTCCCGTTGAGGCGGAACTTGATTTTCCGGACCTTTGTGAGCGCGCTTTTCAGGATTTTGACATTAACTTCCAGTGGACGGGATAGCTTGCATTGTATTTGTGTGTGCAGGACATTGGACTGTCAGTCTTAAAGAGCACACCTACATTTAATGGAGGACACACAAGATGTTGATTTGGAGTCGGTTAGTAGAAATATGACTGGATTCACTTTCAGTCTGGTGTTGACTCCAGTGACACATGGTGACACGTGGTGGGTAGAAACTGAACTGCGGGTTTGCTGTGAGGTTGGTCTTACTGATCATTACTTTAGTATCACTCTTAATTTGACTGAAACAGAATTCCCCCTGCTATTACATGATTGCCTGCGTTTGGTAACCTCCCTGCGGGAGATTGTAGAACACAATAGCGAGGAGGCCGCAGAACTGTAGAGCTATAGGCCACTGTTGGGTTATAGGCCTATGTTTAATTTCCTGTTATATGTATAGTTTTCAGTTTCAGCTTCATTACATGTGCTGTGCAGCCTAGCACATGGTAGGAAGTAAATTAATTTTGTTTGCTATTTCTCAGTACACACATAACAATTTGAAAGAGGAAGATGTTCACTTTTGGTTACTGCAGCATAAAACTTATTCCTCTGGGGGACGGTCTCTACAGGGCGACTCGGGTTTTCCATGGAGAACGGGCAGATGCACCTGACGACCCTGTAGATATCGAAGTGGCAACAACCATTACAGAAGCTGAAATTGTCTGGTGGTTGACCACGAGCTTTTCATTATTTAGTGCTATAGTAGATTTGTGCGAGGAAGTTCAGATTACCCCGGAGCCATCACAAGATGAGGAACAGTAATAATGTTAAGGTGGTGTTTTAGTAGCTTTGCATTTGCGGTAATAATGTGCTAGTTTGAAATACTGGTCTGAAACTTGTGCATAATTGCTTTAGCCCATAACGTGTGATTTATTATTAGATGACATATGCTGAAGACATGCTTGGTCCCTAGACAGCTAGGGTGTGGTTCCCCTTTGCTCACTGGTGCGTGAATGGCAGTGCATCTGTTTCCTGACAGGCATACTGAGGTCCCTTGAGGAGTGCAGAAATAGTTTTATTAACATTGTGACACACAAAACCAAACCAAACACACTAACACAACCATGATTAATTGAGTGGTAGGTATTTCACTTTTTCTATATTTTCCTATGCTGACTGCCTTTGGGTAAGGGGTGAATGGGTGCCTGATGATACGAATGATGTGGTGGATCATGAGTTCACTGTGTGTGTGTCACCAAGCAGAATTAAAAAAGAGGAAGTGACTGTTAGAGCGGACGGACGAGCACTGAGCTGAACTGGGAAGTGCCGGTGGGTGACTGAAAGGGAGGAGCCGACAGCAGCCATTTTGAAGAGGTAAGTGCTGTCTTACAGGAAGACACAAAATGGCTGACACCTCAGGTACCGCACAGAGACGCTACAAAACATTGAAAGACCAGATGGAGGAGCTGAAAAAGGCCATAAGGATGGCCTGTACAGGTTCATCTAAAGCAGCTGAGAAGGAGTGTCGCGCCATGGAAGAAGAGGTAAGCAAAATTCTTGAATTACAACACAAAGGTTTAGATGAAAGGACACCACTGGACGCCGTGCTTAAAACAGAGGGAGAGAGATGTGAGAAGATACTGAAAAGCTTACAGGAGCAATCAGGAGGCCGCTCAGTCAACCGGAAAACAAAAAAGGAAATGACGGCCCTGAAGGCAATGCATGGGAACTGCTGCAAGTGGATGATGATGTGCAGTGCTGTGTCGTCCTGGATGAAGGAAAAAGTGGAAGACTATGATCGAGCAAAGGAAGAAGAAATGGCAAGTATAATGAAATTAATGCAGAAATTACAGGAAGATAATGGAAAGTTGGAGGACAAAATGATAAAACTGACGCTAAAAAGCGAAGGAGTGAATAACCCTCACACACCAACAATATATCCGTGGATCACTCAACTTCCCAGTGCCCCGCCACAGCCTGGTGGAGCCGAGGCTCCTCCCCCTTATGTGATGCCGGTAATGACCATAGAAGGAGGACAAGTGCATGGCCCTGGTGGACAAACTGGCATTGCGGTCGGAGGACTCGTAAATGTCCAGTACTCAAGCATGCCCGGGGCAACACAAGCTGAGGAAATGACGGCGGTGGGACAGCAGCACATGGAGAATGCAGGGACACAGACGGCCTGTACCGCAGGTCCAGGTGTGGAATCTTGTCGCCTGGCCCGGACGATGCAGGACTCAGCAGGAGAACCGGCAGCGACGGTGGTGTCTCACACCGAAGCCTTACCCGCTGCACCGACTGAAGAGGTGATTTCACCAGATGAAGAAGAAAGAAGGTCAGAATTTGCTGAGTTGCCGTTCCACATGGGACAGAGAGTGAGCCACCCAGGCAAGCAATTCACACAGAAGAAGGACCTCTGGGACGGGCAAGTTCATGGGCGTATGCACGAGGACAGAGAGGCCCTACTGGCGGTAGTAGAAACGTTGACCGCCGCAAAGCAAAAAGCCCTGAAGGAACTTGCGGAGGAGGAAATGAAGGATCTCAAGCCTGGATGGAAAGGGAAAAAGGTACTGAGGAGAGTGATGGAGGAGGACGTAAAAGATCGCAAGACCTCATCGGAAGAGGAGGAGGACGAAGAACATGAGGAGACTGAAGGAAAAGGCGCCTGTGAGCAGGACAGAAATCTGGATTTGCGCAGTAGAACAGTGTACAGAGCCCCAGATGCAAAACCTAGGCCCACCGTCAAAGGGGAGCGCCAATCCATATTTGACACGTCAAGAAATTCAGGAAAGACTGGGAAGAGCAGAGAAGTGGAATCTGAGGATGAAGCCCCAAGACCAAGCCATAATTTGCCGCTGATAATGGGCCCCAAACATGAACCGATTTACCGAGCATATAAGGTAAGAGATTTGGAAGCATTGGTTAGGCAACTGCCACCCATCACAGAAGGAGGAGCAAAATGGCTGAGGAAACTGCACATGCTAACAGAAGGAGACGAGATTGCTATTGGTGACTTTCGTGGGGCCGCCGGAAGGGTGATGCTAGGGGGCGCTCTAGCAGACGTGGAAGCAATCGCAGGAACAACTCTCTACGCCAATAACGTGCCATACTGTGAAGTGCGAAATGCCCTGGCAAATGCAGTACGTGAGAAGTACCCGACCCCAAACACGGGAGCCATTCCTAAAATAGTATGGGATCCACAATACACACCTTTAGAGTTTCTAGCAAAAGCAAAAGAGCAGTGGATGTCAGAAACAGGGATACATCCTGGTCAAGAGGGTGAATCAAGAGCGTGGTTCAGAGCGGCGGTACTGGCAGGGCTGCCTCAGCAGGTGAGAACTGATTTGGAGAAAAATCCAGACTTTGCTGTGGCTGACTCCACCCAATGGGAGAGGCATGTAACGCATCGGTTGATGTTGGAGAAGGACGATGTGAACAAACAGAAAAGGGAGCTGGAAGAAGCGCAGGCGTGGCTGGTGAAGCTGCAGCTGGCGGAAGCAAAAGATAAAGCAAGCGAAAGAAAGAAGGAAAGTAAGGACGCCACAAAGAAAATGATGGTGGCGAAGCCACAGCCTGATCCCGTGCCTGACTGGCCAGATCTGGAGCCCAACCTGTATCCTGATGACCGCTGGCCCGCCCACACACCAAGGCAGAGACAACCCGCGGGGAATTGGGGAGTGGCGAGATCATACAGAGGGCGTGGTGGTTACGCTGGGAGAGGACAAAGGGCTCGTGAAACGGGGAACCCCGGCAACACGTCTTGGAATGTCTGTTACAGATGTGGAGCTGACGGACATTGGGCGAGAGACTGCCCACAAGCGCTCCCGAACTATCGTGGGCGAGGCTACCAAACCCAGGCACGTGGAGCTCCCAGAGGAAGAGGTGTGTATAGAGGTGGACACCAAGCTCCTAACCCAGGTGCAGCGCCACTCGCCCAGTATCCAGTCGCAGACTGGGGCTGGGAAGAGCAATATTGACGGGGCCCTGAGAAACCGGACGGTGTGGGAATGGCAGATCCCATGCTGTCAATGACTGTGGAAGGAACACCACTGACCTTCCTGGTGGACACTGGAGCGACCTACTCCACGCTTACATCCACACCAAACAGTGCAACCATCTCTGACCACACTGTGAGCGTGGTTGGTTTCTCCGGGGTTCCAATGACTCTGCCATTAACTGATCCAGCACTTACTGAGCTGGGAAAACAGACTTTGAAGCACAGATATGTGGTGTCGCCGCAGGTACCAGTAAATCTCATGGGCAGGGATCTGCTTGTGAAGCTAGGAGCTACCATCACCTGTTCCGCAGATGGCCTGACGGTTACTTTGCCAGGCGGAAACCAGTTCCCGTGCCTGGGGACACTCACAAAGACTCAATATCTGATACGAGACTGTGAACAAGCTACAGCTGACATCTACTGGGGGAGGCTGGTGGAAGACGGCATTCTGAGACAATATGAGCTGTGGAGACCCTGGATAATGAGCCTGGCCGTCTACACCCCGCCGCGTGACCCTTACCACGTCACTCTGTTTTATGATAGGGACGACGATGACACGTATCGAGAAAATTTTGAAAACGACCTCGAAGGTCAAATTTGGAGCGTGCGTTGCCATAACATTTATGTGGGCCCGGAAGGGGTAGCAGCGGCTGTAAAATTGACGGAAGAACAACTGCTTTGGTACGAGATGGGCTCCGATTCAGCTACCCATGTCACTTTGGCGGTCCACGTCGGTCATCAGGCCAGAGAGTTGGGTCCGATGGTCAAGCGAGCCCTGGATAACAGCTGGTGGCAAAGTACTCAAATCCCAAATGTCTGGTATGCACCACAGTGCAAAACCTACCGAATCACCTGTCTGTCCAACGACGCGGTGGTTGTAGAACACAAAGAAATTTCAAGAACACACGGCAGGGAAAAAACAGACCACCCTGACGCAGTTGCAGCACTTTCACAGCTCCCTGACTGTTTGTGGTCAACAGGGCCCACGGATGTTGGCCTGGCTAATTGTTCACCCGTCCTGTTTCAGCTGAAATCGGAAGTGCCAATTGAGAGACCTCAGTACAGACATAAACCAGAAGCTGAGGAAGGCATTGCAGAAACAATTGAGGGGTTGTTGAAAGTAGGTGTGCTCGAGCCTTCTCAATCATACTGGAACACACCTATTCTCCCAGTAGAAAAGCACGGGACAGGCAAATACAGGATGGCACATGATTTGAGAGCGATTAATGCAATACTACGTACAGACACCGTGCCTGTACCAAACCCATACACGGCTTTAACTGCCATCTCGTGGGAACAAAAGTGGTTTACATGTATTGATCTCGCTAATGCTTTCTTTTGTCTCCCTCTGCATGAATCACTCAGGGACATTTTTTCATTCACATACAGAGGACAGCAGTACAGATACACACGCCTGCCACAGGGTTTTGCCTTGTCTCCAGGCATTTTCAACCAGGTGCTGAAAGACGCGCTGTCACCGTGCCATCTGCCTGAAGGTTGTACACTCATTCAGTACGTAGATGACTTGTTAATAGCAGCCCCGTCCGCATCCGCCTGCACAGCAGCCTCTCTGGTGGTTCTGAACCGCTTGGCAGAATGTGGGTTTAAAGTAAGTAAAGAAAAACTGCAGCTGGTCCGACCGGAAGTAACATTTCTGGGCCGAGTCATCGCACACAGGTCAGTGGGTTTAATGAACACACACAGAGACCAGATTCTGACACACCCAAAACCAAGAACTGTGAAGGAACTCCTTTCCTTTCTTGGCCTGACAGGCTACAGCAGACAGTTTATCCCGAATTATGCGGGTAAGACGGCCCCCTTAAGGGACCTGATCAAAAAGGTGGGCGTTCGAAACCTTAAGGCAGAGTTACCATGGACACCACCAACAGAGACAGCATTCATTTCACTCAAACAAGACCTGTCAAGAGCCACAGATCTGGCCACACCCAACTATGATGAACCATTCTATCTTGATGTTTCTGAAACAAATGAGATTGTGAATGGCGTTTTGTTTCAGAAAAAAGGAGGAGGTAGGGATGTGCTTATGTATGTCAGCGTAAGATTAAATCCAACAGAGGCCAGACATCCCCCATGTACACAGCATGCAGCTGGGGTAGCCAAAATCATTCAGAAAACAGCACATGTAGTAAGAGAACATCCACTTAAAGTGCTCACCACACACAGTGTAGTAGCCTACGTAAACTCACAAGCCTTCACAATGACACCACTGAGACAACAGAGACTGAGCAAAGTCCTGGATGCTCCAAACTTGACGTTTACACATGAGGGCATAAACATGGCAGACTTGATGGGGTCAGGGGAACCACACGACTGTGCCAAAAGAGCTGAAGCTGAAGAGAAGGTTAGAGAAGATTTGAAAGCAGAACCTATCATAGGTGCGGAGGACTGGTTCACAGACGGCTGTTGTCACCGGGATGAAGAAGGACTGAAAGCAGGCTACGCGGTGGTTTCCAGAAGAGGACGACAGTATGAGGTAAAAGAAGCTGGAAGAATAGAAGGTCAGCAGTCAGCACAGAGAGCTGAAGTAATAGCCCTGACTCGAGCCCTGAGACTGGCCAAGAACATGAAGGTGAACATCTACACTGATTCAGCTTATGCATTCGGGGCAGCTCACGTGGAACTCGCTCAATGGAAGAGAGCAGGTTTCAGAACAGCAACCAATGCCCCAATATGCCATAAGAAGGAAATGGAGGAACTGGAAGACGCTCTGAACGACCCAGACATGGTAAGTATCATAAAATGTAAAGCACACTCTCAAGAAAACACAATGGTAGCAAAAGGGAATCAGAAAGCAGATGAAGCCGCCAAAGAAGCAGCAGGCTACAAAGGACGGAGACAGATGGTGGAGGTTATTGCTGAAGAAGAGCCAACCGTTAATGTGTTGGAGGAAGCCAGAAGGGCGCAGGAAGAAGTCACCCAGGAAGAAAAGGAGGTGTGGCAGGCCCGAGGAGCCAGAAAAGAAGGAGGTCTGTGGAGAGGGCCCCACGGGCGACCGGCTCTAACAGCCAAGCTGGCTGAAAAGAAGGTAAGTGAGGCACATGGACTTGGTCACGTGGGTGTGGCTCAGATGGAGAGAAACTTGTGTCACTGGTGGCACCCTCACCTGAGAGACATGATAAAAGAAAAAGCCAGAACGTGTCTGATCTGTGGGGCGCACAATCCAAAACCAGCGGTGAAGCCAGAACCAGGTAAGTTCCTCATGCCAGAGAGACCAGGAGAAGAAATTGTGATTGACTACACTGACATGGTGGATGGGGGACCAGGAGGACTGAGGTACTTGTTGGTATGTGTGGATGCTCTGACCGGCTGGCCAGAGGCATGGGCGACTAAAAGAGAAGATGCAAAAAGTGTGATTAAATGTCTGATTAACCACTACATCCCAAGGCATGGGTTTCCCAAGAGAATTAGATCAGATAATGGGACCCATTTTAGAAATAAGGATTTAGCAGAGGTGGAGAGAATGTTGGGGGTCCAGCATAAATTCGGGACAGTGTACCACCCTCAGTCCCAAGGAAAAGTAGAAAGAATGAACCTAAATTTAAAGAACAAATTGGCTAAAATCTGTGCACAGACGGGGTTGAATTGGGTTGCAGCCCTGCCAATTGCTTTGATGACCATAAGATGTTCTGTTAACCAATCCACAGGTTTCACGCCCTACGAGCTGCTGACAGGACGGCAGTTTCCGGCGCCTTGGACGGTGGTTCCAGCGACAGAACAGTCTAAGAGAAGTAACAAGTCTCATGCTGAATATTTTAATGAAGTAAAAGCTCTTGTGTCCAGTTTTACAAAACAGGTGACCGCCGGGAGGCCCACGGCAGAAGGAGAGGTTCCAGAGGCAAAAGCAGTGTGGCTGAAAGTCATAAAGAGGAAGTGGAAAGAGCCTCGTTGGACCGGACCCTATGAGGTGACGGCTCGGACGGCCACAGCGGTCCGTTTGAAAGGAAAAGGTGAAAATTGGTATCACTGGACGCAGTGTGCTGCAGCAGACGAGAGCCTGGTGGACAGCGACCTAGCTCCACCGAACACGGGGGCTGACGACAGCCAGAGGCAGAATAAATCCTCTCCCCCGTGCAACGGGCCGAACAGTAGTCTACCTGGGAGGCCGAAGCAAGAAGACCAGCAAAGGAGGAGATCCCCACGCCAACGCAAGGGAGTGGTAACACATTAAAAAAAAAAAAAAAAAAAAGAGGAAAGCACTTAAATAAATATATTTTGATAAAAGAAGTATAAGTTTCACACGACAACATGCACGCATTTGACATACAGGCACGTAGCAGGAGGCGTGAGGAGAGAAAATTGGTGAAAATGCTCCTCACAACCACATGGTTGTTATATAAGATAGTATTACTTTTGCTAATATGTATTTTTGTGTATTTTTGGCAGATAGCCTGGAACAGCCCACCCGAGCACGGAGGTCAGCCCAGCCCTCCACCGACTGAAAAACAGAACACTGAAATGGGGCCGTTACAGAGACCCAAACGAGAGGTATCAGGTAAAAGGGATGGGTGTCTCAGCGCTTATAATGGCATGGAATTGGACTACGTTAAAGGGTCCACGAGTTCATACTCTTTTGATTTGTGTGAAGTGATTAACTGCAAAGGCGCAAACAGCAGCTGGAGGGGATATGACGTGTGGATCTGCAGTCACCCGGATATTTGTACCCGGGGAGGGAACCCTCACTCCAGCCGGGGAATCCGCCCAGTGCTAGCGTCTTATACCGCAGGGCACTGGTGCATTCCTGGGTGGAGCAAGGTGGTAGCCTGGACTGGAGTGAAGTGGGAGCCACACGTTCCTGAAGGATTGAAAGGGATAGCCATCCAGAGGGACTTTTCTGCCTCACAGAACCCTATCACCCTCTCTCTGGGACCATGGAGCTCTTTGCCCAGGTCAAATAGTCCGGGAGGCGTGTTCTACCTGGTGATTGGGGTAGATGTTTCAGGGACAGACCCGACAGGTGTGATTAGAGTGAATTTAGTAAACCCAAAGCCCAACCCTCCGGTCATAAATAGTACAGGGGATTGGGGAAACGGGTCGTTAACTGTTGCCCGTGAGGAGCAAAAGCGGCGAGTCCTGATTGTGGATTACACCAGGTTGAAGCCTCAGGACTTAATTGAACGCGCCACCGGTTTCAGTGACAGTAACCTGTGGCTGGACTGGGTGGCTCAAAATGCAAAAGAACAAGATGTATCTAACTGTGTTGCTTGTGCTTCAGCTAGGCCGCGCTTGTTTACAGAACCCGCTCCACTGTATCCAGAGGACAAATGGGGATATGACTGCATGCTACAAATCACAAGAGAAGCGGTGAGTACTGGCAATTGTTCAATATTGGCCAGCCTCTTCCCGCCAATTGATAAAGGTACAAAGGTAGGACCATTTAGACCCAAGAAAGATAACTATACTTGCTTTAAGTTCTCCACAGACAAAGTGAAATACAAGCTGGGAGATATCGATCCCAGCTGGTGCGCTACGACGCTCACAGGAAGAACCACCAATGCAAAGAATGACTCAAACACAGTAATAGGTACATGGGCAAGAAGTGGGTTGTACTATTATTGTGGGGAGAGAACTCTTTTGGTCCGTGTTCCACTAGGAAGTGTCGGGACCTGTGCAATGGTAAGGTTGGGTGCTCAACTGATATTAATCGGCAACAGAGTGACAGCAATTCCCCAGAGTAACACACGCACACTGGCAGCCAGACGTAAGCGACATGTATTGGGTAAGGGGACACATGCATATGATCCTAGGATGAATTCACCCACCTGGATCGACTCCATAGGAGTGCCCAGGGGAGTTCCTAACGAGTATAAACTGGCAGATCAAGTAGCAGCTGGTTTTGAAAACTTACCAATCATTTCTGCTCTTTTTCCAGTGACCCCAAACAAGAATGTGGATAGAATAAATTATGTCCATTATAACCTGCTGAGACTCTCAAACCTGACCAGGGATGCCTTTGAGGGAGTGGCGGAGCAGTTGGGCCCGACCTCATTAATGGGGGTCCAAAACAGACTCGCTCTCGACATGGTTCTGGCCGAGAGGGGAGGGGTCTGTGCTATGTTTGGTGACCTGTGTTGTACTTTCATTCCTAATAATACTGCCCCAGATGGCTCAGTTACCCGAGCTCTGGAAGGTCTTAAAACGCTGTCAAGAACCATGCATGAAGATTCTGGAATTGAGAATCCCTTTGAGGGCTGGATGACATCCGTGTTTGGCCAGTGGAAAGGGTTTGTAATGTCTGCCATGTTATCTGTATCTGCTTTTCTAGGGATTTTGGTCACCTGCGGATGCTGTCTCATTCCTTGTGTCAGAGGATTGTTGGAAAAGGTAATTACGAGGGCAGTGGACCCCGGGGTGGTGACCCCGGTGTCTATGATGCCATTAATGGACGTAGAAACGACTGAGGGGGCCGAGGAGTGACACAGCACACGGTGTGGTGACCTCTTGTGGCAAGAGGTCAAAAGGAGGATTGTGAGAATCAAAGGAAATTGCTTCATTATTACAATATATTTCATAGCCTTGCCAATAGCATTAATCACACAGCTTATAGCTTCAAGTTGGCCTTGAAACATTTAAACATACTGACACCATATTAATCTCTCACAGGTGCAGTCATAACCATTTTATATTGTTATATCTTTACACACATTGCAGCTCCATGGTCTTAAAGAGTTGAAGCTTTCCCAGGTAAATAAAGGTCACAAGCTTCATTCAGCGCGATGTCTGGGTGATACATTGGTAAGGAAGTGGGGAGCTTAAGAAAGATTGCACACAGGCTTACAAAACACATATATACATTACATATAACTTAGAAACAGATTTAAGAAGAGGCCTGAAGGCACTCAGTTAACATACTGCACTGGAGGTTCTGTCTTGACAACAGGTGACGAGTGGAGAAGACCAGCCCCTGGAGACCACAGAGGCCTGAGTTTATTGCCTTCTTTGGAAGAAGATGCCAAAAGGGGAACTCCTGTGTCTGCAGTTAATTCTTAAAATACATAAATGTTCTGTACATGCAAATTATGTGATTGTAAACGCAAGAGGGGGCGTCATAATACTCTGATGATATAAAAGCAATCTGAAGTATAATTTTGGCGAAGACCCTCGCTGATGTATGCAGTGATTGTCTTCCCGCGCGTGAACTTCAATAAAGATTGCTTTGACCCAAATCTTCTGGACTGTCCTGGTTTTGTGCTCTCCACCAATTTCGGACCCTTAACAGCACCAAAGTAATGTCATCCATATACATGGTAAACATTACTTCATTCCCCCCACTACCCGGGGGGGGGGTTAAACCCTTTAATTGACTCGTTCAGTCTTAAGGCACATTCTAGTGGCTCCATCACCAGTATAAACAAAATAGGGGACAAAGGACATCCCTATCGTAGATATTAGATATTAAAATTTTAGCTAAAGCTTTATCCCTATCACCTGTAATTTGTATAACACTTCTGTAATGAACAATAAAAAATCTTGAAAATTGAAAATTGGTTCACCCAGACCCATCATGATTACACCAACTGCTACCATGACAGGTTCCAGGAGGAATGCTGTACCATTTGAGTTGCAAGGGAATTGTGAAATGGACCGACTACAGTTCAGCAGGACTACTTTCCAGAAGGAATTGGGGTTTTCGCCAATTCAGATTGACTATATTTTTGGCTTGCCGGGGAAGAAAATTTACTAGGTGATTTTTGCCACAAACACGTTGTTTGAATCCTGTATTAACATCTTTAACAGGATTAAACATTCCAGACCCCAGCTGGATAACATGAACATGATACCGTTATCAAGCAGAGAACCAAAAGCAATGACTGTGATTATGCATTTGGAGCGCGTGAGAATTGAGGATATTAGGACCTGGTTGTCCTTTCAAGGTTCAGTGATAAGAGGCTTGGATTTAAAAGAAGAGAATGGAATCTGAACCGGGGCATATCGTTTTAATGTCTATTTGAAAAGGGATGAGAACTCTGGTGAGTTTACGCACCTACCCCCAATTATTCAATTGGGGGCAATTAGAGGGTATGTGTTTTACCCGGGGCAACCCAAGACTTGTCGCAAATGTGTTATTACAAAAACCCAATGCACAGTGATCCTCCACACTCCTTGAACCCATGACCTCTCTTGGAACATTTAAATAGTGTCTGGACCCCTCGGGAAACATTTGCCCAACATCCTTCATAGGACACAGAAAAGACAGGTGAGTAATCATATATCATCAGCAACTTCTTTGCACCAACCTTTTTCTCTAGACTTTGCACACACATTTGCCTACGTTTTCCTTAATAGTAGACCTTATTTGCTCCCACTAACAATTCTTTCATCCTCAAAGACAACCACCACACTTCTTGATACAGAGCAGCTGTGCAGGACCTGGAACAACAGGCTACCTGCTAATTATTAAAGTAGAGAGAAGAAGATTCAAGTTATGAGATGGTGCCTGAACCTTTGTCTGTCCAATGGTCAGACAAACAAAGGGTGCCACTCACTAGTGAACAAAGTTTTTATGTTATGGTACAAACATAATTAGGTTTGGTTAAAAAAGGTGGGGAGCAGCTGCGGCTTTGGCTTGGCTCTCCCCTATTTGGCACTTGGTCTGGCTCCTGAATCATCATAAATCTTCACTCCAGTCGGGCATCTACTCCCTGTGAAGAGAAAAAGAGAAAAACTTCCTTCCTACTTATACAGACCAGAATCTATACCCTGTCCATTGTGTCCGGCAATTTTCCACTACAGTTCTGTGTTGTACGGGTGTGGTATTTTCTTTCAACACTCTATATTATCCTACAAAACATAAATTTCTAATATAAGATAAAACATAAATGAGGTAAATTCCTAACAAATCCTGTGTGCACCAGTGAGGAGGAGCACACAGGATTTGGATGTCTGTGTTTGTTGCTTCTTTAGGACATGGCAGCAAACTAAACTTCTGTGTTCTATCTAAAAGAGGATTGAAATCATTCTTGGATACCATTTCAAATTTTTTTCTAAATCACGGGAAAAGTTTTGTGAAAATTTTACTGATGCAAATACACTGAGGTACAGACTGAATGCAGGTCCTATTTCAATTCAGTTCAATTCAATTTTATTTATACAGCGCCAAACATCAGTCAGCTAGAGGCACTTACTGTAAGGTAGGCCTTACAATAATACATACAGAGAAAAACTCAACAATCATATGACCCCCTATGAGCAAGCACTTGCAAGGCGAGACATTAGTTTTCTTTGATGCATTCAAAGTTCCACGGAACACTGGAATACACTGATGCGTAAATTAGTTTATATGGCAAAAATATGCGTAAATTAGATTATTGGCTAATCCATAGTAAGTACACCCCATGATTCAACAGCTTGTAGAAGCAGCAACGGTCGTAAAATCATCTTGATTGAGCTGTTAAAAGTTTGATTTGAAATATAGCCATATATTTAAAGGAAGATTCTACTAGATTACTTGATGTTAAAGAAAATGTAAAAATCTGATGAGTTCTGAATTATGATCTGCACAAGGTTTTATTTATTTATTTTACTTATAGAGGACATGAAACACTACACATAAAAATGCTAATTTAACCCTTGTATGGTGTTCGGGTCTGTGAGACCCGTTTTCAGTTTTTTTCAAAAGAAAAATTAGACAATTAATTATTTTTTCAACCTGAAATTCATTGGCTTTGGCTTATTTTCTGTGAAGAACATAAATCCGAACAAATTTTCAACAACCTCATACTGTACCTCCCCCCACGCATTTACATTACATACAAGGTGTTCGGGTCCACTGGACCCAGGTCTAATAAAAGTGTTGAAAGTGTAGGTCCTGTGTTCCCATACTCTGTCTTCCTTCTTTCTAGTGCTGCTGATAGTGTTTTCTTCCCCTCCTGCTCCCGCACAAAGTTGCAACATTGTCTAAAATTCAACTATCAACGCTATCTGCTCTCACATTCCCGCACATTTTACCCTCTTTCTTGAGGGATCCAAATTTTATTTTCTCATACCCTGTCCCACCTGCAAATCAGGGGCATAATACTATAAATAAGACTTTGCCAGTGTGGTTCTTTATCACAACTGATCAAGATGGCAAAAGATTATGTGCTGCGAGGGCCTTCCAATTGATTTTGGAAGAGAGAGGAGCTTCGGATGATGATGTTGACAAAGAGATTTCAGAATATTTCACATTTCTGAAAATTCAGAGTCTGACAGTGACTTTGAAGAAGAGGATGAGGTTGAGCACCATTTAGTAACAAAACGAAGATGAGTACCCCATCAGCAGCCAGCTCCAGGACCAGAACAAGCCCACCAGACAGCAAGTGAAGAAATATGGATGTCAATAAATGGTGAAATTGAATGGTCTTCTTGTCCAAGAAATGAGCCAGCCTGCAGAGCTGCTACTGTGATAAGCCAGGGCCAACACGGCTGACAGTTACTCATGTGCAGGACATCAAGTCTTCATTTGAGCTTTTCATCCCAGATTCCATCCAGAAAATTATTCTGGATTGCAGTAATCTAGAAGGAAGGTGTGTTTTTGGAGAGAGGTGGAAGGAGATGGACCAAATTGATCTAAGAACCCCAAAGGCCTACTTTAGGGTTCTTATCCTTGCAGGAGTTTTCAGGTCCAAAGGGGAATCCACAGAATCCCTGTGGGATGCAGAAACCGGCAAGAACCTTTCCGTGCATCAATGTCTCTGGAAAACTTCCACAAAATTTCCAGGATTATCCGTTTTGATAACCGAGACGACAGACCAGCTCGACGGCAGAGAGACAAGCTAGCTACCATCAGGACAGTGTGGGATAAGTCGGTGCATCGCCTCCCCGTTTTACAACCCTGGACCTAATGTCACCATTTATGAGCAGCTGATCCCATTTAGTTGTGAAACGTATTGCTTCACGTGTAAATGTGTTGTGTCTTTCCACTCACTCCACTTGATTATAACTGATTTAATTTTTTTTATAACATTTTACAAAAAAAACGAGAAGCACATTAATTCATAAATGTGATCTAACAAAGGTAAAGGGAAAAAATTAACCATGTTTGCTGTTCATATGGCTTGTAATTGGGATGAAGTAAACATCTGTTGAGTAATTTAACATAAAATTGTTTGATAGTGTTAATTTGGAAAACCAAAACTCTAGCGGGTCCACCAGACCCATGAACACTGGCTGAGTAACAAAAATACGAACACCACACAAGGGTTAAACCTTTGAACCCTGCTCTCAAAAACAGACATAGATATAATGCTGTCTGTGAAGCTGGATTTAAGAAATAAGTGCTTAAAGTTTTAAAAACATATTTAGTGCCATATTCTGTCAGTATGGAACATCATCCAATGTCATGTTGTTGGTTTGTTAGTTGCAGCTAATAGACTTAGATTAGTTTATGTTAGCTAACTAGTGGCAGAATGGATAACTCAGAGGAAAATGAATAACACTGAAACTAAAAATCAGTCTAAGGGGATCACTTTTTGGGCTGCACCTGTCTGCAACAATGAGTTTTATGTTAAGAAACCAAGGATATACTGTTCACATTCACTGTCTCTCTCTTTAGGAGTAAGTGGCTCTATGTTGTTTGGCTATTTGCATTAAAACACGAAAATCCACCTGTTAATAGTTGTGTTCGGATTTGTAATGCACTTTATAAATAAGAACAGTGTGGAAAAGAGCCTGTTTGAGTTACCAGACAGACAAGCTGCAGTCCAGCACTCCAGCATTCCCACACTAGGCTGAGTGTACATTAAATTCACAACTTATCATATTTACCTTAACTTGAGTTAATGGATGATCCAGTTGTTGGTTTCTTGTTATTGAATGCCCTTCTGTGTTTGCACAAGTAGAATTCTGTTAAATAATATTAAAAACAGTTAAATAATTGAGGAGAATCTTGATGTTGATCTGAATGGGCCCTAGGACATATAAATGTCATCAATTTATTTCAGACAAATTAACTTTATTAACAATGTTATACATCTGTGTTGTGTTTCAGCCTACAGCTCATTGCTGTTGATCTTATTCAGATCTCATCTTTGCACACTGTCTCAGTAAAATAAGGTAAATACAATTTTAACTTTGCTTGAGCCAGCTGTGTTTTTTATATTTTGTGCAAAAAGGTTTTGCAGAACATCTGGAATCGTGGGCTTATCTTGAAAGTTAATCCAGTACAACAGAATCCATCTCAGACATTTAGTTTTTTTCTTTTTTCAACGCTGTCTGTATTTTATATATTTGTAAAATATAAATTATGAGTTAATGATGCAGTGTTTTCAGTCTGTGCTGGTGTCTCTTCTGATGTCATGTACACATGCAAATGGATGACCATAGAGGAGTCAAAAGGGAAAAGTAGGATGATACTCAATTTCAGGTTAGTTGTGAGCCACAAGGTTCATCTTCTTCTTTTTAAAAGGTTTATAGGTACTGTGTCTAGTTTGCTCACTAGTCTTAAGGAAAGGTTGCCAGTCCTCCTTGTGTGAAGTCAGCCTCAATAACATACAGGGTTTTTGCTCAGAACAGGCTTTTGGGAGATGATGCAGGATTGGTCTGGCTATAGAAATGGCAATGATTCTGTGTTACCTTGCTTGGGGTTGTGGACTTCCTTGTTCTTCCTGAGCATTTGGCATACAGACATTTATTTTATGCTTGAATAAATTAAACCCCCACTTCTGGGTGAAATATGCTTTATTACAATGTTCCTTTGACTGGAGGCCAAAACCTCTTGGGAGGGGTGTTTAGCAGAGGGTACAGTGAACAGGGATACACTAGAAGTCCAAAAACATCAAAAACTCAAAACCCTTCAGGATCCAGGATTATGACCAAGAAGAAACAAGAAAATAAGATTTATTTTCTTTTAAGAGGTACATAAAAATTCATACTTTCATATTGATTATATTATATTTTTGGTTCGTATTTAGTGGGTATGAAACTAAACAGTAGAAAGCTGTTGTGGTGAAGATGCACAATTTGTAGTACATCTTCTGGAGTTTGTGGTTTCAACGTGGCAGTAAGATGAGGAAGACAAGAGCCCATGGAAAAAGGTCAGTTAGTAAATATTCTGGTTTTGAAGGAAATGTTTCTATAATATTACATGATACAGCTCCAAATTCAATAGCTAATGACAATTTGATTCTTTTTACCATGATTTGCAATACAATCGACTCACAGAGGGTTTTATCAGGCTAAAAACATGGCAGAGTCTAAAAAATGTGGACAAACTGAGCTGAGGTGTTTTAACCTCCTCTACATCCCTGTTAGCAGGATGAAGGTGCCCTCTTGTGTTGTGCATCAATTTTAAAATTAACCTTCAGAAAAACATTTTTTTTAAAAAACTTCACTGAGCTTTCAGCATCTTCAGCAACATCAGCAAAGAGACATTTAAAGATTTGTAAAACCACACCGTGTCAGTTTGTTCACAGGAGTCACAAGAAGTGATTGTTTTTATGGCTAAACAGACACAGTAAAGAGCTCAATCTAACAAGATCTCAAAAACATCAAGAGAACATTTAGAACATGTCAAGGTACCACCTGTAATGTGTAACTGATTTCTGTGCATTGCAGAATGCCAGAATAATGATGGAAACAAAAAAGAAATGGAAACTAAAATACTGTTTTAAACCCACAAGAGTATGAAAGGATTCAGTCTATTTCAGTTTAACAAACTCAGCAATGTCCCCATAAGAATAACAAAGCCAAAGTCCAGCATAGAGCGGCTGAGTGAATGTGGTCTGGACTCTGTGGAGGAGAGTCATGGTTTCAGAGACGCTGTAGAAGGACAAAATACCTGCTCTGTGATCCAGGTACACTCCTACTCTGGAGGACTGAGGACCTGAGACACGAGTTTGGATGTTGTTGTGCCAGAATGTATAACTATTTTTCAAACAATCTAATGCCCAAGATTTGTCATTATGTCCAAACCAACATTCAGTTTCTGCTCTGCTGATATTCTTGTACGCAACTGCTACAATAATTCCTCGACCTCTCCACTCCACCTCCCAGTAACAACGTCCAGTTAGGCTTTGTCTACTCAGGACCTGCCACCATCCAGTGAATCTGTCTGGATGATCAGAATAAGACTGTTTCTTTGTGGATGTTGCTTTTCTGTTCTCCTCTGATAATAACAGATATGTGTTTGCTGTGTTTGGATCCAGTGTGATTTCACGTGAATATTTTAAAAATTCGGCTCTGGTCTTTGGCTCTGCTTGTGGATCTGACAGTAAAACATCCACTTCAGTGACTGTCAGTGAGATGTTTGTCCATTCCTCTCTCAGAATGTCCTGTAGTTTATCTCTGACCTCTGACACAGCTGCTGTCACATCCTCAAAGTATCTCAGAGGACGGATATTGATGCTGGACGAGTCTGTAGACTCACTGAGTGCTGACAGTGAGGGGTAGTTGTGTAGAAACTGGATGTGATCCTCTGTGTGTGAGAGCTGCTTCAGCTCAGCATCTTTCCTCTTCAGCTCAGTGATCTCCTGCTCCAGCTTCTCCTCAAGCTCTTTGACTCGACTCACTTCAGTTTCCTGCTGGGATCTGAGCTGCTGCTTCACATCAGAGCTTCTTTTCTGGATGAGATGGATCAGCTCAGTGAAGATCTTCTCACTGTGCTCCACTGTTTGATCAGCAGACTGATTGATGGCCTCCACCTCCTGTTGAAGCAGCTTCACATCTTTCTCTCTGTCCTGGACTCTCTGCTGGATGTTTTGTCGACTCACCTCCAGCTCTCTCTGCCTCTTAGACCTTTCTGCTGCAGCTGAGACTGTGTTGTCTCCTTTATGTTCATCCACAGGGCAGAGATAACAGAAACTCTGCTGATCAGAACGGCAGAACATCTTCATCACCTCATCATGATGAGAGCAGATGTTCTCCTGGAGCTTCTTGGAGGGATCTACCAGCTTGTGTTTCCTGAATGTAGGTGAATAATAATGAGGCTGAAGGTGTTTTTCGCAGTAAGAAGTCAGACATATTAAACAGGATTTGCGGGCTTTCAGTTTTCTTCCAATACAGAGACCACAGGCCACATCTTCAGGTCCAGCATAGCAGTGATCAGCAGGAGCAGCTTGGAGTCCAGTCTTCTTCAGCTCCTCCACTAAATTTGCTAAAATGGTATTTTTCACCAGCATGGGCCTCACTGTGAAGATCTGCCTACATTGAGGACAGCTTTGGATTTTCTTTACCTTCTCTCCATTCCAGAGTTTTGTAATACAGTTCATGCAGTAGCTGTGTCCACAGGGAATAGTCACCGGATCCTTCAGTAGATCCAAACAGATTGAGCAAGTGAAGGTTTCTGGGTCCATTTGATTTTCTTGCTGCACTAATTCCCTATTTTCTCTCTGACTGTCACATAGTTTTCACGTTCTGTGAACACAAACAGCCTCTGTGCCCTGAAGGGAAACTGAGCTCTTGCTTACTTCTTGCAATCCACCCTTATACAGGGGAAGTATTAACAGTGTGACAAAGAGCGTGTTGTGACAGGCATGGTGTGTTATGCTTGACTTACTGAATACAGTAACAACTATGACCCAGTTAAACAGGAATTTTTACACTCAGAGCTTTAACTTTTAGCTCCTAACATGTGAATTGAATTGGATCTCTTATCTAGGAGGCTTTTTCAGTTCTGACTGACTTGTGAGGATTTGGGATTTAAGCTCTGTAGGATCACTACTGAGGACTTTGATATGTCTTGGGTCACTATGCTTCTGGCTGTTGTAACACAAGTCAGTGGATTTTTTGTGAGTCATGTGATTGTTTAGTGAAGTACATGGGAAAAGACAGTTATTGAGAATGATTGAAATGATTGATTCCCTTACTTTAACCTACACTTACAGGTTAGTTATCTGTTTTGAATATTAATAAATATGACTTAAAACATTGTCTAATCACCTAGTCAAACTACAGAACAGCGATTAGAATCATACAGTCTATCTAAAAATCATTTTACATTTTTGCTGTGTCTGGCCTGTTTGGTGCCCTGGGATTTCACACAACCCAGAAAAAATAATTAATACATAATAGGCTTGGATTGACAATATTATGAATGAAATGTGCACTATTTGAAAGCAGCCCGCCCCCTCCCCTTTTGACAGGTTGTGTGTGAGCAGTAGCAGCATGCAGGCGCACTGAGGGCCCTCTCGCTCACTTTTCGCTTATATGTGTGTGATAGAATTCAGAAAACAGATCGGTGCAAATTATAAGTCTATATCATAATGTCTTCAGTTTTTGTGTTTGTTGTAGGGCTGTCAACTTTAACACGTTAAAGGGGGGACGGCAGAGGATTCTCTGGCTGGCTGGAGCGGGATCTAATAACCTGCTCGCAAAATAAAACAAAATAAAAACAAACCAACAAACTAGGGCTGTCAACGTTAACACCCTCATCACGATTAACACGATTACAAATTTTAACGCAATCAACCCATATAGAGAGCAGAATGGACAAACTTTGGACAAACTGCCCGAAATGCATTGACAGAGACATTTCAGGGATTTTGAGTCATTCTGCACTCCAAATGGTTTAATTGCGTTATAATTTTCATTCTTCTTTCTGTGACGAGAAAGAAGAATGAAGGCGACCAGGTTTTTTACATATTCTGAGATAAGGATCAGCACTTGGGAGTTAAAGTTTGTTTCCTCGCCTTTGCCTTATTTTTCTACATTAAGCTTATGTGAAATGTTTTATTGGCAGTTGGTGATGGTTCCATGTTTTTCAAAGTCATCCAATGTCAGTCAGCCAATGTACCAATTTTCAGGTAATTATCTGTCAGAGTCACTGAGTTTAATATATGCAGTATTTTCACTTATTTATGGTTTTAACAGTTTCTATACTCTGACTTATGCTGTTTGTTTCTTGTTAACTCTCTCATTTGATTTTGTTTCCTTCTCATCATTTGATCTCATTTTTGTCAGGTGTGTGAAGGGAAGGGATCAGCTGTGAGAGAGCAGAAAGCAGAGGGAGGGTTTTCAGGCTTTACCACATTCCAGGACGAGCAGCAGCAGAGTTAAAACTTATAAAACAACCGTTTTTTAATCCTCTGCAGTGTCGTTGTTCCAGCACAGTGACAAATGGGATAAGGGACACAAGTCATAAACTGTAGGTCAGCAGATATGAAAAATAAGCTTTAAAAACAACAGTAGTTACATTATTACACAAACTATCACACGAGGAGAGTCACTCTGGAGACATCAACATAACAACAACAAAAAGCAAATAGTCATCATGGGTTTTCAGTAAGCAGAACCTGTGCTCACACTCTGGACGACCATCAGTAAGCAAACATTTAAATATTTTGCTGTCAGTTTGTTCACAGCAGTCACAGCCTGTAACAACGATCCTGCATTAAGGGACCATGGGAAAGATAAGAGAAAAGAGTTTCCAGTTTACGAAAATCCTAAAATACTTCCGAGTTCAATGTACCCAGGGTGTCTGTCTGTTATCTGGATTCACGTCCCCTTTTTTCATGAGGATATGTGCTCACATGAAGCTGGTTATCAAATCACTAAGTTAAACCAGGGTTTCCACTGCATGTTCACATGAGAGTGGTGGCATTGGCACCATCTGACCAATCACAAACACTGGTGTACATACTGTATACTAGCAGCAGAAGAGCTGAGTTTTGCAAAAGAAGAAAGATAGTTTTAGTTTTCATCCTTACAGCTGCAGCCTTAGTGGTGTCAATGGTCTAACAGTCTAAGACCAAATAAAGATTAAAATAAAATGGAGCTTTTTTACTGGGTCAAGTCTATGCTTCGGCATAGCAGTGATAAGCAGGAGCAGCTTGGAGTCCAGTCCTCTTCACTCCTTCACCAAAACTGCTACAATATAGCACATTTAAAAACATGAGATAACCCAAAGTGTTTTACATTTGAGGCATATGACAAAGAACATTAAAAAATATCATGTTTCACTTAAACACCGATTCGAGTCCCAAACTTCTAAATTTAACCAATGATTCACAATTAAATAAAACTATGTTTTTCATAAAGCAAACACATTTACTGCCACAAAAACTTTATTCGTTTTTGAATTGAAGCAATGAAATCTTTATGTTCACGAAGGAAGAGAAACATGAAACATGTCAGAATATGTTTTTTTTTTCTATGGTCAAGCTGATCACAACTTCTGTAATAATCTTTAACAGGTTCTTGGCTAAATTGTCTGCTTAGGGTAGCACATCTGCTCTTGAAATTTGATTTATCTGCCCATAAAAACTGCGAACTATCAGGGTGCTAAGTCTTTGACTCAGTATTTGAGTCTTATTTTGTATTCAGTATTCTTTCTGTTGCTTTATGAAGATGTTTTAAGTTCAAGTTTATACAGTTTAGTCTTGAGTCCAAATCTTTTATGTCTGAGTTTTTTGTATTTCTTCTTATGTTGTCTTGTCTTTGTCTCATCCTTGTGTCTCTTGTGAGAGTCTGTCATGTCCTCTATGTATGTTTCCCAAGTCATGTCTATGTTTATTCCTTCTCTGTCTCATGTTTGTTTTCATATTTGTGTCTCTCTCCATGTTTCTGGCTCCCTCGCCCTCCCACGTTCCTCCCCTTTGCGTTTCATCCTTCACTTCATCCTTTGTGTTTCCACTTTCCTCGTCACCCTTTAGTGTATACATTGTCTCTGTCTTCCTCAGCCTTTTGTCAGACCACCAGTTAATCCTCTTTCGTGTTCCTGTGTTTTCAAGGTATTTCCAAGTGTTCCAGGTTTTCATGTGTTAATTTTCCCACTTTAGGTTTTATGATTAGTTTCTTGTCTAGTTGGTTTTCCTGTTTGGTTTATGCTTGTAATCAGTCACAATAAAAGGCTCGCTTTTTGTTAAGTTTAGTTCTGCCTCTGTTTGTGTCCAACAAAACATTGATTCTTTAAAAACGAAACTTTGTCTGAATTTTACAACTCAAAACCAGTAAGGCTAACGATGTGATAATGAGTTTCCAAAGAGGACTAAGGACAGACCCAGAAGCAAGATAATGCATAAGGATATTTAATTTCACACAGGAGATTCACAGACTTAAGCACTAACACACTACAACTTTTTCAAGGAATGTTCTAACAGTAGTTGGGAAAAACGTGGGGTAGTGGACAGGATGGTGATATTTTTTTTAAATATATTCTCAGTCTTATCCATCCAAAACAGGGTTCCAAGGGAAAATGCGAAAATGCCTCCTTCAACTCCACAAATCACATCAAGACTGGTTGGTAAACTTCCACACATCTTTAAATATCCTCAAGAAAATCAAGAGCAAATCCACTTTTCCACGATCAGGAAGAAATCTGCATCGTTCCTGATCGTGGTTTCAGAATTCAGAATCCTGGTTTCAACTAACAGGCAGACTCTCCTCTCCAGTGTCCAGGCATATACCTTTCCAGGGAGGCTAAGTGTGATCACCCTGAACACAACCTCTGGTACCTCTTCTTAAAAAGGTGGACTACCACCTCCAGCATCCATGCTATGTCATAACACTGTTTATAGGGAAATTGTAATCTAATTACAGTAACTCTGTAAAGGATTACACCCAATTATTTAAATACAAGGCAGCAGATTAGACTGTGTGCTAATGTAGAAAATCTACATTAAATTTAAAAAGTTGACTGAATATCCAAAACAATGACAACACTTAGAAAAAAATTCTCTTTGTTTTTTGCTTCATGTTTTAGAGATTACACATCAGAAAAAATAGCACAAATTTTGCTGAAACTTTTTAAATATATAACTCACACTAAGAAGCAATATAACTAAACAATTAATCAAGAAGAGAGGTTGAGGCAAAAGTTTAACCTCCCTATTGAATGACCAGGGTACCAAATCCTGGCTACAAAAAAAACTTTTTTTTTTTCATGTCCTCCTTTTTCACTTGTATCACTTGCAGATATTTTGTAAAAAATTAAAAAATTAAAAAATAAATCACCTCTACAACATAAAACAATACACCTATCATTTTATATCATATCTTATTATATATGCTATTCAGACACCTTATTATTATTATTATTATTATTATTATTATTATTATTATTATTATTATTATTATTATAATTCCCACTGCAGAAGAACTTTCCAAATATGAGATAAATATCTCCTCTCATCCTCATTTTTAAAAATTGTCATTTTACTCTCTGATGAGTAGTGATGAGTGACAGATGGTTTCTTCCACTGAAAACGCTACGTCCAGATGAACAGAATCAACCTTTTGAGTAATTTGCCTGCTTGCCTGCATTGGCCCTGCCATAAACCCACTTTTACAACTAACAGGTATTCCACATTTTATGTGAAATTTTCAACTTGTGTGAAATCTCATGTGTCTTTTCAAGTGTATCATCTGAATGAATCTTTTTCCACAGGTGCTACAACAATGTGGCTTCTCACCTGTGTGAATTCTCATATGAATTTTCAAGTTTATCATCTGACTGAATCCTTTTCCACAGGTACTACAAGAATGTAGTTTCTCACCTGTGTGACTTCTCTGATGTCTTTCCATTGTTGGTTTATGACCAAATCTTTTTCCACAGGTGATGCAAGAATAAGGCTTCTCACCTGTATGAATTGTCATGTGTTTTTTGAATGTCGATTGGTCTCTAAATCTTTTCCCACAGGTGCTACAACAATGTGGCTTATCATCTGTGTGAATTCGCATATGTCTGTTGAATGCTGACAAAGCACAAAACTCTTTTCCACAGATGCTACAAGAATATGGCTTCTCACCTGTGTGAATTCTCATGTGAGTTTTAAGGTTAATTAGCTGACTGAAACTTTTCCCGCAGGTACTACAAGAATATGGTTTCTCACCTGTGTGGATTCTAATGTGATTTTTCAAATGTATCATCTGACTACATCTTTTTCCACAAGTGTTACAACAATATGGCTTCTCATCTGTGTGGATTCTTACGTGAGTCTCCAATCCTGATTTCCTACTGAATCCTTTCCCGCAGGTGGTACAAGAATAAGGTTTCTCACCTGTGTGTGATCTCAGATGTCTCGTTAGGTTGGATTTATCATGAAAGGTTTTTCCACAAATCTCACATTTTGCAGACTTTTTACTTATCTCAGATTTACACTGAGTCTCTGACAATAGAGAATTTTCCACTCTGTTTCTGTTATTCGTGTCATATGTCTTCTTATTCAGCTCCGCATATCGAGTTGATTCTGAGTTGATGTGCTTACTTTTTTCCTGATCTTGACTCTCTGGTTCAGGAGAGCTGTGAGAAAGGAGCTGATCACTGTGTGGCTCTGAATCACTGTGGTCACCTTCATCATAACCAAGAGTTACAAGAAAGGTTTCAGTCTCCTGCTTCAGTACGAGCTGCTCTCCCTCCTTGCTGGTGTAGAGTTCCTCGTGTTCTTCTTTAATCTGCAGAGTCCCTGGATCCTCCTGGTTCATAATGTGGCTCTTCTCCTTGTTATCCACCTGCTGGTCTGTGAAATCCTCTTCATCCTTACAGACATGTTGATATGGAAAATCTGAAGGGGTAAATAAACAAAACAAATGTCAGAAAATTGTAAAAATGTGATGATGTTGAGGCAATGATCTAAATGAATGTTGAGTTCTAACACGCTTTTTTTTAAGCAAAGTTCAGCTAAATATTTGGATGCTTGCAATGCTATAGTTAGGTCCATAACTTATTGGATAATGACCAATTCTTTGTAATTTTGCTTCTGTACACCACCATGTTGGAATTTAAAATGCAACAATCAATGCATTTAATAACTGAATAGCACTGTTGTGCTCTGTTGGGTTCAATTCAAGTGACTGGCTTGAAGAATATCAAATTTATTTGTCCTGATGAACTTTTGGGTTGCCTTTGCTGTGGGTCATTATCTATTTTGGCTGCAAAGTGCCATCTGATCAGTTTTGCTGCATTTTTCTGAATCTTACCAAAGTATAGCCTGTAAACTTCACAATTCATCCTACTACATCTGTCAACAAACACATCACCAGTAGACACTAGTGACCCAGTTCCACTGGCAATGATACATGCTCATGTCTCTCCCATAATTGACACATAATGTGCTATCCTTCACCACCAAAAACTGAGTCTGAGAGATAGCTAGCTGAGGTACACTTAGCACAGTCTCAGTCATGGTTAGGTGAGACATAGGAAAGTGACAAGAGACAATCAAGGGTGAGAAAGCCAAACTCCAAATCACACAGAGATTTTAACTGACAAAGAAAAATAGGAACCAACGGAAAGTAACAAATATTGAATGAATGTAGAAATGAGGAAACTAAACACAACTTCACTAATATTAAACTAGGATTAAAATATAACAATAACTAAAATGCATATATAACTAACTAAACTAACAACACAGACTCAGGATGAAGCCAATATATTTTTCCAGACCCGGATGCTGTTGAAATCGAATTTCTATGCTTACAGCGAAAACATGTAATTCTACTTAAATGGATGTATTAAACCCGATTCTTTGATCCCCATGATAGAACAGAGAAAACCCGACTCAGAGTGGTCAAAACATTTATATATTTATTCAATCATCTTCCGGAAGAGAGAGCCCTGCACAGCCCAAAGCCAGTTGCAGAAACTCTAACATTCGAAGCTCAACATGTGTCTCATATGGTGTTATTTTGGTACTTCACACGTCACACAGTTTCCTTATATGGTACAAGTTCCTCTTTTCTTTGTGTCAAATTTCCGGTGCAGCTTGCAATAACTTCCCCTTTCTGAGGTCTGTTGCCAGGGCAACCTGTCACCCTTAACCTAGTCTTGTCTCCTCTGAGCTCAGTTTCTAAAGGCCTCTCATATTAATACATAAAACAATATAATCAGAAAATAAGAAATATATATATATTTTTAATGCTTAACAGTTTCCCCCTTTTGACCTTTCCCCAGAAAGGTCACCATATTTCTATTAGTTAACCTAATTAACTGACTCCCCCAATAACTACTGTGAACTAGGAACAGATATAATTAGCTTTTCCTGGTAAAAGGTCCTACATTACTTTTGTCACTCTTGAGTCAAACAGCCTCTATAGAGTTACCCCTATTCCTCTTTAAAAAGTTTACTCCTGGTTTGTCACCCCCTTTAACGGGTAGCGCATATCCGGCCTGAACACTGTGTTTGGGCAATTTACATAACATAGAAATCCTGCAACTATTCCTAAAGTCCCTCTCATTACTCTTCATTACTTTTATGCTCACATTTAACCTGTGTCTAACGAGCTTTTAATCTCCTAAACAACACATTTTCTGGAACTGTGGTTCTCTGTGCTCTGTGCTTCTTTTTTGGGTCCCCCTTTCTCTGGTTGGTTCCGTTCGGTCTTGGGCTTCCGGGATTCTCGCCACCCCTGTGGTCGCTGTTGTCCTGAAATCTCCTGTAAAAAAGTAAACAAAACACCTTTCCCTGCTACGCCTCCATAACCTATTATGTTCATCAATTGTTCTCTTAATTCTTCAAACTTGGTGCCGCGTGACCCGGGTCTTTGGTGTGCTGAGGAAGGCAGATTTGGCTTGTGGTGAGAGCGTGAGGCGAGGCGAGCAGAGGACCGGTCCGAATATAAAAAGGTAAGCACAGCCTTTTGTATTATAAATACCAAATGTGCATATTGGAAATTCTAAATTAATCTGTTCGCTAAGTTACACGTATTTTCACATTAAATTTTGTCGGTGTCTGGTTTTCGGCGCGAGATACTAACATCATAAGTTGAGGCTGAATTCCAGTGTGACATAGGAACTGGCTCTAGCAAGAAACTAAAAACATTCTATGCTGAGACTAGAGTTGCAGCCCACATTAAAATTCCACATTTAACTTTGTCTATGACTGGCTTTTGTGGCAAGAAACTGTGAAAAAAGTTGAGATCAGAGGTTTCTGTGTGTGTTTCTGCATGTGAGACATGCTCTGTGTGTTTCAGTGTGTGAAATATGAACATGGTGACAGTGACGGTTGATGTGTGAATTTGAGGACACTAGTGCGAAGAAAATATTTTAAGATCAAAAGAACTGGAGATTTAACAACAACAGAACAAAATGAAACTTCTGGTGTTGGGTTTGTGTCTCTGCACGGGCACAGATTTAGTCTCAACAGCAAGTGGAAATTTTAAATTCATACAAAATCAAGCGTGATAATTAAAAGAACAAGAAAAAGTAATGAGATAAAAGCAATGAGGCTCTCAGTCAAACATTTGACTCTTCTAAGTCTACACATATAGATATAATTTACTTAGTTCTCTTATTTTTCTGATAACAGATGACTGCTGAGTTTTTGTGGGGGGGGGGGGCTTTTTAAAAGTGCACGTGTTACCTGGTCCCTTCAGTAATTATGGAGGACCACAAGAGCCACACTCATCAAAATAAAGAATTCTGTGCATAAATTGTACAGTAAATTATGCATTTGTAAATTAATTTACAAATTCCTTTTGTAAATTATTTTATTTATTCAAACATTACATAAGTAATTTATTATTTAATAAGTTTATTTAAAATAAAAATGTAAAATAAAAACACTAATCAATATTTCAAAATGAATAATTAATTCATTAATAAATACTTCAAATCGAAAATTGTTACTGGTATCGCCACATAACCTGGCTTGAGTCATACAAGCTTTGGTTAGTTAGTTTAGTTTTCTACCGAAGCTGGGTCTGTTTGTAGATGTAAAGCCAACGGTACTTAAACGTTTTAGAATAAACCAAGCAGACGGTTCAATCTTTAAGCTAAGTGTATTCACAGGGACCAAACATCTGTCCCAAGAGCTGTGGTGAGGAAACAAACCCAACCATGCTGTGCTTAGTTTAAAAGAAGTTAAAAGAACTCTCATCCTGTATAAACCACTAATAATAAGTCCTCCTCCATGTTTTGTCATGCTTATATCATACAACCTGAGTCTGTCACCTTTGTAATAAAGCCCAACATTTCTGCAGGATCATATGTCCTGTTTCCCCTTTTTTTTGTTTTTAAAATACATAAAGAGTGATTCTATTAAAAACTGTGTTTTCATCCTGCAAGTTAACAGATATTTGATAAACCTCTGCTGTTTTTGTTGTTAACTGTCATGGTTGACTTCCTTCTGCAGGTGTCCAGAGTCAGAAAAGACTGAGAAGGTGAGAGGTGAAGGGACAGAGGCTCTCCACCCCTGATGAAACACCAGGACAAATTCAGCTATGTGTGAGAGATGGAGAGGAGAACAGGGGAAGAAAATACAGCTGTTCTCTGTAATTTGGGGACTGGTAAAAACATTTGAGACAGTTTCTAGATATTTGCTTCCTGTATCTGCAGAGGTACACAAACTGTAATAGCTCCATACGGGGTATCACTCACTGATGTTTATCCTGCAGGACAGGATCTAACAGGGAAAGAAGGAAAAACAAAGGGAACCATGGACAATTTTGATAATGCTTTGATTTATCCAGAATATATTTAGTTAAAATATTGTTTTCATCACAGTGGGATTGTGCTGGTTTCAGTGGGAAACGTGTGCAGCTCATTTTAGATAACAAGTTCGAAGAGCTGTGAAAAGTTGTCCCTTCATAAAGTGTGTCAGTATTTTATAAGGATGTGATGTTTCTGTATCATCTCTCTCCTATTAGAGCCTCTTACCCAAACATCAGCCTGTTTAATGCTCTGATATCCTCAGCATCTTAAGTAACTGATACTGCAGTTTTCTCATCCAATAAAATAATATTTACTGCATCAGTTTGTCTTCCATTTTATATGAAACATACAAGGATCAAATATTTTTAGTTTATTTGGGATACTGCCCTTAAATATAACTAAAGTTTTCAGACAGTGGACATGGTATATTAATATTTGTCTGTTAGACAGTCACACAGGTATAAACAGTGATGGGAATAACGGCGTTACAAGTAACGGCGTTACAAGTAACGGCGTTACTTTTTTCAGTAACGAGTAATCTAACTAATTACTATTCCTATCGTTACAACGCCGTTACAGTTACTAACAAGGAAACGCGGTCCGTTACTATTTTTCAACAAACAGACGGTTGAAGCTGTGTTCAGCTTACCGCATCTTATATCAGTAGCACGGAAGTAGCTGACTACGTAAGTAATCTGGACGCTACAGCTTTAAGCAGCTGCGCGCTCCCGCGGACGCGAAAATCACGATCACTGTCTAGCACAACACCTGGAGCTAAGGGGGCAAAACATTCGCATGAGTGCTGCTGTTTGACTGAGGAAGAATAAAGTAGTCGTGGTAAGTCAATCACATGACCACTTAAAGACAAAGCAACAAGGTGATATATACCAGTTTATAAATTATGTTGATAGGCCACGTAAAACCAGAGTCATGATAAACAATATATACGCGGAGTTTTTTCCTCAATAGTTTCGTCACATTTACTGTCTAAGGACAGCGCAGCAAGCACTCTCTGCTTATGACCAAAACAAAAAAAAAAAAAAACGCGGAAGTTTTAGGAGTGACGGCGAGAGAGAGAGAGAGAGAGAGAGAGAGAGAGAGAGAGCAGAAAAAGAGAGAGAGCGAGTTTTGAGATGTGAGAGATTTGTGACATTTAGCGTGTTTGGAGTGTGTAGTTAATGTGTTGTCTTGTGTAGTTAGTGTGTAGTGTTGTGGATAGTTTTGTGTTGTGTGTCAGAACAATAAGGCGACTGCTGTCTCCAGGGAGAAAAAGGAGTGATACACCTGCTGCTGTCAGACCTGCAGGTATCAGGCTGTGATGTTCTCCTTTATAGTGGACAGAAATATTTGGAGTGGCACAAATAATTTGTGTGGCATCTTATTGAATGCAGAACAGCTGATTGTTCTGTAAATAGTTTGAAATGGTTATTTAAAAAAAGGGTAAAAGTAAACTTGTGCATAGGATTTTAAAATTGACAATTTATATTTGCATTTAAAGTTATGAAATATGATTCATTAAAGATGTTTGTGGTTGTTACAGTAAAAAATATAACTTTTTTTACTCTGATTTTATGGTTTTTGTCTGATTTTAGATCAATTGTGTTAATACAGTATGTCAAAATGAAAACATGACTGTAAATTCAGACACGTGAGGTTGTGCTGAAAAGGATGATACAAACAAGGCAAAGTAAATAGTTTTTAAAGGTAAAATGTAGACGGAAAATCAAAAGTAGTTAAAATGGCCAATTATACCCTGGACCCCAGAGGGTTAAACTTTTTTTTAAAGTAACGCAATAGTTACTTTTCAAGTAATTAATTACTTTTAGAATATTGTAACTCAGTTACTAACTAAGTTACTTTTTTGAAGAAGTAACTAGTAACTATAATTGAATTACTTTTTCAAAGTAACTTATATAAATGTATAAATGATATGAAACAGAAATGCATACCTTTACAACTGAGTTAAATTCCACCACTGAGTATTTTAGCTTGTTTGTTTTTTAAATGGTGTATACATAGTAAAATATCAATAATGTAAATCATATTATATTTGTACCATCAAAATGAAATGAGATAGTTTCAAGAGCTACACTTGCAAACTAGTTTACTAGCGCATGGCTGTAATGTTCTCCCAGATACATCACATGAAGATGAAACAACACAATTTTCTCCACTAAAAGTCAATTTATTTCTATTTCTGTTGAACATGCTGTCCAGCACAGCTCTAGCTGCTTATGTCATGGCTAGACAGTCCAATTTAACAGCTTTGCACTTCTGGTCTTCTCAGCCTTCGAAGGACCCGGCCGAGCTGGTGTACCTAGGCTGGGTCCTTCAAAGGATGTAGGCCCTGAATTTGGACACAGCCAAACTTAACTTATGAAAATATTATATCCCAGCTGTACTAGCTAGGTATGCTTTTTGTAAGGTAATGTGCTCTTCACAAATAAAGCTTGAAGCAGCTCAGACTATTAGAACCAGCACTAAGCCCTGTTACATTTATACAATGTTAGAGGAATGGCTGCAACCTACTTTCACTGCAGAGTCCCTTCATTTGTCACATTTCCATGTTAGACCAAGTGTAAATCCCGAGGCTGAATAGCCTTTGTGTAAGCACACACACTTAAGAGTGCAAGGCTATAAGCACAAACAGCAGTGTAGAAAAATCCAGGCAGCCTGCCTGTGTCTGGCCAACCAATCAGTGAGCTCCTTACATTGCGCCGCATAGCTAATTTTCATTCCTTCAGGATTTTGGAAATGAGATATCTAATCCAATCGCTAATCTGATAGCTAATCCAGTAGTAAATCCCAAAGCTAATCTATTTGCTAATATAATAGCTAATCCATGAGCTAACAGGAAAGGGAAATGGATTTTCAAATGAGGAGTGGAATCGCCATTTTAGATGATTTGAAATATTTATTAATGAATTAATAATTCTGTTTGAAATACTGATTTAAAAATAGAGTTTTTTATTTTAAATTAAATTATTAAATAATAAATTAATTTAAACTAAAATTAATTAAATTAATTAATTAATTTAAACTCTGGCCTTTAACAGCTCAAGTATCTTTCAGCAATTTCAGCTCATTTCCGCTGATGCTAAAAACTTTCCACTTATTCCAAAAATATGCATCTATGTAGGGCTGTGCGATATGATGAAATATATCGAATTACAAAATTAAAATATCTACCGTTTCATTTTTTACGCTATCGTTTGTTTCGTGGTGTCGCAAAATACACTGTTTACGGCAATATTTTTTCATTGTCTTGATGGTCACCATGTGGATGCAGGCACAGAGAATACCAGCATGGCCACTGAAGATGAGGCAAAAACCAGGTAGCTCCAAACAGAAGGACCTCTGTAGCATGGACATGGTCTGGTTATGAAAAGTTTGACATGGACCAGAAAACTGTACTATGCAAATTATGCCCACAGCACACCATGTAATAAATACTCACAAAGAAAATGGCAGCCGGTACAACTTATATCTAAAAATATATAGTTTCATGCATCGTCAAAAAACTCAACTCCAGGTACACAACGCCCAACTAAAACCACTTCACACAAGTCGAGTTGCCCGAGATTCACAGAATTTACAGAAAATGCACTATTTTGTGACATATATCGTTATCGGGATGAGAAATGTCTTATATTGGGATGTGATTTGATTTTGGTCATATTGCACAGCCCTACATTTGTGTGATGCATATTTTGTCTATATCACTTGTCTATATCTATGTGGGGGTTTTTTCATTATTTGTAGAAACAACGTACATCTCCACTGTCACTGAAGCTGAGTAAAAACAAGAAGAACAGGGAACATTCCCTCAGTGATACTTGGAAAATTAGAAACTAGTCTTTAAAGCTTCACAAAACATTTGTGACCTGTGACATTATGGTGCTATCTGTACTCAGCAAATATTTTTATGAGGGAAACGAATCATTTCTAAAGACTGTATAATCAGAGTGACTCCGTTTTTCTGCAGCTCCAAGGAAGTGAACTCTTCAGTTTCATCATTTCCAATGCACCAGTAGAAATGTTGTTGATGTTAAATGTTTAAGAAACACATGCACTATTGCTACTGATTGCAGCTGACTTTTAAGTTCTTCCTGTTTCTCTAAAAATAAATGTAAATTTGAGCAGTGAGTAGGATCCTAAATTATTCAAATTCATTTTTTATTAAGACCGTTACAGGTTTGCATACCTGTGCTGTGTAAGTTTATTTCAGGTTTCCACATATCATCACTGAGTTTGAGTTGTTCATCCTCACTTTCGGCCTCCTCCTTCAGTTTAAGCTGCTCTCCCTCTCCCTGATTGGTGGAGATTTCTTCCTGTTCCTCTTTTATCCGTGGGGCCTCTGGGTCCTCCTGGTCCAGACTGGAGTTTTCCTGCTGGATCCAGACCTGCTGGTCATCCAGACCTTCCTCCTCCTTGCACTTCATGCTGCTATTAGAGGTCTGAGGAACAAAAGCGCACATGAAAAAGGTTACTAATGTGATGACAGGAAAATACACCTCTAAACAAATATAATCCAGTACATGTTGAGTTCTTGAATCACTACCCGATGAGCTATTCTTATTGTTGTTTCCTGTGATGCAGTGATCTTTTGTATGTTATCACACCAAGTGGGTAATTTTCATGGGCAGATGGCTCAAAGAGCTAAGATTAGATTATTAGTAACTTTGGCTCTATCCTGCAACTCATCACTCAGTCCTCACCCTGCATGTTTAGAGCTAACCCCAAATATTTCTTGTAATGTCAATCCTGATGTTTTGATTAAACAGTGCTGAACTCTTGTTGTTGTCAACTGCTCGTGTGTGTTCCTAGTTCATTCAGTCATTTATGTTCAGTTCATTCAACCTAATAATAAATCTATGAGCCCAGCATTTTGGTCCTCTGTCTCCATTCTCCACACACCTGACCTAACAGAACGAAACACTGGGTCAATGGCCCAGGTACTCTGACAATGGGTCAAGGGCGTAGATTTGGCATGGACGGAAGGGACATGTCCCCACCAATATCCAGCGATTATTGAATTGTCCCCACCAATAATTTGGTCTCTTTGAGTAAAGAAAAACAAACCCGATAGAAAGAAAAAAACGATCTGTCAACGTCTCATTCACCCAGTGGTGCAGAAAGAGTTCAATTACGTTCTCTACTGGAGTCCTACCTCATGTGACAAATATGGCCAATGTGATTGGCTGTGCCTTTCAGGGAGGTCTGTTTAGTTTTAGCAGCGGTAAGCCTGCGCTGACCTGCAAGGAGGAGAGGAGGATGGCAGCAAAAAGGAAGAACCTGGATATAAGAAAGTATTTTTCAAAAAAAACTGTAAGTCACTTAAAGTCAAACTCACTCATAAAATGTGTGCGTCATAATAGCGTTACAGGCTATGCTAGGCTTTGGCCCACATCAGTCTAAAATTGTATGTAACCATGAATAATGTGCTTTGGAAACTGAACGAAAATTGAAACTGTCAGAGAAAACGGCAGCCTCGAGCAAGCCAGGATATTAGTTTACAGAGGCTGTTAAAATTATATGTCTAACATTAAAATGTTGGTGACACAATAATTTCATCCTAATGGTACTGACATATTCATAGGGTTAATTTTTGAGACAATATATCATGAGGTAGTCATGATTTTGCAAATATTCCACCTTGTAGTGCAGTTTGCACAAATTGTTTTAAAAATGCACTCACCCTACAAACATTACTGATGAGTGACTCATATGTTGCATAATTCTGCTGAGAGATCTTTTACTTTGTGGTAATCTTAGATGAGTAGTTTTATGGACAAAAACCACCAGGTCATTCAGTGTTCCCTTAGTGCTAATGTATATAAGAGATGTTGGTGTACTATAACTGAAGTAATGTTGTTAAGTCCTTAAAGTCATATTCTTTTATTGTCATGACTGTATTTGAAGCTATTTTTATTTTTGTACGATACTTAATTTATATGGAATATGGCTGAAGTAAACTAAAGTCTAAAATACTTAGTCAGTCATTTGTTTAATAGTAATTTAACATTATATAATTCACATATAAAACTATGAATTGTAATTTTAAATGGTTTAAAAGTATGTAGAATAGCATATGTAGGCAAGTAAATTTCTCCTTTTTTTATCAAGAAGCAAAGACAAAAAGGAAAAAAAAAAGAAACATGGCAGGGTTCGGTGGTTGAATCATCCGTCCCCACCAATGCCAAAACCAAATCTACGCCCTTGCAATGGGTTTGCAGTGTTTCAGGGTTTTTGTCAGATTTGGGACTGTATTAGTGCGTTAATACAGATATAAAAATATATAATACTGACTTAAATACCAACAGCTTACAAAAAAAGAGTAATGCATGCATTTATGAAGGTGGCAAAGCAACTTCATTAACATACAAATACATGGGGATCTGTTTCACTAACATGTCAGGTTTATACAGTGGCACATTAATAATAATGCAGCTCTCCTCTGGATAAATCCTAGTATCCACTTGAGTCTCAGTCCACACACGATCCCTACAGCATCCACAATGTGGCAAAGGGTAACCTCATTTATTCTTGATGTGAGATTCGGTGCTATGATAATAAGGTGAAGAAACAAAACATGGTAAATGCATGCATGCAACAAAGACAGAAACCAAATCCTCTGTTCATCAATCCAACGGCATGGAGTACAAGGCAGGAGTAAGTACACAGAAGGTTTGGCAGGGCTGTTTCATATGCCCTAAGCCTAACCTGTTCAGGTGTGCTGCCTCCTAATGTAGCTCAGCTTCAACCACCAATGAACTGTCAACAAGGAATGTAAGGCCAGCCCTGTAGCCACCGCATTAGCAGTTTCTAAAAAGAGAGTTTGTTTCTTTCTCTGTGTGTACCCCTGCGACAGATTGTCAATTCGTGTAGGCTGCACCCTGCCTCTGTCCCTATGACACCTGAGATGAGCTCCTGTTTTGTGAATATTTTATTCACATACAAATGGTGCCACGTCACTCCAGTGCGTTCTGGAAGCACTACGCAAATGTCAAAGAAGAAATGCCTTTTCTTAAATCCAAAAGAAATTCTTTTCCAAAAACTGGCTGTAGATGTATATATTCTGTACATATAGATCTGCAGAATAAGTTTAGATGCTGTTGAACAATATTCTGTATTTTATTTTTACCAAGTGGAATTTCTGACTGTTTTTCTATTATCTGAGTTTTCCGCATTAAAAGCTTGGAGCAGTGGACTCTCATTTAGCCAAGGGTTGGCAAAAAAAAGCAAATAAAAACAAAGGGGAATCGGGTGCTGCCATCTAATAGACTGAGATTTCGTTTGGATCTTTTTAGTCTAAGTTAATGCTGAAGTCACAGTTACCATAATTTTGGTCAGTATGACCATTTTAATTATTTAACATTTTATATTTAAAACAAAAATAAGCGAGGGTGGTGGGATCATCATCTGGTCATCTGGTTCAGACTTAGGGGGCGTTGGTGATCTTGAACCCTGAAAGCAAAATTCCTGCCGGCCTGCTGGGCGAAGAAAGCCACAGGCGGCAGCGGACTCTTGTGTAGCCACCGACCGGCAGACAGAGAGCCGAAGCCGAAGCGGACATCCAACTGGGGCACCCTGCAAACTGCTTTCCCTTACTGCCTCCTCTATCTTAATCTCTAACGCCATCCTCTACTAACGTAAATTTCCCCTGTGTCTCCTTGGATGCTTAATGCCAAAAGTTTACTGTTAAAGAGAGAGAGGGTGGTGGTGGCGACTCCTATTTTATATAGTATTTCTATAAAAAAAAAATAGCTCATAGCTGCTGCTTCATTATTGTCTGTTAGCCTGCAGACTGAGCTCCGATCAGGGTCCTTACACGTCTTACTCCTGTGTAAGCGTCACATACCTGTTATCTGTGACTTTATCCCGAGTCTTCGGCTGATAGCTGGCAGTCTGCGTTAAAGGCTGATCTCCTCTTCATACTGTACGATCGTGTTTTTAGCCTCTGAGCAGATTTCTTCAGCAGTCAATCTCTCGGACACTGAATTAAAGGCAGTGCTGCTCGGACAACTGAAATATTTCTCTCATACCACCAAAACAGGCTCTTCAAGCTAACCGTCCGCCGCACATAAAACATCATCCATCAGAGTCCTTGAACTGCACAAAGCTGTGTCCCACCTCAGCAGCTGCATCCTTTCAGGCGGTGAAGGCCGCACTCAGCGTTTTTATATCCGACTCTCCCTTACGTCGCGCTGATCCTGTTGCCTAGCAGCGATGGCAGAAAATTGACACCCATTACTGAAAAAAACAAAGACCGTGCTGATGCTTTGATCCTGCTGTTTGTTCTGTTTTTAACGCTCTGTGATGAAGCTGAGTGAATGTGATGCAGCTTCAAACGAAATTACTTTGATGGGACACACTGTGCTGTGACAAAGAGTTTTATCATCCTAAAAATATGTGGACAAGCTAAGCTGAGGTGCTTTAACCTCCTCTACATCCCTGTTAGCATGATGACGGCGCCCTCGTGTGTTGTGCATCATCAGATTTCAGTTAACTTAGCAGAAAAAGATGTAAAAACTTCACTGAGCCTTCAGCAGCTTATACATCATCAGTAAAGAGATATTTAAATATCTGTGTGTGACACAGTGAGTCAGTTTGCTCACAGGAGCCACAACATGTAACACTGCTTTTTCTCTCTTTGCCTGAAGCTTTTATGTTATTTAGCGCTGGAGTTACCATTTCTTATGTGCACGGTGTAAGTGCTTAATCGACAACAGTCCCTGCAGAGGATGTGGGTGTGATCCACAGTTGCTCTCCAGGATGAAGGAAAGGTTGGACATCTTTGATTGAAGGTGTGTGTTCTTAGCATAGTTTCACAAACTAGTGTCATTTTTTTCCTCTAGCTTTAAATACTAAAAACTCACAATAAAAAATATTAGGTGACTTATTTGTAAGTAAGTAATTTCCCCATGCACCTTTGCACTAGAACTATAATTTCCCCTACCTGCCAAATCCTCATGGTGGCTACATCCATCTTTTATATTGTTATGTTGCTAAAACTGACTGCATAAATATATAATGAAGTCTGTTTGTGATAATTTGCTCACTGACATTCACACCAGTGGCCTGATTTAGGTTATTTTGTATCATCCTGTTTCTCCTTGCACAAAGGAGCAGATATCAGTACTGCTGATGGAATAAGGACCTTCTATGCCATACTCAGCTCTCCTACAGTGCCTGTCTCCCAGAACCTCCTCCATGCTCTTGAGAATGTGTTTGGCAAACACAGCAAAGCTTCTGGTAATGGCACGTATTGATGTGCCATCCTGGAGGACTCAGGCTACCTGTGGAAACGCTTTATGGTCCAAGTATCCGCTCATGCTACCAGTAGTGACACTGGCAAATGCAAAACTCGTGAAAAGATGAGGAGGGGAAAATGTCAGTGGCTCCTTTTGTAAAACTATTCCTGTTTCAGGGGTTGTGTCATTGTTGCCCTTCTAGATGTTGTTAATTTCATTAACACCAAAGCAGCTAAAACTAATTAGCAACCCCTTCTGCTAGTTAACTAACCAGATAAATATCCCAGAGGTTTAACTGATTTGATGCTATACTCTGATTAAAAAGTGTTCCTTTAATATTTGAGCAGTGTATTTTTATGCAGTATGAACTGTCAATCTGCAGCTACTCTACACAAATATCTTCAATGAAGCAGCAACACTCTGCAGCCAGAGCAGCCCAGGAACGGTTTCCTCAAATAATCAAAACCTCAATTTCAAAATACATATAAAATAATGACAGACACAACCAACACTTCATATTTTAGAAATTACACTTCAGAAAAAAAAATTGTCACATGTTTTAAAGAAATCTTTATTTAAATTTTAAGAATAAAGAACCCACAACAATAAGGAACAGAACTAAATAAATCAGGATAAATAAATCAACAGAAGAGGTCCATATGGAAGCTTATCTTTTATGAAAAGTATTAAAACATAAGGTGACCTCAAATCCATAAAGGCACATTGTTTTTGGTCTTATGCGTGTCACTGTCAAGCTTTTAATTTTCTTTAAAGAGATTAAAGACTCTTTATTGGACAATAAAATAACAAAATCTTGGCTATAAAAAGCAAAGTACCCACAAAAAAATATTTTTTCTGTAACAACGCTGTCAAGTGAAAAGACTGGAGAACCTACAATTAATATTTATCACCTCACCAGCACTAATACAATATATAAATTTATAATATACATATGTACACAAACTGACCAAGCATAAAACTATGACCATCTGCCTAATATTGTGTTGGCCACCCTTTTGCTGCCAAAACAGCCCTGACTGTTCGAGGGATGGACTCCATACCCCTGAAGGTGTACTGTGGTATGGACTTGTTTGTCCGACACATCCCACAGATGCTCGACTGGACTTATATCTGGGGAATTCGGAGTGCAAGTCAACACCTCAAAATTCTTGTTGTGCTCCCTGCAAGCATTTTTGCTTTTGGCGGGGCACATTACCCCACATAGAGAGGCCACAGGCTTCTTAAGGTTTCTTCACAAAAGGTAAAGAGGTCCAGTTACTTTCTTTCCAAACTCCTTAAACTAACATGCCTGGATGATTGAGAAACTACACACATCAGAAAATACCATTTATATGAATGGGTGTTCATTGTCTACAATAATACTTAGGTAGTTGATACGATGTTCACATACCCATTGTCCACGTGGCCAGGGATCAGCATGGACACCCCGACTGGTATGCAGTAATTCAATGTTATTTGTATTACACAAAAACCCCAACAATCAGTCAACTCCCTATAAGTAAGTACTCGGTGACAGTGGGAAGAAAAAAACTCCCTTTTAACAGGAAGAAATCTGATGCAGAACCAGGTTCAGGGAGGAGCAACAATTTACTACGACCAGTTGGGGGTGAGGGTAAGACAACTATGCAGCGCCCAAACTGCAATGCACTGTATATTCTAACACCTTTCTATTAGAACCAGCATTAACTCTGTTTTGGGGGCTGTTTGTTGGACCGGACCACATGGGCCAGCCTTTGATCCCACTTGGATCAGTGAGCCTTGGCTGTCTATGAGACCATCACTGGTTCACCACTTTTCATTCTTTGGCCCATGTTGGATACATGCTGACCACTGCAGACCGGGAACATCCCATAAGAGCTGCATTTTTGAAGATGCTCTGACCCAGTTGTCTGACCCAAAGTCAAACTCACTCACTCAACCATTTTTCCTGTTTAACTCATCAACTCTAAGGGAAGAATGTTTACTTGCTTCCTAATATATCCTACCCCCTAACAAGAGCCATGATGTAGAGATAATGTTGTTCACTGGTCATAATACTATGCCTGATAGGTGTACATATATATCTGCTCAGACAAATGTAAAAATCAGGGTTTCCCCTACATCATAAGAATAAGGCAAACAAACCATACAAAAAGTGTTTTTACTGTCCAGGAGATAAAATGTAGCCCATTTACCTGAATGTGAGTTCATCTCTTCCTTCTGGTTTTGGAGTTATTTGGTTTCTCACTAGTGTGAGTTTTACCATTAACACACTGCTATGTCTGACGGCTCTGATAGACTCTAAGGATGAAACTTTTAAGCTGTGTGAATTTTTATGTTTGTCTGACTGCATCTTTTCTCACAGGTGTCAAAAGAACGTGGCTTGTCCCCTGTGTGGGTTTTGATATGTTTTCTTAATGTTGACTGATCTCTAAATTCTTTTCCACAGGTGCTACATGAATATGGCTTTTCACCTGTGTGGATTCTCATGTGAGTTTTCAAGTGTTTTCTCTGAGTAAATCCTTTCCCACAGGTCCCACAAAAATAGGGCTTCTCGCCTGTGTGAATTCTCATGTGAGTTTTCAAGTTTATCATGTGACTGAAACTTTTCCCACAAGCGATGCAAGAATAAGGTTTCTCACCAGTGTGAATTCTAACATGAACTCTGAATGCTGATGAGTCACTGAAACTTTTCCCACAGGTTTTACAAGAATAGGGCTTCTCACCTGTGTGGATTCTCATGTGAGTTTTCAAGTGTATCATCTGACTGAAACCTTTCCCACAGGTGCTACAAGAATAAGGTTTCTCACCTGTGTGAATCCTTTCATGAAGATCTAAAGTTGATTTCTTTCTGAATCTTCTCCCACAAGAGCTGCAAGAATATGGCTTTTCACCTGTGTGAATTGCCATATGGCTTTTCACATGTATGAGCTGACTGAATCTTTTCCCACAAGTGCTGCAAGAGTAAGGTTTCTCACCTGTGTGAACTCTTAGATGCTTAGTCAGCCTGTATTTATACTGAAAAGTTTTTCCACAGGTGTCACATTTTAATGACTTTTCACTTGTGTCAGTTTTGCACTGACTCTCCGTCACTGGACAGTTATTGGTTTTGTTACTGTGACCTCTTCTCTTCTTCGGCTCTGCATATCTAGTTGATCCTGTCTCCACATGCTCACTTTCTTTCTGATCTTGGCTCTCTGGTTCAGGAAAGTTGTAAGAAAGGAGATGGTCACAGTTTGGTTCTGATTCACTGTGGTCACTTTCCTTATAAATAGGAGTCACTATAAAGATATCAGCCTCCTGCTTCAGAACAAGCTGCTCTCCCTCCTGACTGGTGCAGAGTTCCTCCGGTTCCTCTTTAATTTGTGGAGGATCTGGGTCGACCTGGCTCAGACTGGAGTTTCTATCTTGGTTATCAACCTGCTGGTTATTCATAGCCTCCTCCTCCTCCATACACATATATTGTTGCGGGAGATCTGATGTGACACATGGACAAAAATGATATGAAAAAAAACAACTGGGTATTTCAGGTTGTAAATCTAGTATTCAAAATTATCACACGTTCATACTAGAATATTATAGAACAGCACTGAAGGACACTTTATTTTAATTCTCATATAATGTCTCACCTATTTAGAAGTAATGTATTCATCTCACATATGGGGTGTTTCGAGCACATCTATATGTTGTATTTAGGTATCTGCACTAGTAGACTGTTTTGTGTCCAGACAGTCTTCTTTCATGTAGTAGAAGAAGGATAGCACCTAGGCTCCTCAGATGGGACACAGGGCACTTCAAAGGGGAATGCTTTGACAAGGGGTGATATGTAATAGATTTTCAGGTCAAAGTGACCACGCTAAAAATAATAAACAGAAAACTGGACAGTTTTCAATCTTTTGAAGCTTAATGTCTGCCATGGGTGAAATCATGAGTGGAAATTAGTAAGTGGGTGAATAATAGACCACCCTCTAGAAATTGAGAGCCCAAAAGCTTGGGGCAGCTTGTCCATCTTTGATTATGCCTGAGTCTGAGTACTTCCTGCAGAACGTCATGGGAGAGAATTTTACTTTTTGCCTTTGGTTTTTGAGTTTCTTTTTTTTTTTTTTTTTTTTTTTTCCACCAAACCATCCTGCATTTGAAGTTGCATTAAAAATTGCCAAGTATGGTTCAGAGGCCAAGGACCTGGGAAGTGAAATCCTCACCAGAACGAAAGAAGTCAGTTTCCACTTTGGCTTATGAGAATGTAGGTTTAATGTTCAATGTTAAATGTTTAGGGAAAAAAATACATAAATGGTACTTTGAAGTTTTACATACCTATTCTGTGTAATTTTATTTCAGGCTTCCACATAATATCTAGCTCTTCCCCAGTCCAGATGATGATGCCTTCAGTCTCCTGCTTCACTACAAGCTGCTCTTCCTCCTGACTGATCCAGAGTTCATCCTGTTCCTCTTTAATCTGTGGAGGCTCTGAGTCCTCCTGGTCCATACTGGAGGTACTCTCCTGGTTACACACCTGCTGGTCATCCAGACCCTCCTCTTCCTCACACTTCATGTTGCTGTGGGAGGTCTTAATAAAAGGGACACTAGAAAGAGGTTATTGATGTGATGACAAGAAAACAAACATTTTAAAAAATATCTTCCAGTATGCCTCTACACTATGAGCATGTCTCTCAAATATGAGAATAAGTGCACAAATGTTTCAAGAGCACCTTTGCGAGTCACTCTTGAGTTCTAGCGCTCTTAATAGCAGAGTACAAAACATTAGGGGAGGTTCTACGAACCTTATGTTTTAAAACACTTTTTGATTGTCACTTTTGTGAGATAACAAACATCAGTAACTACATGACAGAAAATCCTTTCCATGAGAAAAAAAAATCTATATTTAATGATTACTTGCTGCAGATTTTAATGCAGGTGAAGCGAAAAGAGGAGAAAAGGAGGTGTTGGGTTGGTATGGTGTTATGGTGTTCCTGTTAAGTAGTGCAGGAAAGATGATGGTGGGTTTCATGAAAAGGATGGAAACAACTGTAGTGAACACATGGATCAACAAGAAGGAGGAATTTAGGGTGACAGATAAGAGTGGAGAAGGGAGCACACAGGTGGATTACAGCTTATGCAGAATGTGCAGTCTGAAAGCAAAGACATCTGAAGGTGGTGTTATTCGAGAATGCAGCTAGGCAGCATCGGATGGCAGTCTACAGTATGGCTTCAGATATCAAGAAGAGGAAACAAGTGAAGGAAGAAGCAATGATCAAATGGTAGAAGCTGAAGAAGGAAAAATATTCCACAGAGTTCTGGGAGGAGTTGAGACAGGCTCTGGGTGGTAGGGACTAGGGGTGGGTTTTGATTATTGATTTTCCGATTAAAATCGATTCTAGCTTGAATAATGTGATATCGATTCATTAAAATCCTGAATCGATTTTTAAATATAAATTTATTTTGCCCAAAATGCTAGAGTCTCAGGTTAAACCTCACAAAATTTCGAGAACCACCAAACGGCTAAAACAGTAAATGAGAGCAAGCACACAAGTACACTGCACAAAGACGTAAACACAAAGCGCGGACCCGCCAATGCATCAGAAACAGTTTCTCACCCGACGGCATGGACACACCGTCGGGGCTGAAAGCAGAGAGCTCACAGATTCTGATGTGTCGGCGGGGCCGCACTTTGTGCTTAAATCTTGTTTTGCGCTAGATTCTGAAGCTTCGGGTTTTGTCTCTCTCCAAAGAAAGTTGATTGAACCAGCCACAAAAGAAGATCCAAACTACGCTTCACATGTCGCTTCACATAAGCATCATCGTTAATTCCCTTCTTTTTCTGTTTTGCTTCCTTTTTTTTTTTTTTTTTTTTAAACCTGTCCCGTTTGGTTCTTTTGCCATCAGAATTATTGTCTAAAGGCGAAGAAAGATGCCCAACGGATTTACTTTACCAAATGGACCATCCCAGCCTTGCCGTAATGGTCCATTTGATTTACCTTTTATTGTTTATTTTATTTTATTTTATTTTATTTTTTTTACTTGCTAGATACGGGACAGGGGAAAAGAAAAGGGAGAAAGAAAGAGGGGGGAAAAAACAAAACAAAACAAAAAAAAAAAACAGCGGAGAAGAGGGACGGGGATAAAGGGCAAAAAACAAAAACCAACAAAATAAGCAGACAAAAAATACATATATCGATCACCTGGATCACCTGTTGAGAAAGAAAAAAGAAAACAAGCAGAAGAAAACGAGAGTAATAGAATAAACAACATCACAATGATATATGGGAATATAACACTAAATACTTAATATTAAACATTATTGTGCAGCACGTAAGATCGACAGCGCACAGTGTGCTTTGAGGTAGGAGCCAAAAAGGGTGTAGTTTGTGTGTGTGATCACCTGTGTGTACGCCTGTAAGCATGAGCGCGCTTGTATTTAAAAGGTTCCTTAATGTAATGATCTGCTAGAGGGTGTGGGGGGCCACAGTCCCATCCTCCAGGGCATGAAGCAGGTATGGAGGAGATCAAAACTCCAGACATCCAGAGGCCCCCAGAACACAAGAGACCAAGGAAGACCAACAGAGGGGCAGCCGCGCCACTGTCCCAGAAAGAGCTGAGGAGAGTCCCAGATGAGGGATCACTCAGCAGCCGCGGAGCAGAAGCCAGGGGGGGTTGCAGTGACGTGCCCGTGAGCTGTTCTGTTTTGCTTCCACCACGGTAAAAATCGCACTTCCTGCAGAGCTCTCTCTCTCTTACTCTCTCAGTGTACTTCAACAACAGTTTCCCATCTAAAAATCTCTGTTTTCTGCATTATTCGCTTGCTTATTACCCACCAATCTACCGTTATGTACAGCGCTGTCGGGCACTGTTTTTTTGTTGTTGTTTTTTTTAATTTAACTGACTTCCAACAAGAAAGCCTCATTTCTGCTGTTAAATACTGAAGAAATTTAAACTTTTTAGAATATGCGAAATTGCAAAACGCTTAGCTGTGTCTCTAATAAAACCTCTGTAACTTTACTCTGCTTCACTTCATCAGCACCAGGTAATGTTTATATGTTGATTCATGGGTTTCTTCAGTTTTTGTTGTACTGCAAAATATTTTTACGGTTATCTGCTATAAAAAGCCAGGCCAGGAAAATCGCCTTCATGTTTTTCTGTTTTAATGCTCAGTTACTTTGACACAAAGGCATCTGCTGTGATGCTTACACCTCTGATAAAGTCTCACAAATGTCAGCTTTCTTTTTATAGATATAAAAATATGGATATGTACTGATAAATGATCAGAATTATAATATTTCTGACTGTCTGAGGCAAAATTTTCCCGATTCAAACTACATCGAATCATGGATCGAATCGATTCAGGACCTTGTGAATCGGAATCGAATCAATTCTAGAAATCAGTGACGATACCCAGCCCTAGTAGGGACGTGTTGCCAGATGAATGGGAAGGTACAGTTGTAGTCGTGGGGGAAACTCACAACCAGGTGATTGATGTATCCTTTGGAGAGAGGAAAGAGAACAAAGAGACTTGCTGATGGACAGAGGAACTACAGGAAAGTATTCAAAGGAAGAGGTTAGCAAAGAAAAAGGGGGATAGTCAGTCAACAGGAACACTGGGTGGCTAGGCAGAGATCAAGCTGGAAAAGATGTGCAGCAGGTTAGCATGTTTAAGGATAAATATGGATATGTACTAATGAGTGAAGGGAGTGTGTGGAGAAAATGGAAGCAGTACTTCGAATGAAGCTGCAAAGCAGTAAGAAAAAGGTAGACCACAGAGAAGATTCATACATGTAGAGAAAAAGGATATGCAGAAGGCTGGCAAAATTATAGACATTCTCTACTTAAGTCCAATTCCACCTGAATTCGACCAGATGTTTCATGGTGTCAAACTCCAGTCCTCAAGGGCCGGTGTCCTGAAACTTTTCCATGTGTCCCTGCTGCAACACACCTGAATAACATAAGTAGGTCATTAGCAACACTCTATAGAAATTGACTGCATACTGAGGTGGCAAGTAGTGCAAGTAGTTTTAGAAGTACATTTTTCCAAACACTTTACGTCACTTCAGTTTACTTGAGTAGGTTTAGGGGTTGCTACCGCAGCATGCAGTCAAGTGTTGCCAATGACCTACTAAGTTTATTCAGGTGTGTTGCAGGAGGGACACATGGAAAAGTTTCAGGACACAGGCCCACAAGGACTGGAGTATGACACACCTGCTCTACACTGACAGTATACAGTTTATGCTGTCTTTATACTGGACAGCCACTGTACACCAGTCAAACACACTGATCTTTACTTTAAATCCATCACAGTACAGCAAACTAACCTGTTTATCTATTTTAATGCAGCCTTTAAATAACAGTCTACCTCATGTTTGTTTTGCAGCATGTTTTACAATATATATTAAAAAAAAAACAGTGTCACATGTACAAACCCAATATCTGATTTAAAAGCACAAGGACTTAAATGTAAGCTTTAGCAGTCCTTCCCTTTAAATCTAAGCTCTCTTTATCCTCTCCTGCCCTATCTCTCTTATCTTTCTCCATCTCTGAGTGAAGTTAGCTCTTTCTTTTCACTCCCAGTGCAATACAGCAGCTGGACCTTTAGCTTGCAACACACTGTGAGACAAACTCCACACAGTTTGTGTGTTGGCTGATGTTTGTTGAGCCAATAGAAATGCTGCATTTGAAATCACCTGCCACTAGAAAACATTGCTCCCTTTATGCTCACTACTCTTCTGCAGCGCTAGTTAGAGGCTGAAGTATCACAACCGCAACTTATGGACACCTGCAGTTGTTCTGGTGTTGTGCCAAAAAAAAAGAAAAGAAGAAGAAAACGCAATCCACTTTAACCCCTGACTATCGGACACCATTGTGCCTCTTTAATCCCTTTTTATCAACATACCCTGGTGATACACGAACAGGATTGCCCCTCATGTGTTACTGTTCACGCTTAAATTAGTTTGATGTTTGAAGGCGCGCAGTGACATGAAATAATAACTTCCCTCATATGCCTTAAACCAAAAGTAACAAGCCTGTTTTGAAAATGTAAGAAGTAAAAGTAAAAAGTACTCAAGTAAGGCACAGAATGCCAAAAATTCTATTTAAGTACAGTAACAAAGTATTTGTACTTTGTTACTTCCTATATAAACATATTATCAACAAAGTGTTCTTATATTATTAGACTGAGATTTTATCATTTTAGCTGGCTTTGGGACAATCTGCTTTTTTCTGGACTTTTTATTGCATTTTAGTGTTTGGCTTTTGAGCAACTTCTTCAGCTCTGTTTCTATACTACCGTAATAATTAAGAGACCTCACAAGGGTACCACATAATGATGTGAAGCCAAAGAGCTTCAGCACCACGGAGCAGCAGCAGATCCAAAGCTCAGTGCAGTGCAGTCACTACTGTAATCCTTCATACTGTCCATATTTAATGTATGGTTTGAATCAGGCCATGAATTTCCTCATAATAAGTATTTTTACCAAATTGTGAACTACAGATCTAATTAGAATGTATAAATAGCCTATCTCACATAACTCACCGAACTCCCCAACATATAATGATGGCAAACTTAAAACAGATACCAGTGATGTGCAAAAGTCTTCAGCCAATCTTTACATTTTGCATCAAAGGAGCCAGTTTCTGGTAATGTTTTACAGAGGTCTTGAGTAATAGTTCTCCAGCCTTTCAGAAGGTCTTTCAAAGCTGGTCTTTAGAAATTGGCTGCTCTTTCACTTTTTTCAGTCCAGCCCTTGTACCTGACAATTATCAGAGGATTTTTTTTCATTCAAGCATAAAACAGGCATCTAACTCAAACTCAGTCGAGAGCTTTGGAATGTCATTCAAGAAGAAGAAAGCTAATTTTAACAGAGTTCAGGCTGTGTTGAGGGACACAGGTGGTCATACCAAGTGTTGCCTTTCAAGCTCATAGAATTGTACAAACTCTGTTTTTGCCCTACATACTGGATTTCCATGCATGTTTGCATGTGTTTCAATAACCGTTTTCCAATTTTCTTGTCATAATATGAAGAGATGAGGGGTGGCTCAAGACTTTTGCATGGTACCTTAATAAGTCACAAGCACTCTCACTTCAGTGTGTCTGACATTAAATAGATATATTTAGTCTGCCATTTCCCTTCACTCTTAACTGCAAAGCTTCACTAGTCAAGTTTACACTTATCAATGCTCTTCATAATTTTCAGGTCTACTGTTGGTCGGGGGTTTGAAATAATATGACATAGAAACAGAATTTTATATTTAATTGTTGTCTCTAAAGGGAATAGGTCTGTTCATATTACAGTTTGAAAGACAGTCTATCTATGCAAAAGTGAGGAGAAAAAGCAAGAGAGAGCTGGGGGCTTTATCTCTTCAGCGCGGCAGTAAAACAAGATGCAAAATAATCGCAGCCTTGAACAAGATTTTTTGTTTGTTTGTTTGCTGAAAACTTTAATTGTTAATATATTTAAAGATTTAAAGAGATGGAAAAGTAATGTAAATAACTCTTGGCTGAAGTATTAAAATTACAACAGTAAACTGAAAAAAGGGGAATAACATGTGCATATCACAAACAAGTATATTTAAGAATAAGAAATTTGTATGGTCCGAATTTCTAACTTTACGGTGTATACCTAAAGGCACCACACAAACGATTTGTGGAGGTGCGTTTGGCCGTAAACAGCAATGTAGACGCGCACTAGGTTTTATTTTTATTTTATTTTTTTGTGCTTCTCCAAAGTGTATATCGTGGCTGGGAAGACCTGCACAACAGCCACATGGCGATGTTGAGAGAGACCTACGGCACTGCGCAGAAAGCAGAAGCTTTCTTTGTCTCTGTTTGACTTTAATACACGAAGCCTTCCAGTAAAATCACTTCCTCGTGTGTAACGCTAAAAGAAGTTTACCGTTTAAAAGGGAACTTGTGTTGTTTCTATACAAACAGGTCATAGTTGCTCATTGATTTTACTCTTTCTGTCTACAATCTGGGCTCCGATCAGGGTCCTACATGAGTCGTATTCCTGCGTTAGTTCATTGTGATCGTCACAGTTTTACATACCAATTTATGTGTAACTTTATCTCGGGTTTCCGGCTGATATCCAGCAGTCTGCGGTGGTGGCTGATCTCCTCCTCATACCGGACGATCGTTTTGCAACCTGAGATAATGTCTTCGATAACAGCAGTTAGTCTCGCCTCGATAAACTCTCACTTGAAGACAGAGGTAAGTAGTAAGCGTGCGTCATTTCCGTTCTTATTGTTTTTCTTGTTAATTTCCGGCAGATTAGACGGATCAAAATGTTATTGCTGCCCCCTTCAGGCCATTGGTACAATTTCAACGAGTTACTTACGAGCCCCTCACTGGTACTTTGCAGAAACCTGAATGTATGACTCTACAATAATCCAAGTTAAATATTGATCCAAGGAATAGTCTATGCATAAAGTTTCTTTCTCAGCATAGTTGGAGCCGATCATAAAAGCGTGCCTAACACATTCTGCCTTTCCACATGTGCATTTTTTCAATATGATGACCAATAATAAGTGCCGACCCATGACTGAAATCACTGTGCACCTGCCTAAGTGTGGTGAATAGCCTGTTTAAGGTCATGCCAAAGCAGCTCAGTCTAATTTAAATTCAGACTTTGGTTTAGGTTTGGATAGCTTTATTCCTTTAATACATGAAATCATTGTTTTAAAAATTCTTTTTTGGATTTACTTGAGTTATCTTTGCTTATTAATAAAATTTGTTTAATGATCTGAAACATGTAAACTTGAACAACAAATATGCAAACAAATATGCAAAAACAAATAGATATATAAATAAGAGAGAAATCAGGAAGGGGCCAAATACCAGCTCTGTACACCATAAGTTATATTAAAAAGATCTTATTGCACGTTTTCAGAAAATCTGTGCATTTTCTGAAACATATTTTTCTGAAATATATTTTCAGCCATTGTCACGTCTGTGCAGTTTACTTTTTCTTGTTGTCATGTCTGTGTTTACCCACCAGGTGACGCCCTTTGCTAATTTTTTCTTTGTGACAGCTTTCTGTCAGTTTAATGCTTGGTCCAAGTTTAGAGCAAGAGAAGCAGTGACAAATGGCAAAAAAAAAAAAAAGCACATTAAAGAGCTCCATCTAAAAAATCAAACAAAAACAAAAAACAAAACAAAAAACAGATGTCACAGTAGTTCTCTCTGTCCTGGATTCTCTGCTGGATGTTTTGTCGACTCACCTCCAGCTCTCTCTGCCTCTCAGTCCTTTCTGCTGCAGCTGAGACTGTGTCGTGGCCTTTATGTTCATCCACAGAGCAGAGATAACAGATACTCTGCTGATCAGTACGGCAGAACATCTTCATCACCTCATCATGACGAGAGCAGATGTTCTCCTGGAGCTTCTTGGAGGGCTCCACCAGCTTGTGTTTCTTTTCTTTTTGTTTTTAATGGAACAACATTATACTGTGGCTGAAGGTGATTCTAACAGTAAGAAGCCAGACAAACTAAACAGGACTTGAAGCCTTTCTCTGTGTAGAAATCAAAGGCAACATCTTCAGGTCCAGCAGTGATCAGCAGGAGCATCTTGGAGTCCAGCATTCCAAGAGTGCTGGACTCCAAGATGCCTGTTCTGTTTTTCAACAGAACAGGCGTAATGTCAGTGACTCTAAGTTTCACTTCCTGAAACTAAAACTAGACTGAGCGCTGATCAAAAGAACATGGGTTTCTGCTGTGAATGGGGTCTGTCAGCTCTTATATGTCACAACATGTTGGTTCCACCATCTACGACCTCCAGATCTGACGAGCAGGAAACAAGAAAGCATGTTGACAGTAGTGTGAATTTTGTTCACTGGTAATTTTCATCATTTTTGTCAACAACCTTTATTTCTGGCAAAAACAAGATGATAACCAAATAAAAACTAATGCACACACTTCTTGTATTCACACTTTTGTAAACAAATAAAAACGAAATCCAATCAGAATTCAGTTGTGTAGAAAGGTGTGACGAGTTTCACATTCGATATCAAAGAAAATAAGATGCTTTGTAAACTGTGCTGAGCAACTCCTACCAGTAAAAATATGACATCATCTGTTGCAACATAAAAAAAAACCCTCTTTAAAAAATCATTCTTCTCAGTTTTTTGTGCAAATCTGCTGAATGCAGTATTTCTCTTCCTTAAAATAATTCAAATATTACAAATGAACAGAGAAAACTTAGCTGATAAACAGGGAGACTGTTTAAAAAGTACATTAGTGTCATAAGAAATTTTTTTGTTTGTTTGTTTTCTTTTTTGTCTACTTCTCAGTACAAACCAGTAGTACAGTGTAACTATACTGCCAGAAAAAACAGGTGTATAGGTGACAACACGTAAAAAAAATTTGCACCACTGCAGAGCACAACACTTCAGGACTCCAAACTGAAGAACTCTGCACAATTGAAGTGCAGTCAGGTCTCCTAGATGACACAGTGACAGCAAGAGAGCGAGAAAGAGAAATGGAGCAGAGAAAGTAACGTAGATAGACCTATCCATCTATCTCCCCCGTCTATCCGAGTTCACAGAGCTCTGCAGCTGTTACAGTTCTGTATAATCAGTCCATAGAGCGGCTGAGTGAATGTGGTCTGGAATCTGAAGGAGAGCCATGGTTTCAGGGAGGCTGTAGAAGGACAGAATATTGGCTTGTAAATAAAAAATCATCATGGGTAGTGATAGCCTCTAGGAAACAGGAAAGAGCTCGACCTAAAAAAAAACCCTCAAAAACATCAAGAGAATAACAAGGTACCACCCATAATGTTTGACTGACAGCTGAGCTCTGTGAAGTGCAGAGATGTCACAACAATGATGGAGAGAAAAGAAATACACACCAAAATGAAATACTTTAGTCTATTTAAGGTTAATGAACTCAGCTTTGTTTCCGTAATCAGAGTAAAGCCAAAGTCCAGCATAGAGCGGCTGAGTGAATGTGGTCTGGACTCTGTGGAGGAGAGTCATGGTTTCAGAGACGCTGTAGAAGGACAAAATACCTGCTCTGTGATCCAGGTACACTCCTACTCTGGAGGATGGAAGACCTGGGACAGGAGTTTTATAATTGTTGTACCAAAATGTATAACTCTTTGTATCACAGTCTAATGCCCAAGATTTGTCATTACGTCCAAATGCACATTCATTTCCTGATCTTTTGATATTCTTGTACACAACTGCTAAATAAACTCCTATCCCTTTCCTCTCCACCTCCCAGTAACAACGTCCAGTCAGACTCTCTCTACTCAGGACCTGAAACCATTCAGTGAATCTGTCTGGATGATTAGAATGAGACTGTTGTTGATTCATTGCTATTACTTTTCTGTTCTCCTCTGATAACAACATATGTTTGTGTGCTGTGTTTGGATCCAGTGTGATTTCACGTGAATATTTTAAAAATCCAGCTCTGGTCTTTGGCTCTGTGTGTGGATCTGACAGTAAAACATCCACTTCAGTGACTGTCAGTGAGATGTTTGTCCATTCCTCTCTCAGAATGTCCTGTAGTTTATCTCTGACCTCTGACACAGCTGTTGTCACATCCTCAAAGTACCTCAGAGGACGGATATTGATGCTGGATGAGTCTGTAGACTCACTGAGTGCTGACAGTGAGGGGTAGTTGTGTAGAAACTGGATGTGATCCTCTGTGTGTGAGAGCTGCTTCAGCTCAGCATCTTTCCTCTTCAGCTCAGTGATCTCCTGCTCCAGCTTCTCCTCAAGCTCTTTGACTCGACTCACTTCAGTTTCCTGCTGGGATCTGATCTGCTGCTTCACATCAGAGCTTCTTTTCTGGATGAGATGGATCAGCTCAGTGAAGATCTTCTCACTGTGCTCCACTGTTTGATCAGCAGACTGATTGATGGCCTCCACCTCCTGTTGAAGCAGCTTCACATCTTTCTCTCTGTCCTGGATTCTCTGCTGGATGTTTTGTCGACTCACCTCCAGCTCTCTCTGCCTCTCAGTCCTTTCTGCTGCAGCTGAGACTGTGTCGTGGCCTTTATGGTCATCGATTAAACAGTGATGACAGATACTCTGCTGATCAGTACGACAGAACATCTTCATCACCTCATCATGACGAGAGCAGATGTTCTCCTGGAGCTTCTTGGAGGGCTCCACCAGCTTGTGTTTCCTGAATGTAGGTGAATCATAATGAGGCTGAAGGTGATTTTCACAGTAAGATGCCAGACACACTAAACATGAATTGAAGGCTTTCATTTTTCTTCCAGTGCAAACATCACAGGCCACATCTTCAGGTCCAGCATAGCAGTGATCAGCAGGAGCAGCTTGGAGTCCAGTCTTCTTCAGCTGCTCCACTAAAACTGCTAACATGGTGTTTTTCACCAGGACAGGCCTCGGTGTGAAAGTCTGTCTGCACTGAGGGCAGCTGTAGATTTGCTTTGTATTCTCTGTATTCCAATGGATTTTAATACAGTTCATGCAGTAGCTGTGTCCACAGGGAATAGTCACCGGATTCTTCAGTAGATCCAAACAGATCGAACAAGAAAAAGTTTCTCGGTCCAGCTGAACTCCTTTCTGCGCCATTTCTTCTCTGAGTGTCAGTGACTGTGTGAGTTTCACTTCCTTATAACTGAAACTATCTAAAAAAAACTTGTGTTTCTACAGTTAATGGGGCCTGTCAGCTCTTACAAGTCACTATATTTCGGTTAGGCCTCTCTTCAAAGTGCAGATCGGAAGGGGAGGGAACATGGATAGAGAGGAGGTGCTGAGTTTCATTTTGGGTTCTTTTTTTGAGTTTGTGTCTTTTTTTTTCTTCATTTTTTAGTTTTTAATTATAAAAACAAACCAACAGGGGAAATATAAAGAAAGAAATTTCCAAACTGCTCCTGGCAATAAAAGAAAACATTACCTATTACATTATTCTACATTACTTACTTTCCTTCAGTTAGGAAGACTAGATGGTACACTGGCCTTTCGCTGTCCTCTACTGTTTCTTATTTTGACAGTTAAGCCCTATTTGTGGAGTTATTAGGACCCATTAGGACCCAAGATGCAGGCACGGCTTAAGATGTGAGTGAGCTTTATTTAAACGGTGGAAATACAAACAGAAGTGGCGGTGGGATGAGCAGAACCTAAAGATAACCTATACCGGAAAAAACTAACAAAGGTAACCTTAAACAGAGACGCAGGGAAACACAGGGAGATAACACAGATGAACCAGCAACAAGCAGGAGAAAACACAGGGCTCATATACACATAGGAGCAATCAGGGAATGAGAAACACGAGGGAGACACAGCTGGGATTAATTCGACATAACAAGACAAGGGGAAGCAAAACTAGACACACTAACGTAGGACATGGCACTGTCAAAATAAAACAGGAAATGACATGAACACAGAGACACAATACTAACACAGTACAGAGGGAACACGGAAACTAAAACCTCAGAACTAGAAAATCTTAAACAGAATTAAACCAAAACAAAAGATAATAACAATCAAAACAAAACCACTGAGTCCACAAACTCAGGACCATGACACTATTGTAATAAAACTTGTCTCATGTGTGACACTGAAGAGATCCCAAAACTTTGCTCTAGTTACATTAATGCAGCACTTTGCATTGTACAGAAAGTATACCTTACAGTATGTAGAGTACAGTATGTAGTATGACACCAATATCACCTTCAATGTAACCATACCGGTTAGAAAAGGGTACAGGTGATCAACACATAGAACAAATGTACCACTGCAGGGCATCACACTACAGCACTGCAAGCTGAAGAACTCCACTTAGCTAAACTGTACAATTCCCTGCTGTACCCCCAATCACACTATTAACTGCAGCTGCTCTTTAAAATTCAGTAACATTTAAGAAAACACTATCAAACCTTCTCCTCTTCATACAGGAACCTTGCCTTCCAGCATATTTTTTATCTTCACCACCAGCAGCTCCGTATAGTGTAAGAACTGCTCCTATTCTCTGATGATGAATGTAGCATTGGTTGGCCTGCAACCTTTCCTATCTGTACATTTACCACTGAAAACAGAGGATTAATTACATGTATATCAGGGGAAAACCAAAATATATTTATTAGTGTGCTAACCACACCACAGCCATGACAAAACACATCTTTTGCAGTCTGCTTCCTGTCCTTTAGCCTACATGTTACTTAAGCTCTGTTTAAACTGTTCAGGTGAATTATCTGATAACTTATACAGTTTGAAACCTGTGTTGATTTAGCTGGGGGGGTGAGGAGGTGCACCCATGTTTTCAACTTTTACCTGGAAGATATGCCTGTGAAGGTTCTCAGTCATCCAGGTCATCGTAGTTTAAGGAGCTTGGAAAGAAAAGTGTCTTGACTTCTTTAAGTTGCTTGAAGACGTTTCACCTCTGATCTGAGAAGCTTCTTCGGTTTTAAGGTCAAATGGTGGAGAGTCCCAGATTTAAGAAATTTAAGAAAGACAACTCAGGAAATTCCACACTTTACTAACAAAAACTTTTACTTCTCAATCAGAACCTACAGTACACAGAGAAGAACAGGAAGACTTCACACCTGAAGATAGTCAGGAAAATGGGTGAAGAACTTTTCACACAGTAATCTCACTGAACCTGAAAAGAAAGTGCTAGCCAAAGGACTCAATTTTGCCATTTCTCCTTAACAGTTTCCCATAGTGAACCTCATCACAGCCACAGAAACCGCCATAATTAATAAATTATCACAAATAGAAGCAGAGCAAATCAGGATGAAAGTTTCAGCCACCCTCTCCAGTGCTAAAGTTCTTCCATCTAACCTCACAATACAAGAAAAGAAGGCCGTTGCTTCCCTAAGCAAAGACTACAACATCACCATATTAACAGCTGACAAGGGAAGGTGCACCGTGGTTCTAAATTACCACACAAAGATTACTACACTCCTCAGTGACAACAATACCTACGAGACCAGACAAGCAGCTACAAAAAGAAAGTTATCGCTTGCCTTCAAGAATTTGAAAAGGAAAAAATCATTGACCGCCCTACATATCATCATATATACCCAGGGGATGACATACCCTGTATTTACAGACTCCCTAAGATCCATAAAGACGGGATCCCACTCAGACCCATTGTTAGCAGCATAAACTCTCCCACTTACAACATTTCTAAACACCTTGCTACCATCCTAGCAGCCCTTGTGGGGAACACCCCAAATCACATCAAAAACTCCACCGACTTCACCTACAAGGTCCAGAAACTTACACTTGAGCCAGATGAAACAATGGTGTCCTTTGATATAGTCTCTCTCTTCACTTACATACCCACCACGGAGGCAGTGGAGACTGTCAGAAAACGACTACAAGAAGACAGCAGGAAGACAAAACCAGCTTCACCCCCAACTAGATTTGCTCACTGTTAGACCTCTGCCTTACCACCACATATTTTAAATACGACGAGGGTTTTTACAAACAAAAACATGGATGTGCCTTGGGATCCCCGGTGTCACCTATCGTAGCCAACCTTTACATGGAGGAAGTGGAAAGAAAGGCTCTTGGCTCTTTTAAAGGGAGAGTACCTAGCCACTGGTACAGATATGTAGACGACACCTGGGTCAAATCAAAACCCAAGAAGTAGAAGCCTTCACTGCTCACATCAAAGTTGTGGATAAAAACAGTCAAGTCAGCAAAGAGGCACAGAAAAGAAGATCAAACACCATCTAGGGAGGATCAGAAAGACAAACGCAAGAACATTGTCATCCCCTATGTTGCCGGTTTATCGGAAAAACTCCGGAGAGTCTTCTCCAAGCGCGACATCCCAGTGTACTTCAGACCCACCCACACACTCAGACAAAAACTGGTTCATCCCAAAGACAGAACTCCTAAACAGAAACTAAGTATCGTAGTATATGCTATACAATGTAGCGAGGAATGCTCATACCTCTACATTGGAGAAACCAAACAGCCACTTAACAGCATGGCATAACATATAAGAGCCACCTCCACGGGACAAGACTTGGCTGTCCATCTGCACCTAAAGGTCAAAGGTCATTCTTTTGAGGTTCACATTTTGGACAGAGAAGAAAGATGGTTTGAAAGAGGAGTGAAAGAAGCCATTTATGTCTACTGTGAATGACCATCTTTGAACAGAGGCGGTGGTTTACGACACCAACTGTCTGCCATATATAATCCAGATTTAACATCACTTCCCAGACGCCTTAATGCCCACTCACATCCTGGGCCTTTTGACCTCAAGAAATCACATGATAGGGTGAGGCTAGGTTTCACATCAGGTTCACCCGAAACCTTGGCTGATTGTGACCCACACCAGTTTTCACACCTTGACTCATGTGATTAGGTAGAGGATCAACAGGGGGTTCATGACCCCCTTGGGGGACACTCCCCTAGGACTTAGATCTGAGACTCTCCACCATTTGACCTTAGAACCGAAGAAGCTTCTCAGATGAGAGGTGAAACGTCTTCAAGCAACTTAAAGAAGTCCAGACGCTTTTCTTTCCAAGCTCTTTAGACTTTTACCTGGAAGGTTTAAAAAAACATAAGAAATCCAATAGAACAACAAACAAGTGGATCTCACTATTATCCTACGATGGGATCAATGCTTTTATTTCTCATTTTTTATGTTCAATACGCACACTTGGTTTATGCAACAGGACAATGATTGGAAACACACAACCAACCACCTCTAAATGGTTAAAAAAAAAAGGGGAAAAGGCTTTAGAGTCACCTGTTACTGGCCTAGTGGATTTAAATTGGGTTGAGATGCTTTGGCATGACATTAAACAGGTTGTTTATGCTCTAAAACTTTCCATCACAGCTGAATTAAAACAATTCTTGATTTGACCTGAAACAAGTGACAAATATGCAAAAAATGAGAAATTATAAAAGAGCCAAATACTTTTTCATAACATTGTATATAGGTTATTGTAGATTCAGTGAACCTTAAGTGAGTTCCAGGTATGGGAGTCTAAACAATTTAAAAGCTTGACCAAAAACAAGACAATAGCTTATCTAGCTCACAATATAGCTTTTTTGTTGGACATTTAAGAGGTATTTTTTTAGAGGGAAAAGCTCCTTATCTGTGCACATGCATCCACATAACTGGCTAAATGTTTTTTAATAGGACCCTAAATTGGATAAATGCAAGAAAATGGTTGGATGTATGGATGAAAAAATCTCCTTGTTTAAAAACAATTATGTGTTATCTTTATTTTTAAGGATTCCAGCACTAGGTAATAAGCTACTTCTGCCATCTAGTGGTAAAATTATATATCTTTGTACAACTCTTAAGTTGGTATTTTTTGTTAAATGTTTTATATTTTAAGTTGTAAAGTGACTGTTTAAAACAGTTTTTTTAAAGGGTAAATGACAAGGTAAGACAATAAGCACTGTACACAAAAAATTACCAAAAAAGTGGAGGTTTCATGACATTTTTGAAGTGTTTTTCCAAAACTAATTTCATCAATCTGAATGTGACGTGACCTGTAAGAAAGCTGTTTATTTATTAACAATTTTTTCTTGTCAAGTCATTCACTTCTTTTCAGTTCATAGTGGAATGAAAGGAAGAGGTAAATGCCCTTTCATGAAAAGTCATATAAACTTAATTTATGATAAATGGCATCGATACTGTGAAGACTACTAAAAATAAAAAACAAATGTGATATTGTCTGGTTGCCGCACATTGTCTAAGTTTTTTAACTGGTTGGGCCACCACATCTGGATATGTCTTCACCTTTCTGCACGCCTTCCTGGATGAAGATATTATTACTTCTATAATTATCAAATTATTCACCATTAGCTGACAATTACAAGTGCCAAGAGATTTTTTTTTATAACCACTACTAGCAGACGTAGTCATACCACACATCCAAACACCTTTTTATGAGCCAAACTATTACAGGTGAACTGTTCTTAAGGTATCAAAAGAAAATGTAGTTATTCTGCAGAATTCAGTAGTTATATGGTTTAATAATACTGCTGCAGATGTCTATGGCTGAGCTTGCTTCCAACAATAAATTATGCTAAGCTACGTAAGACATTCCTTGTAACAAAAGTATCTGTTATGGTCCTGGGTCGGTGACCCAGTGTTTTTGGTTTTTGTACTTTTACTTTTGATTTCATCATGGATTGTGACTGTTTGTGTTTTAGTTTCTGTCCTAGTGTTTCTAGCTCCCTAGTTTTGTGGTACTTCCTGACTTCCCAGTGTTAATTCTGTGCTCCCTCTGTTCTGTGTCTTCCCTGCCTGTGTATCCCCTCTAGTGTAGTCAGGTCTCTGTGTAAAGCCCGCATCTCTGAGTCTGTGTCTTCACGTGTGTTTTGAGTTTCCTGTTTTATTGTGAAAGTCTGTGTCTTATGCTAGTGTGTTACCCTGTCTCGTCTTGTCAATCAGAATCAGCTGTGCTTCCCTCCTGTGTGTAGTCTCCTCGTTCCCAGCTGTGTATTTATAGTGTGTGTTCTCTCATGTTCGTTGCTAGTCTGTCTGTGTTTCTTCCCTGCGTTTTCTCCCAGAGTCGTCCGTTCAGGTTAGTTTTGTTAGTCATTCCCAGTTTAGGTCACCTTTAGGTTTTGTTTTGCTCGCCGTGCTTCTGTTTGTGCCACAAGTGTGTAAATAAAGCTCGCTCACGTCCAAGCCAGTGCCAGCGTCTGGGTCCTCTCTCACACTCACCACACGTCTGCCACCGCAGCCATGACAGTATCATTCTAAGATCTGAGTAAAAAAAATCCTTCTCATTCTATATCTCTCTCTGAAAGAAATAAAAAGCCCACATTTGCAACAAAAAAAAAAAGCTCATGCTTTTCATTATTTAAATTGATTACTTCGACAAAATCAGTCTCATTGGATTGCATAAATAGTAAATCAATACAGAGTAAAGGTATTTAATAGCAGAAAACAAGTCAGCCTGTATGTTAATGAGAGAAATGATACACCAGATTAAATATGAATAATGGCTGATTTGGACTTGCAAACACAATTTATTTAGTGTTAGTTTGAATTGTGAACCTGCAACCAAACTATGTGAACATCTTTTGGGTGTCTCATTAATTAAACCCAGGCAGCTAGAATAGGTAAACAGGAACTGTAATATAGATCGAGATATGTTTGTTTATATAATTAAAACAACATTTTCTGATTTCATGTAAGCAGTGTCAAACATAAAGAAAACATTGGGAAATAACAGACAACACTGTTATGTTGTTTCATATTTGGGACCTCAAACTTAAAAATTCACAAGGAATCTAAAAAATATATAAATATAAATTTATAAAACTTATAACCCTTTGGCACATACTGAAGTTTGTCTGTCATGAAAATCAATGCCACAACCTGGTCAGAAAATGACTTCAAATCCATAATGACTTGTGTCACTTTCCAGCTTTTGGATAGAGTGATGTAATCTTGGCTATAGAATACAAGTGTCAATAAATTATTTATCCATTCTTGTTTTTCCATAATAAAGTACATTCCACATTTTAAAACTTAACTAGTATGAATTCTCATGTGCCTTTTCAACTGTATCATCTGAACAAAACCTTTCCCGCAATTGCTACAGGAATATGGCTTCTCAGACGTGTGAATTCTCATGTGAGTTTTCAAATTCGTCATGTCACTGAATCTCTTTCCACAGGTGTTACAAGGGTGGGGCTTCTCACCTGTATGAATCCTTTTATGTTTTTTGAATCCTGATGAATCGCTAAATCTTTTCCCACAGGTGCTACAAGAATATGGCTTCTCACCTGTATGAATTCTAATGTGGGTTTTCAAGTTCATCATATGACTGAAACTTTTTCCACAGGTAATGCAAGAATGTGGCTTCTCACCTGTATGAATTCTCATGTGAGTTTTCAAGGACTTCATTTGACTGAAGCTTTTCCCACAGGTAATGCAAGAATGTGGCTTCTCACCAGTGTGAATTTTCATATGAGGTTCCAGTCCAGATTTCTGAGTGAATCGCTTCCCACAAGTCTTACAACAATATGGCTTCTCACCTGTGTGAATTCTAATGTGGGTTTTGAAGGCTGACAAGACACTAAAGTTTTTTCCACATGTGCTACAACAATATGGCTTTTCACCTGTGTGGACTCTCATATGAGTTTTCAGGTTTATCATCTGACTGAATCCTTTTCCACAGATACTGCAAAAATGTGGCTTCTCACCTGTGTGAATTTTCATGTGAGTTTCCAGTCCTGATTTCTGAGCAAAACCTTTCCCACAGGTGCTACAAGAAAAAGGCTTCTCACCTGTGTGAATTCTTACATGTTTTGTCAAGTGACATCCATACTGAAAAGTCTTTCCACAAGTGTCACATTTTAGAGACTTTTTACTTTTGTCAATTTTACACTGATTCTCTGGCGCTGGAGAGTTGTTTACACTGTTACTGTTCTTCAGCTCTGGTTTTCTAGTAGATTCTGATTCCACATGCTCATTTTCTCCTTGATCCTGGCTCTCTGGTGCAGGAGAGTTGTGAGAAAGGAGCTGATCTCTGTTTGGTTCAGGTTCACTTTCATCAAAAGTCACCATGAAGGTATCAGTCTCGTCCTTCAATAAAAGCTGTTCTCTTTCCTCACTGGTGCAAAGTTCCTCTGGTTCCTCTTTAATCCATGGGAGTTCTGGGTCCTCCTGGTTCAAACTGGAGTTCCTCTCCTGGTTACACACCTGCTGGTCATGCAGATCCTCTTGCTTAAAGACACACTGTTGCGCAAGATCTGGAGGGACAAGTGGACAAAAATATATTCTAATTTTAACGATTAGCAGTACTTTAATGGTTGTGAACTGTGAACATGTTGCTCACATGTACCACTGAAATTTAGAGTGTACAAATGTGACAAATTATTTGGACACTGAAGCAAATTTTTGAGCTCAGCAAAGTATTTGGATGTTTGTGATACTAAATCAATCAATCGATCAATCAAAGCTTTATTTGCCACATGCAGGTTGCCCTGAAGTGAAATGGGACACCCCCCCCCCCGACCTTACACACACAACACAGACATTACATGGGGATACAAGTCGGAGATCGGTAGCGTTACAGAAAAAACACTGAAATGTACACTACAATGGGAAAGGTAGGACAGCATGAGAACAGGAAACAAAAAAACTCCTCTGCACAAAAAGCACATAAATGTCCACAGCACATCGAAGGCGTTTGGAAAGGGAGGGGGGATGAGTGTGTGCATATCAGTGTGTATGTATGTGTGTGCGTGTCCAGAGTTCAGCTGAGACAGTGTCCTTCGCCCTGCCAGGCTAAGTAAACAGTCTTCCAGCCAACCCAGGTGGCCTTGCATAGAATGGGAGGAACACAGTCGTTATCAGGGAGTTTGTGTTTGGCTCCAGCCTTGAGCCCACAGCTAAATATGTATGAATTTTAAAGTATTGGTTTTCTTCCAATTTAATTTAGTTTGGGAATGGAGTTATAAGGTACAGCTGCTTTGCTGGCTCTGACCTCTTCTATGGTGGTAAACACATTGACTGCACACGTCCAAACACCATGAAAAACACTCTTCTTATATGATCAACTTCATTTTAGTAACCCATTAATTGTATATTATGAAAACTGAATCTAAAAATTAATCCATTAATTAATCCTGGGAATTGATCAAATTAAATTTCACACATTTCCATTCTACAGAAAAAAAACTTAACAATCTTTAACTTACACTGATGACAAAAAAAAGAAACTTCTGCTGTTGGGTTTGTGTCTCTGTAGGGGTGCAGACACTTCACTTCTTGCATTCTGGTGAATTTTTTTCACATGAATTAACATTTTTTTGCATCCTTAAAATGCAGTGATGGGAATAATGGCGTTAAAAGTAACAACATTACTAACGCTGTTACTTTTGTCAGTAACTAGTAATATAACTAATTACTATTTCTATGTTTACAACGCTGTTACAGTTACTCATAAGAAAATGTGGTGCGGACACGTTACTATTTTTCAACACACATACGGTTGAAGCTGTCTTCATTTAACCAGGAGCTGGGGGGGGGGGGGAATCGCACGGGTGCTGCTGATTGGCTGAGGAAGAAAAAAGTAGTCATGGTAAACCAATCACATGACCAATTTAAGATGACACATAGCAACAAGATGTTATTTCAACCTAAGACAACCCTGAGTGTCCATTTTTGTGTTAAAAGTGGTAAATGTGATAAAAAAAAAAAGTGATAAAAAAAATATACGCCATAATTTTTTCCTGAATACTATCGTCACATTTACTGTCTAAGGTCAGTGGTAGGAAGAGAGAGAGTGAGATTTGAGATGTGAGAGATTTGTGATGTGTAGCATGTTTGGAGTGTAGTTAGTGTGTTGTCTTGTGTAGTTCGTGTCGATAATTGTTTGTTTTGTGTATAAGAACAGTGAAGCCACTGCTGCATGTCAAAGTTGCTGTCAAAAAACCACCAAGCCACCATTTACACTGCAGTCTGCAGAGGTGCATTAATTTTACTTATTGCAGTTGGCCCTTAGATTCCTGCTATGCTAAGAAAAAGAAATGTTACTTCATTATTTTTAAGGCCAGTTTAGCATACCTTTACTGTATGTTGTTATTTCAGGTTTCCAGATGGTATCCAGCAGTCTGAGCCGCTCTTCCCCGGTCCAGATGATGATGCCCTCAGCCTCCTGTTTCACTACAAGCTGCTCTCCCTCCTCTTGTTGCTCTTTAATCTGTGGAAGCTGTGGGTCCAGTGTGGAGTTACTCACCTGGTTACAGACCTGCTGGTCATCCAGACCCTTCCCCTTATCACAGTTCATGTTGCTGTTGGTTGTCTTAGGAGCAAATGAACACAAGAAAAAGATCTAATGTGATTATAGGAGAACACACATAAGCAAATATATATCAGCAAGACTATGAATATGTTGCTCAAATAAAAACTACTTTCAGCAGCCTGCTTATTGATAAGAGACACCTGCCACAGCAGGAAGCCCTAGGAATCCAGGTGCAGGTGTGTCACAGGTTAATATTGTTTAGGCAATGGCACTTCCCCACAGGTGCCACTAGTGGAATGGACTCTGGGTTTGATGTAAACTGGACGCTTTGTCTGTCAGTTTGACAACCCTCAGGTCACATCAGAGTAATAACAATATGTGGGAAAATAATAACGAAGACTAGAACATTTGCCATACCGTTAATTAACTTTCGCCTGTTTTGAATAGGCACGGTTATTTGCTTATTGCTGTATTCGCGGTACGCTTACGCGTGGGAGTATCACCAGTTAAACTCTGAGGTTATTTTATGTTTCTTTTTCAAAACAATATGAATGACAGATTGCTGTGTTTAGCTAACCCCACAAAGTGCCGTTTGTAGGCGACGTATTCACACCGATTACTTCCTGGTTTGTCGGTATCGAGTCCTGGAAAGCCGCACCCGTGACACATCTGCTCACCCTTACCTGGTAATACAACACCTGTTAGATAAACGGGCCTGCCTCCACCTCGGGAAGTCTGCGGATGCTGACGAAGGTGAGGTGTACCACCGGCCGCAGAGGACTGTCGTATAGCCGCGGAGTGAGTCACGCTGCACGGAGTGGACCGTTTTTTCTCATTATGTGAGTTTAATGTGTGATTTCATCTCCTGCTAACGTCACTTGTGTGTGTTTCACTGGATGTTTAGCACTCAAAGTTTACAGTTTAAAGAACTACGCGCGGTTTTAGTCTGTTAGCCTACAAACTGAGCTCTGACCAGGGTCCTACATGAGTCCTACACCTGTGTTAGTTCAGTGACACCGTTAGAGTTTCTTTTTTCATACCTGTATTGTGTAACTATTATCTCGGGTTTACGATTGATCTTCTCATACTGGACAATCGTTTCTTTAAATCCTGAGAAGATTTCTTCAGCAGCAGTCAGGCTTTCTTTTATAAACTCTCACTGTTGCTTCAACAGCTGTTGATTTTCGCTGTTATGCGAGCTAACGGCACATGAACACATCGAGTAGTAGTAAGTAAGGGTTGTGGCATTTTCCGCTGTTCTTCTGAATTTCCGGGAAACTGGTCATATCAATGGCGCATTGCTGCCCTCCTCAGGTCATTAGTAGAAACTGGATGTGATCCTCTGTGTGTGAGAGCTGCTTCAGCTCAGCATCTTTCCTCTTCAGCTCAGTGATCTCCTGCTCCAGCTTCTCCTGAAGCTCTTTGACTCGACTCACTTCAGTTTCCTGCTGGGATCTGATCTGCTGCTTCAAATCAGAGCTTCTTTTCTGGATGAGATGGATCAGCTCAGTGAAGATCTTCTCACTGTGCTCCACTGTTTGATCAGCAGACTGATTGATGGCCTCCACCTCCTGTTGAAGCAGCTTCACATCTTTCTCTCTGTCCTGGATTCTCTGCTGGATGTTTTGTCGACTCACCTCCAGCTCTCTCTGCCTCTCAGTAGGAAGAAGAGTGAGGGTTATCAGACTTTATTCCAGGAAGAGAAACACTAAATTATTCCTATGTGTTTACCCATTTTCTGTTCAAAACCCATAGAAAATATAATGTCATGCTTTTCAGTTCATCATGTAAATCTCCTAAATTAGTAATTCTGTTCTCTACAATAATTCAGATAATAAAAATGAACAGAGAAATTACTGATAGTGATAAAAACAAACAAATGAAAAAGAAAAAAACTTGACAACAAAATAAAACTCAGCACACAAACTGACTTTGATAACTTCTTTTCTTTAGTTACACAGACTGAATCCTACACTGGTCTTTTGCTGCCCTCTACTATTTCTCATTGGAGTTGTATCTATGAGAATATAGAGAACCCAAAACTGTGTTCCACAGAAACAGAAACGTTATTGTTGCAGTTACATTCATGCGGCACTTCACCTTGTATATAACATATACAGGACATAGAAGGGAAGTTTACAAAAATGGACAACAGTTCCAGACAGTAGATGTCCTTCGTGTGGCTGTCTTCACCACTTGGAAAAATGTTCCCACTCACCTCATGGAAGTGCTTGCATCAAACAAATATTTGAAGTGACTCATTACCAAGTTTATGTTTGGAACTTTGATTTCTGTTTTGGGGGGGTTTATGGGTTTTTTGGAGGTGTGGTCCTAAACTTTTGATAAACTGTAAAACAGCCTGTTTCAGTTTAAGCGTTGTTTTCAATAAATTGCATGCTCAAAAAATGTTTTGTCTCACTGTCATTTCTTCTTGTTGCAAGTTGAAGCTCTATTTGGAACCTTGTTAAGATCCAACCATGCAAAATACGATTTTCTTTGCCATTTTTCAAGTGGTCTTAAATTTTTGATCAGGACTGTATGAGGAGATTCAAGTGGGGAATAGACCACAGCTAACTTTGCACACACTCACATAAATGGGGATACATCGTATGACTCTTTTTCCATACAAAGTGATTCCTATATGAGTGCAGCCTTCTCCAATCAGATAATAATGATAAAAAGGCCATAAAAATCTATAAAGTACAAATCAGTTTGTCAGTAAAATGCATCAGTGTTGCAAAAAAGATAAGACTTTTGGTAAATCTGATGATCTAGCCCACAGATAATGCATTTCACCCAGCAGAGAATATACATTGTATTAAAAACATGCTCTATGTAAAAAATCAGTGAAAGTGTGGCACTTCCAACTGATTTTTAAATCAAACCTCAGAACATAACCTGCTACTGAGCAGGGTTTGTGTTCAGAATCAGTTACCTTGGTGATTTAGCAAGGGAAAAAAGAGAGCCACTGACACAATCTAACCTTTTAATCTCCATTAATGGTACATCCCTTTGTACTACAAAGCAGGGTTTCATCATATTCAGGTTAGGTTAACCTAGTCTCAGTATGGTTTTTTTGTACTAGAAAGGTGGTTTACATCTTATTGAGGTATATCACCATGGTAACATATGCTGTAAAACTAACCTGAAATCACTGCCCACTGACCAGTCTGATACAAAATCAACAATGCTGTAAAATAAAATAATTGTCCCCTCACTGATCTATTTTGTACATATTTGTTAGACTTCCACATTAAAAATGTCTGATTTAGGGTCAAAAGCATTGATGAGACTTTGAAACATATTAAAAGTTATTTACTGTCACATTTACATGCAATTTCCACTGTAAACCGGCAGTTATAGTACATAAATATAATATGTGTGCATCATTAATTAAAGTAGACTTATAAAACAGAGTGAGGCAAGTTTAAGTAATGAAAAAACATTTTCTGAATTTATGTAAAACAATATGCCTCGCCTCGCCTCTGTCAGTGCGCCCCAGGGTAGCTGTGGCTACAATGTAGCTTGCCATCACCAATGTGTGAATGTGTGTGTGAATGTGTGTGTGAATGGGTGGATGACTGAATGTGTAAAGCGCTTTGGGGTCCTTAGGGACTAGTAAAGCGCTATACAAATACAGGCCATTTACCATTTGAGAAAAAAAAGTGTGAAACAAGACAGAGCGCTCTGATATTTCAGAGATTACACCTTAAAAATTAATTATCAATTAATTAATTCATTAAAATACTTAAGTTAAAAAAAGAACCAACAGTTGTAAATACAGTTCAAGAGGACAGGCACATGCTGAAGTTTACGCCTCAAGAAAGGCAACACCACAACATATGAAGTGACCTTGAATCCATAATGATATAACATTTTTGGTCTTGTGTTACTTTCTAGCAGCTTTTAAACCTGTTCAGAAAATGACTACGGAATAAATATAATTAACAATTATTAGACTATTACTGTGGAGATCATAATAATAATAATTATTATTATTATTATTATTTTATTATTATTATAACTAAAGCTCTCCCAAATTTTTTAAGTAAAAACCTTTAAACTGTATGAATTTTCATATGTCTTTTCAAATGGATAATCTGAATGAATCTTTTCCCACATATGCTACAAGAGTGTATCTTTTCCCCTGTGTGAATTCTTATATGAGTTTTCAATGTTGATGAAACCGTAAATTCTTTCCCACAGGTGTTACAAGAATAGGGCCTCTCACCTGTGTGAACTCTCACGTGGGTTTTTAATGTTGATTTTCGACTGAATGTTTTCCCACAGGTGCTACAAGAATACGGCTTCTCACCTGTGTGAATTCTCATATGACGTTTCAGTTCTGATTTCCAGGTAAATGTTTTCCCACACGTGCTACAAGAATGTGGCTTCTCACCTGTGTGGATTCTGATATGATGTGCCAAAGTTGATTTCTGACTGAATGAGTTACCACAGGTGTTACAAGAATATGGCTTCTCGCCCGTGTGAATTCTCATGTGAGTTTTCAAGTTTATAATTTGACTGAATCTTTTTCCACAGGTGCTACAAGAATGTGGCTTCTCACCTGTATGAATTTTCAAATGTTTAGTTAGTCTGGATTTATCGTGAAAAGCTTTTCCACAAGTGTCACATTTTACAGACGTTTTTCCACAAGTGTCACACTTTACAGACTTTTTACTTGTGTCAGTGTTACACTGAATCTCTGGTCCAGGAGAGTTGCAAGACAGTTTCCGGTCACTGTGTGCTCCTGGTTCACTGTGATCACTTTCCTCGTGGGTCACCACGAAATTATCAGACTCCTGCTTCAGTCCAAGCTGCTCTCTTTCCTGACTGGTACAGAGTTCCTCCTTTTCCTCTTTAATCTGTGGAGACTCTGAGTCATCCTGGTCCAGACTGGAGTTCTTATCCTGCTTACAGATCTGCTGGTCTGTGAGATCCTCTTCCTCCTCCTTAGAGACATGCTGATGTTGGAGGTCTGAAGGGACAAATCGAAAAAGAAAA